>NC_092209.1:15934404-15964471 GCF_043381705.1 Parasteatoda tepidariorum
TATATATATATGTATATATATATATATATATATATATATATCATGCAAGGTTATTTTAAAAGGTGACCAAGCTAGTTGCCAAAGGAGGCAAGTCTGTTATGAATAGACTGTAACAATGCTCTCTATAACCATCTATAGCTTTTCATAGTTGCTGCACGCTGCAGAAATGCTTCCTCTTCCAAAGAAGATATTGATATTTTTATGCTTAAATTAGTTTCTTTTCAAAGATATGACTGGATTGGATCCGATGTAAGAAGATCTTCTAATGCGGAATTTCTGTGCAAAATATGAGACCGAACATAATCAGCTCGTAACGCTCATATCGGACCGTTTTTATCGCTAATCGAGGTAATCCGTCAAATAATATTAGAAGCATCAGTTTTGATCGGTTCATTTTCATAACTGCACTGAGAAAAAATGCATGGTCATAACAACCAGAATATGGTGAATTTTACAGTATTTCTGACTCTAAGGGAACATCAAAAAGCCATGTAATTTTTATCAAAGTGCTATGGTAATGATTTTGCTAAAATTAAAAATAAATTATGTTTCATATAATATGTGATAAAATTTATTAAATGTGGTAAAAATTGCTAATTTTATCCCAATACGTAGATCATGGCAAAAAAAATATTTATCTATAAAATTTACTTTTCAATTTTGTATTTTTTACTTAACGTGTGGAAGTAAGAACTATAATTGTGAAATGAGAATTTCCCGTAAATCGTTATGATATGAACGGAAAAAAAGTTCCAAATCAACGGTTTAAATACCGTATATTTTGTTTTCGCTCACCAGAATAGGTTTTTTTCTTTCAGAAACGTCATTTTCAAGGCAGTTACGGTAATTTCAGCAGATTTTTTTTCCGTGTGAAAAGGTTAGTGGCTCTAAGTGGTTAAAGATTCTAAGTGATGTTTAAAAAAAGAATTTCTGGAAAATATCTCATGTTAGTCTCATTTAACTAAATACAACATTAGTTAAGTTTGTCTAAGTCCTTAAATTTCTCAGATATCAGTGCATAAAGGAACTAAGCAGTAATCTTTGCGAATCCTCGATGTGAAAGAAAGTTTCAAGTGCATCTGGTAATAATGGATCGACGATTAATTTTGTAAGCCTAGATAACCTCTCTTTTAAAATCAAATTAAAAAGCCGTAAATGCGAATTTTTGGGATGGCAATATTTTAAATTTTGTGTTAGGAATTTATTGATTTTATTAATTAGAAGTTTTGATACAAGAAATAAAGCAAGACATTGCCTATATTTCTTAATTTCCATTGTCAACGTATAATCTTTAAAGCTAATTGTACTAAAATTTTCAGGTATTGTTTACTTTACGAGTTTTATTTGTTTGTTTATTTTGGTTATCCTGTCCAATTATTCCAAATCAATGCGCTTAAATTTGTATAACTTTATGCACTCGAACGAAGGTGTTTTCGGAACCTTGCTCTTAATATTATACTTCTAGAATCATTTCTACATTCATTCTTAATTCTCTAGAATCTATTGTACTTCTAGAATCATTTCTACATTTATTCTTCATTCTCTAGAATCTATAATACTTCTAGAATCATTTACGTCATTTTCAAAAATGAAGTAAAAAATATACAAAAACGGTTAAAGGAGGTATTGTATCGTACCTTAGAAATGTAAGGTATTTTTGAGGTTTATATGAAGTTGTTTTGAAGTGTCATGGTTGATTTGAGGTTTCTTCAAAGTTGATTCAAAAATAACCTCTCAAGGTGTATGAAGTTTCATTCCCACTTGAAGTTGTTGGTTGTTTTGAGGTTGATGGAAATCTACTTTAAGGTAACCAGCTTAGGGAGGTTGTTTTTGAGGTGCACGGATTATTTCGTCTGCACTGTAAGCAAATACCTATATTTGAGGTGTGGAAATTTCACCAGATTAGAACTAAAATTATTTCTGAGTTACTTATGAGGTTGATTAAATAAGGTGAGATTGAAAGTGAGATTTATAAATGAGGCTGGTGCAAAACATAACCTCATTTTTTTTTTTACCTCGGGTGTATTTTTTACATCATGCAACCTCAAAAGCAGCTTTTTTTTGTAAGGGTGGATCAACATTCAATTTTTACCGGGAGCCTCTTACAGTAAAGCGTTATGTGACCCAATGTTTAAAATTTAAACTGAAAAGATAATAACACTTTAACTGCTTCTTTCTAACTTTATTATTTTTACTTAAATATGCATTTCATCCGAACTTTTTTACCTTAAAGATATCGGATTTTATAATTTGATTTAGTTTTGGTTTAAAACCCATAGCCTCACTTTTAACCTATTTACATTTATTTTAGACAGTTAGCTTCGTTTCTAACATATTTGTTAAGATTTTAACAATGTCGTTGCTTAGATTTTGACGTACTTTTTGGTTTCAGTTTCAAAAACCATGCTCTTGCACTTGGAAATTATATCAATCACTTACAATAGTGCCCTGGATGCGTAGCTTAAGTAACGACACGCCGCCATTTTGGTGACTGCAACTTTCTTGTCACCACAACTCTTGATGTAGAGCTACGGAATTTCTATTCTTAAAAGCCATATTTTATTGATTATTATTTACATATTTTTTAAGATAACTTAAATATATTCTGTTTATTCTTTAATTCGTTTTTTTCCTCTGAAATTACATGTTTCATTTTTATTCTGTTCAGTAAAAATTAGATTTTATCTATGAGTTAAAACTTTCTCATCTCGTCTTTTTTACTCTGCCTTTAACTCTTTTTTTTTCTTAACTCTTTGAAATTTTTTGCAGTCGTTTTTTTTGTGAGGTATAATAGGTGGTATGATTTATAATTCAAATCATTATGGAGATTATTAGCACTAGGCTTACGGACGTTTCTTATATATCTATCTCTACAAACACGCATCAATTTGACGTATGAACGAATACATATAACAACACTTAGAAAGCAATGCAATTATATATTCCATGAGGAAAAATTAAAAAATGAGATATATACTTATGGAAAGTTTTTATTATTCAATAATTTTATTATACATTATTTCAATATTATGAATTTATTTCGTGCATCTTTTACACAAATACTCAATTTTGTTTGTACACTTTCCTCAAACAACCATTTCACATATTTCACAGGTGGTATTGCTCCTGTTTCTTTTACAAAAGCCAATTTGGCAAGTCTGGAGTTCTCCCGAAGTAATATTCCTCACAAATACTAACTATGTTTTGTAAAATTTTATTTCCTCTTCCAGACATATTCAGATGATAAAGAAGGGCTTTTTGTCAAAATAGTATAAAATTGAGGCTCACAATAATATTAAAAATTCAAAAAATATTCTAGTATTTTATTTTTCAATACTCGAACTAAGCAACTGAAACCTTCAAAATCGGACATCAATTGACATTCTGCTTTGCATTCGGCAACAGTTGTTTATAGCTTGTTCCATTTGATATAACGATATCGGATAACAGATCAAAGTATTGTCGGTACATTCCTATTTATTATTGATGTGATGTTTACATGCTTACTTAAAATTCTGTCTAAATTACGATCGCGTCAAATTGACACGTATACGTAGAGATAGGTATACCACAAAGAGAATTTCAATATTTCAACGCTTTTGAAGAAAATAGAATTCAATATATATTTACCTCAATCAATAAATAAAAGTCATTACAAGAGATAAAATTAAAATGCAAACGGGTTTTATAATTTTTCTTATAAAATTCGAAATGCACCAAAGTAACGCGTCCCGTAAACCTAGTGTTAACTGTATTCAAGGACAAAGTTTTTCCCCGATAGTTCAAAACTTTTTCCTCTTATTCAATACCAATTATTACAGCACCCTGATTAACTTTTGATCTTATAATCGGATTTTATTTAAGGAGATGACCTCACATATGCTAATTAGTTAGTGCAGGAGATATTTTAAGCTACGAAATCTGACACAAAAACGTGCTTTCTCTGAATAAACATACCTTTTTTTCAACGGATTTTTGCCCCCAATATGTAGGGAGTTGCCACAAACTTGGTAATAGAGTCCTAATAGTTTGGTTAGGGTATAGAAATTGGAGCTCTTAATATTAATTTTATCTTTTGTGAATTTCGCTATATCTCAAGAATTTTTGAAGTGAATTAAATACGTTTGCACACAATTATAAAACAATTTTATCCAAAGATAATTCCACCCGAAAATAATTTTTAATAATTATTTGATATTTTTTACATATATATGTATTACACCGAGGAAAGGTCGGGATAGTCTGGTTGGTAGGTCGCTGGAGCACGCTAAATGATGTCTGGTGCACGTTAAATCTGTTGGGTCACATAACCCTCCATGTTCTCATAACAAATCTCCGAGGGTGCAGAATTGGAGATTCGTCATTCTCTGGTTCTGGTTAAAATTACGATCTGTGGACTGGACGAATGAATGGATGTATGAATGGGTCCACCCTTTAAATGGGTGTGACGTATGGGCGGTGAGGCGGAAGTCGAATTCTTGGCCATAAATGGGGCCACTAGAAAGCAAGAACAATCTCACTCCTTCTGCCTTAATGGTTGAAGACAACGACAACAACATACAGAGAAAAGTTTTCTGAAGCATTTTTTCTCGACTACTAATTCTTCAAAAAAGTATACAAAGCTAAACGGAAGCAACTTTTCCAATGCATGTGCGAAAGAAACTACGATAGTAGTTCCGGGGGAGGGTAAGTGTTAGTGAGGAGGGGGTGAAGCCTCCCAGTTTATAATATGATAAAATGATAATCTAAATTAGCATATTCAGTAGCTTTTAAACAGTGAATAAAAATTGTTTCCCTAAAGTATTATTTATTTATAGCTCGTAAAAAAGTTTAAAGTCTGCTGGAAAAGTTTTTTAATGAGAAAACAAGTTTTTAAGTAAAACATCGAATATAGCGTATATAGTAGCTTAAGAGCAATTTCAAACGCACACATATGCTGAATATTAAATTATTTTAGCTTGTCTGTTTATAATGTTTATTAATGCAGATTAAAATTTATGTATCGCTTTTGTGATAGGTCATAGTGAAAAACAAAAAATTACATTCGCTACTTTTAGCTGAAAATCGAAACACCACATCCTGTCAATTGTTTATTTTAGTGTATCAACTTTTAAAAAACTTTAAAGAAACAACATTTAATTATTTTATTCCTTGCAGAATATATACATCATAAAACAGAACATTTTTTAAAGTTAAAATTAAATTAACAATTTTCCACATTTTATGAAAACAAATGCACGTGTTATTTATTTATTAAAGAAATTATAGCGAATTCAATAAAATTAATTTTACTAAATTAGAGGAAAAAAATTGCTCGATATATGCTAAAATTGAGTAGAAAAGGAAAAGAAAACATAAAACATACTATTACTTTTATTAAAAAAGTTAATGAAATTAATTACTCTGTCCCGACGGTAATTTGATTACTGTGAAAAGATACATTTGTTACGTTGTTATTTATTGAGTTTACAAGATAAACTGAGTCACCCTAAGGAATTGTCGGTTAAATACATTATTCGGAGACTGATTTTCATAAACTCAAACTATAGAGCAATGATATCTTTATGCACTCTATCAAACATCACATTTCAATGCATTTATAAAAACTATTATACAGTTTTTTAAACACTGAGTCTCTTTTTAGAACTATATGTTAAATGTATTCGAATTTTCCTAAAATCGAACAAGATATTAGTGATCCTTATCCATTGACTGAAAATTTATATTTTTATTCATTTATTGAAATTAAAGAAGTGTTTTTCGTCACAGTCTCTTTTTAGAACTATTGCTGCTGTTGTCATCAGCCATTAAGAAAGAAGGGGTGAGATTGCTCTTGTTTTTCTGTGGCGCCATCTTAGGAGAAGGAAAGAAGCCCGTTTATAGGGTGGACCCATTCATTTATCCATTCATTCGTCCACAGATCGTAATTTTAACCTAAACCAGAGTACGATCAGTCTCCGATTCAGTACCCCCTGAACTATTGATTTGTTGTGGGAACATGGAGGACTTTGTGAACCGACAGATTTAACATGTACCAGTCACCATTTACTACACGGTGAGTCTTTGGCCTGCTAGATTTGGACTCCAGCTCTCACAAACGTAAGTCCAGCACCCTGCCAACCAGGTTATCCTGGCCACTTTAAAAACTATTCGTTAATTAAACTTTCACGAACTCAGACAAGAAAGTGTGATCTTTATTTTTTGACCATCCTATTAATCTGCAAAGAACTTTTTTTACCTATGTGGTTTTGAAACCGTTTACAACTAACATGGTTTCAAAACAGTAAAAAGAGGAATTTAACTGGATTTTAGAAATAGTTTAGCTACTTTATGTTGTTGCCATCTACACGTGAATGAGAGTATTGTATTATAATAGTCCAGGGTCACAAATTGGAAGGTGCAGGACATTGGAAACTCTTCATGTGATGAAGGGAATGGAGGAAATATTTTGCTACCAACACTGGAGCTCGAACCCCTGTTCTGTCGGTCATGAGAGTGGCAGATTAACCCTCTCAGCTGTACTCATCTGCAGGAAATTACGTTGTTTTATTACGAGGGCCTAGTTGGTGTGGTTATCCAGGTAATTTAACCGTATTATTTGAAAGTAGTATTAAACGGCTTTTACGCAGTTAACGGTTTGAACACTGACTTATTTATGGTTTTTCGACCGTTTTATTTGAATATGGTAAAATAGCAATTAAATAAATTGTTATTTAAAAAAATTTTCCGAAAGTTTTTAACACTGTAGATCTTAAAAAGCATTAATCTTAAAAAGCAGCTCACGTAAAAGCCACGCTCTAAATTTATAGCACGTAATATAATGTTTCATTAATATTTTATAAACTTATTATATTGTTGCTATACTTATATGAGTTCAAAAATTTCATATAACGTATCGTATCATGCCATTAAACCATCAGTTTGGGTTACACATGATCTATTTATTTATATAATCATAAATACTCAATACTTTTGAGGGAGATGCAATTTAAAGAGTAGATATTTCTAATTAAGCAACCTGTTACCTGCAATCGTTCTCTTTAGCTTTGGAAATTTTAATATGTATGAATGATGAATATTCCACCTTATGAAATTGGAATATTTATTTTTGTTATTCATTTATTATTTTATTCAAATTTTTCCTTAAGAAAAAGTGGAAAATTACTCGGCAGAGACAATTTTTATATGATATAGGTCGTAAAAGATTTAGGATTATGCTACGAATTTTTTTATTGAACCCTATACACTAATGCCACTGTGTAAAATGCTTTACAAATTTCAAGGAGCATATGTTTAGCTTATTGTTTTACGCACGATGTTATGTATTGTACTATCGTTAATAAATATTTTTACTGTCTTAAAAATTGTCCTGTTACATCAATAGAAATTTATGGGTAAAAAATTAACACTTAAATGAGAAAATTATGCAGTCTAGTAAAATTACACCTTTTTCTTTCGGAAAAAATAATACTCCAAAAACTTCTAGAAAGCTTTGTTATGTTATTTCAAAATTATAGTTCGTATTAACACGCAATAAATATACTACAAAACTGAAACTTAAATCTAATCGAGTAAACGATTTTTATTATGCTAAAGAATAAAAACAACTGAGATAATGATAAAACTATCAAACTTTCTCTAATATTATAAAAATTATCATGATTCAGATATCTAAGATATCAGGATAAAATTATCAAATTTTATCATATATTTTAAAACTATATTTTGTTGTTAAATTTACAAAAATCAACACCAAAGTGTTTCGGAAAAGCTGAGCTTTTTGGTGCTTGTATGGAACCAAAAACACCATATATTCACTATAGTGTCACACGCAGCACTATTACACAGTAAATTTTACTGTAGTCTGGTAGTTTTGCTTAAATTCTTTTTCGCAAGGTTCAAAAAATACAAATTTTTTAATTATAAAATTTTCCAAACTATGTATCTGCTGCAAAAATATTAATATCTCATAGGGTCCTAAAAAGTGCAGACCATTTACACAAAAATAATTTATTTGTACATAAAATTTCTTCCAAATTAAATACTAAATTAAATTTTCTTAAAGAAATCTCAAGCCTATACCAAATCTCATATTTTAATTGTGTTTCCTAATTTACAAGAACTATTTTAGGAAAATATAACAGCATTAAATAAAAAATAGTTTTTCTTCGAAAAATTTTAATGTAGCAACTAAAAAGGAAATTGCGAACTATTAACTATAAAAATATTTAATACCAAAGTATCTGTAAATAAATTAAGCTTAATTTTTTTTTATATCTCCCGATTTAATTGAATTGAAGATTTATTTGTTGTGAAACCGTACTCTATTTTATGTTTATGTTTTCGTTTCATAATCTATTTTTAATAAACTTTCGGAAAAACAATGGTGAGAAAATTTATATTTTTGGTGGAAAGAAAATAATATTTTAGCTATTTGTTAGCTCGAAATAACAGACCACGCAGGAAAAAATATTTCGAACTTTTAATTTCAAACAGGTGTTTGAAACGTTTTGATAAATTATTGCCGTGCTTTTGTTTTTTGAGACTGAATTATGAATTTTGTATGAAATGAGTATAATTGTTATTTTTTGATCAGCCTGCTTAGAGAAAAATTATTAATGTTACGTAAATTGACTAATTTGCTAAATAAAAACTGTTTTTTACGGCTGAATGAATAATTCCTATTTATGAATTATCTAACATTCATGTTATAAATTGATTTTAAGTTTGATATGTTTGCTTTCAAAGAAATATTTTTTAGTTTATTAAGTAATATTGTACACAGTAAAGAGTTTCCAATCAAATTACAAAGATCAGCACTTTGGGTGCATTTTCCGTGAAATTTTTTTTTACCATTAAATCCATTTTACCATAAAATAGTATACGGTAATTTTTTTAGTAATATTTATTTAATTAGAATGATTCACTGATTTTACAGTAATTATTACTGTAAAAAGTACTTTATATCAGATTTTTCGTTCCGCTATATGTTTCTGTATAAACGGATTTTACTGTGAAAAGTACCGGCACTTTGAGTGCCAGAACTTTTTACCGTGATTTAATCCAGAATATTCTAAAGAGTAATTATTGTTGAATAGAGTTTCGGTAAAGGCAATTTTAATTTTACACTACGTCTAAAATTGATATATATGTATTAAATTTATGTACATATATTAATGTACATATATTAAAATTTAAATTTTATGTACATATATTAAAAATAAAACTTATGTGTAAACTAAAGAAAAAATACAATTTATTGCTTTGATTTAGTTTCAAAAATGCGAAATTCGCAATAAAATAGAAAAATTCTAAAAGTGTAGGTATTTAAATTCTAAAAAAATTTATAATAACATAGTTTAAAAAAATTGAGTTCATATTTTGAAGTGTTATTAAATGGAATTCAAATTTGACCATTAACGTTGCTTGATTAAATACACATAACATATTAAGTGCTGTTATTTTTATTTAAATTATGGTTTTATATTGACCAACTGCTAGGGGCGGTATTAACTTTTTAGCTGTAGCGCAAGAAAAGAAATAACAGACTAGTTATTATTTTAATTTATAGTAATAATGTTGTGGTCAATTTCACTGGGGTAGGTTAAATGCATTCCAGCGACAGCTGGTCGATATGAATTCCGGACCCGGTTCGCCTCGACCACAGTGCTGACTTAAAATATTCTAAGTGATAGACGGGTCATGAGTTAGAGTCTACTTGCCATCTGGCTAACCATGAGAGGCATCATGGTTTTCCTCTCCATGTTATTGCAGTTAATTTCTCCGGATAAGTTGCATCAAAAGGTCCCCCACGAAAGCAAAACTTCTCCCAATACTTGATTCAGGAGTTCCCTTGTCTTCTGCATTGGGTTCAAAATTACAAGGCTACGGAGTTGAATGTTATTAATCTTAAACCCAAAATTGGGTCGGCTGTTACGGTTATAAAATAAAATAAAATGAAATTATCGAGAGAACCAGTTTGTTTTCCTGTTGCTTGAAATTTTTTAAAGTATCTCGGATATTTTCACATCTCTCATTTCAATTCGTCTATTTTTTTTCGAAATATAGAAGTTTCATAACGTTTTATGCAACCCGAGCTCGTAAAATGTTGCAACAAACTTCTAGGGGAGTCATGGCACATTATCAAGATTAAAATTGTATGGAAGTCCATGACCGTAAATGTCATCATACGCCGCTAGGGGTTCTTCCCCTATAATGAACTGTTTCTTCGTGCGCTTCTGAATAGATCATAATAGCGAAGCACCCCTAGCCACGTACGACGACTTTTTTGAGCAGGGTTCCTGCATAATTTTAATCTTAATTATGTGCCCTAACTCTCCTTGAAGCTCGCCGCAAGATTTACGCTCCTGTTATAAATAACGTTTTTATACTCGTACCTTTCGACAAAAAATAGATTAAAATGAAATTTTTAAAAAATTTGTTGCTTTAAGAGGAAAACTAATCTCAAATTTGAAATCCACACCTGAATCATTCAATATCATAAATTTCTATAAAAGCAACGGAAAAAAAACATTCGTTTCCCAGTGTTATTAATGAAACCTGCCAGGCTCTCTCTTTTCTTCTCTGACATGCCAGTATTCTTTTTCAAAAATATTTGATAACTTTTTCGCCGACATTCTGCCACTGATCTCTATCTGTATAATAACATTTATTTTTGTTTAAACGTTACAAAGATGGATCATAATAGCATAACCTTCCTCTTAATCGTAGGAAATATATTCCTTTTAATTAATGTAAGCAAATTTGCAAAGCTTATCAATCAGATTAATATCTCTCTCGCAAATGATCAAGAAAAAAACTGAAAGCAAACAATTATTTTGATTAAAAAAAAGCTGATAAAGCTCTGAAAGAAAAACTTATTATCTGAAGACATCGAAAGATTTTTATCGGTGAAAGAAAAATTAAATTACTGTTGACGTTAGCTTAGTAATAGAACTCGTTATAGAAACGAAAATAGACGACGACAGGTAAACTTTACGCAAATTGCTTTATTACAGGTTTGGAAAATAATCACACTAATCGAAATTGTTGTTTTTGTGAATAAAGCTACAAATAGATAAAATACACTTCCTCGAAAACATATATGCAATTCTTTTAACAATGCAAATAAGCATTGATGATAAAAATATTAAGAATAAGTTTAAATTTTTTTTAAAATAAAAGTTGAATGAAATTAACTAGTTACTAAAACTTTGAAATGTTTAATACCTTATGAAAATTTGCCATAGGTTTACCATAAAAATTTCTCCATAAGACATCCCTTTGGAGTTTTGCCTATGGGAAAATTTTAACATACAATTTTGTCATAAGCGTATGGCAAAATTTTGCCATGCGTGTATGGCAAATTTTTTATCACATGCGTTTGGAAAATTTTTGCCATACGTATATGATAAAAGTGTATGATAAAATTTTACCAAAAATATGTATTTTACCATAGGTATAAGTGTATAGATAAAAGTGTATGATAAAACTTTACCATAGGTATGACCCCATTGGGATATCCTATGATAATTTTAATATTTTACTCCCGCAGTGAACTGATTGTAAAGACACAGTTACCAGTAGAACACCGAAGTCAAGGAATTACTGACTGCAGTCAGTAAGCAGGTGGGTGACTACTTTGATCAGCCTATGTAGAAACCGAGGGTGCACGGTATCAGTCCTCGTTTACTGTTCTACCGTATAGTGCTCGACTTCGGGGGCAGATCGTCGGGCTAACAAAGAGGAGGAGCCACCCCATTTGCAGAGAATCATAATTGTGGTTGTCGGATCATCCTCGGGGATGTTTCCCAGATCTTTGCCAATAGCCATTGTGCAGCTCTAGTGCGACGTAAATAAAATACCTACCAACCTACAATATAAAAAAAAAAATTGCCATCAAACTATAGTATGTTATAGCTTATGAAATATTTCCATAGGCTTTGAAATTTTATATATATTCACAGCTCTATGGAATTTTATCATTAAACTACATGAAAACAAATGTATACGTTGACAAGGGTCATTAAATTACAGTTACAAGTTCTTTTCCTTTTGAGAGCTTTTCACAAGAATAATTAATGAAGGTGAGGGGCAAAATAAGTAAATTAATTAATTTAACTAGTTAATTTATTTAGTTAATCAATTTATTTAATTAAATAACTTAAGTAATTAAATTATAAGACAAATTAAGGCGAGAGATTAAGTAATTAAACATATAGAAAACTACAATAGTTCTGTAAGAAAGCAAATTACAATATACAAGGATGATTGAGATTTTTACAGCTAAAATTAATTAGAGAACATAAAATAAAGGTAATAGGAGTAATTGAAAAATAAAATGGTATTAAAACAGCAAAAAAAAAAGCTTTGAGTTACAATGTTAAGGAACGAAAAAGTTAATAAATGGAAGTTCGCTCTCGGAAGCTATGAAAGATAGTAATGGACACCTCAAATAAAATAAAATGCAAAATAATAATAACCACAGTAAATGATAGGCTTAAAGTTCATTCATACCATGAAAAGAAACTATTATTATTTGACTATTGTTATTAACTGTTATTATTTGATGATAAAACTGGAATTTAAGTAAACATAGTAGGCTTGCAAGTATGTAGTGGCAGAAATTTTTGCTGTGATTTCTGCGATTTATAAACGTTTTTCTTTCTTTTTAAAGTGGGAAGTTTTGACATGCTACGACTTGTGAAAAAATTTGAAAAATGCTTTAAATTGTCAGAATTCTTAATTTTTAAAAAAGTTATTATATATATTTTTAATAGTAATTTTTCTTAGATCTTCCGAAAAGTCAATATATTATTGATGAAACATTTTGGATCTAAATAAAATTGTCAAGAGCGTAGCTCAGAGGTAATTCAAATCTTTCTATCATTTGGATGATAAATTGATAAATACATCGGGAATATCTATAGCGGAATATGAAGACAAAAGGAAGAAAAAGTTATTCTCTTCTTTAACCAGAAAATGTACTGAAATGAGAAAATAACATACACTGAGAAAAAAGTATGGTCAAAATTATCAGAATATGGTAAAATGTACCGTGTTTCTTGTATGGGAGCACCAAAAAGCTTGGTAATTTTTATCAAAAGGACTTGATAATGATTTTAGTAAAATACTGTTTTACAATGTGTGATAAAGTGTAAATGTTATAAAATTTAGTAATTGTATCGTGATAAATTGTATAAAAACAATTTAGTCGGTCAAATTAAGTTTTCAGTTTAGTGTTTTTAAATAAATATGTAAATAATAGGTACTGTAATTTTGAAAACACGAATTTTCAGTATACCGTTGAATGCATGAACGAAAAAATTACCAAATAAAGGGTTAAAATATGGTACATTTTGTTTTTCTCTTAAACAGAATTACAATTCTTTTTTTCACCAAAAATGTCATTACCATACAGTACGGTACGTTTACCGGAATTTTTTTTCGTCGTAAAGGTGGCTTCTATGTAATACGGGATAATAAAATACTTTGTGTTGAAAAATGTGTGAAAATGCTGGTAAACGAATATCTTATGAACGACGAAACATTAAACGAGAATAATGTAGTTTATTAATTCTTTTATAATCTTTCATTCTGTACTATGTTTATGTCTGTCAGTTTATGAAGTATAATTTCTTTATATTTCTGTTATTTTTATGTTTTACATTAGATTTTGTGAAAGTTCAAAAATTTTTTGATAATCTTCCATGAATTTCGGCCATGTATACGTGCGGCGAAAATTTAGAATCTTAGTTTTATCATATGGTAAACGACTGTTTCATATGATAAATGACGGTTGCATATGGTAAACGGCAGTTTTATGTGATAAACGAGTCTTTCATATGGTAAACGGAGGTTAAGTTACTGCTGGAATGAGATGAAAATGGTTGAGCATATGGGAGTATATGTTTACAGATTTTCCATACTTATTATTTCTATTTTTGGTTCTGTATATCTTGCTATGCCAACTGCTAAGGTTTTTGCAAAATATTTTATAGAGTGGTAGATAAGGCTTTCAGAATTTTCGTTAATTTTGCCAACATTTTAACAGCCTCATTACGAAAGAACTAGAACAAAGTGATATTTTATATAAACTTATTAATTCTTTACGGCAAAATATTAGTGCGGCAAAATATTTTTAAATAAAATTATTAAACAAAGAACCACTCATTCGAGCTCAAATTTTCCTTTCATTGAAAGGAAGTTTGCACAAAGCGTAGAAATATGTCAACAAACTTTTCTTTTTAAATTTTCACAAAATAAAATAAGTTTTGGAGAAATTATTAAAGTTATGCAAACAAAAACTTTAAAAAAACAATCGAAGGAAATAATTATGAAATCTTACTATTAAAAATCTAATGATTGTGTCGTAGTTTTATATTGTTGTCAATACATTTTTATTGGCTGAAAAATCACTGGGTAGGATCCATTTTTTCCACCTTAATTTTCTTACTATTTTGGTTGTCATCAGCATAAAATTGATATAAGTCGTAAAGTTATTGCTTTCCGATTAATATTTTCCCCTAATTTAAAGGTTACAATTATCTGTACTGTTAATCTTACGTTTTTGCTGTTATTGTTACGTTTTTGATTTTGTTTGATCTCTAAATTCAGAGTTTAAGAGGATTGTTTTTATTTTAATTATTATTAGAATAATGTAATTCTACGTGACATTTTAAGATAAAGCTCTATAAATCTGTGTCTGATCTCATTAACCGTTTTAGAATTTTATTTTTTGAAGCAAATTACATTATACTGTTACGAGTTATGGTTAATGAGATTCGTTAAGTGATTTAGAACTTAATTTTGATGTAAATGATGAAAAGTAGAATTTTGATATAAGTGATGAATTTTGATTAAAGTGATGAATGCAAAAATTGCATTAAAAACACTTCCACCCTCTTGGTAAGTGAAAATATTAAATTACAGTTGCGAACCCACAAAATTTGTTATAATAATATGCTTTTATTTTTAAATGCTTTTTCAAAAAATGATTACTTAAAAAAATGATTCATGTATACTAACAGATCTTAATAGTATTAGAAGGGAAATATTTTGACGAGGGAAGTGGGTGCACAAGCGTTCTTTTTAGCACATATATTTCGAATTGAATAATTTCAACTGTTTTATGCCAACAAACAGCGATTATTGTGAGAAAATTATTTGTATTGGTGAGCGTCAGCGAACAGGGGGCTTAGCCCCCTAGTAAACTAAAACAAAATAATAAAATACAAATATAGTGAAAACTAATTGAGGTAATTCTTTTTACCAATCAAAATGTACATCACTCGTGGTTTAAAAATATACGCTTTCAATAAGAATGTTTAGTTAAAAGGCTTAGAAAATTTATTTGACAATGTAAACAAAAACTAATGTTAAAATAAGCTGTAGATTGTTATAGCAAAAACTGTTTAACACGTTGGAAAAGATAAAGAAAAAGAAAAACTTTACGTTTCTTGTCTAAAAAACTTTTTGCGAACCCATAATTTTTCTGTTTCCAGATCATTGGGCAAATGGACATGATTCAATTTCTTTGGCTTCAAAAGTTAAAGCTTTATATGTATATATACCTCACAGCAGTTTAACTTGTGCTGTTGTCTACGCTATATAATGTAGTAGTTTATAGACATGTAAAAAATTACATTGTTCTCATTTGCTATTCCAAAAAACGCATTGCATTTACATAAAAAAGATGAGAAAGAAAGAAATTTCTAATCAATATACGGTGAACCGAAACAATTTTTTTCGGTAAAAAAAGTAGAATATTAAGCATAATAAAAATGTATTACAGTGTTTTAATACGCAAAATTTGAAGTTCAGTAATTATTTCAAAAATTCTTAAATGATAGGAATTTTTTTATGACCCGTATTACTTTAGAGAATGATTATTTAAAAGGAATATTTATTTTACTCATGCATCATTTTGTAAAATGACAAATCAAATAGCCTTTTCGACTGTCTCGTTTTGCTTTGCCAAATAATCATTCTCATTTCGATTCTTTCAGTTTAAATATTTATTTTCATTAATTAGATTCTTGAGTTATGAACACGTTTATAAAATTAAAATAAACAATATTTGATTGTACACGTTGTGTGTTAAATCAGCCACTCAAATGTAAATGTCCTTAAAAATTTGAATTAGTTGAGTGAAGGTTTCTCATATCAGGAGCAGTATTATTCAATTGTATATATATATATATATACTAGGAGGCTCCGCCCCCTGCTCGCTAACGCTCGCCAACCCCCGAGAATTGCTACGCAATCCTATGTGGTTCACGCCGTGAACCATGGCTCGCTGCGCTCGCTCGCCAATGAACGCAATGTTCTAGCACAAAGACATAGTATATTATCATGAAAGACATAGTATTTTATCATCAAAGACATAGTATTGCACTTATGTAGAAGAATTCTATCAATGTTCTTATTGGCTTTTAAAAAAGTTTATTAGCTATTTAGATTGNAAAAAGTGCACACGTTAAGGAATACGACTCAATTAAACTAGATACGAATTAATTTAATTAATAATTCCAGGCGGGGGAAATAATATATTATAAAAATCTATCGAATCATTAGGAAAAAAGACAGGGTGAAGGATAAAAAAAACCAGCTTGATGTTTTAATGAATCTTGAAAATTAATGTTATCATCAATTTTCAATTCCTCTCTCTTTCCTCCAGCAATCTAACAAGTTATAATGATTTCAGTCCCGCCTTGCTCATTAGCGATTCTTTAGGTTTTTATATTGCAGTAGTTTTTACGACAATCTGAAGAATCACTAATGAGGAAGGTGTATCAATTTTAACTATTATTATTAAGTATTAGTTATGGCGAAATATTAATTTGCGACACTTAATGTGTATTTTTTTCCCTTCATTTTGATTAAGGAATCTGAAACATATAGGGCAGTGATTATAGCTGACTATGGAAATTGTAGGGCAAAAGCATCATTAAGGAACATACGGTATTTACTATAGTTGGAAGGAAATTGATAAACGCTGTTATCAAAATACTCTTTTTAAGATTTACTTGTGAATTGTGTGTACTCCCTGTTTAGGCGTTATTACATGTGCGTTATATTGTAATTTTCGGTGAGTCTCTTCGTCATTGCTTTAAAAACAGTTCATTATTAATAATAATATTTTTAAATTTTGTAATAAAACAAGTCAATTCTTTAAAAGCCATAAAACGACTTAATATTTTTACAAAAAGTAGTCGTTGTAAGGAATTAGTTCATGGAAATTAGAACTCCACAGTTTGTTACGATTGTGGAAATGTGGTCAATATTGCGCACAATGTCGTCTTTATTTTCCTTACAAATTGGAACCCATTTAACTGAAACTGAGTGGACATTATACCGCCTCTGTGGATCGAACCCCTTTCTATTATATTGTCAGATCAGCGCTTTTAACTACTGAGATATCGTGACTCATCCTACCTTAAAGAGTTTCTATTTTTCATCGCTTGGCCACAGTTTCCAGCCTTAAAAACAAGGTTGGTAAAATAAAACTTTGAATGCTTTTCTTGGAGATATTTAATAAATACAATTATCGAATTAAAATATTAAACATTATAATGTTTAACAATATAATGTGCTACTCAGTTTTCTAAATGGCAGACATTAGTAAAAACAAAATCTCACGCTTATATCTTCCGCTTCGTTGGCAGAAATATTACTTTTTCATGCAAAGCTACCTTATTATCCCCTTCCGAATTTGCATGTTCATTTAAAGAGGCTGGCACTATGATGGCATCTACAGCTTTCTTAATATCGTCAAGTGTCACATTTTCAACCTCAGACTCCTTTACTTTTTTGATGAGGATACTCAGTAGGTCATTGATATCAGTGGAGATAAAATCGATTGCACCTTGATTCAACCTCGCTTTAGGATGTGTCTCCTTAGACATGGTAACTACACCGTCTTCTAGATTCAAACCCTTTCCTTCATGTTTTTGAACAGACACTTTTCCTCCTCCCACATCATGGAAAACTAACTCACCAAAATCACCTTTTTCGTGTCTGCTTATCATTTTCTCAGCTTCAGCTATGGCGTGCTCGGCCATTATCGGCGGTAAAACACTCCGAACGGCGTTATGAATGCCTTCCTGTGTTTTCTTCGCGTCTTTTTCTCCCGACTTCTCTAAAATCATATCGCATAAACTGTCCAAGTTTCGACAAATCATTCTTTGTCCTGATGGATTGAAAGCAAGATCAGCGTGTGTCTGCTTCAGAATTGACGTCACGCCAGATTTAAAATCTTTTTCATTTGTGGTTGATTTCTTTGCTTCTTTTTTTGATGAAACTGTTTCTTGTACTTTTTGATGTGCCAATGCCCCAGGTGCAAACCGCAAACCTCTGCTTTCAAATTTAAACAACATTTTATTTCCCTCTGCTGCGGCATGAAGCGAAAGCTCCTTTGGAAATATCTCTTCAGTAATTTTCCTGGCTTCATTAAGGGTTAATTTATCAATATTTCTTTCGTTGAGTTTCTTAATTATTGCATCTAATATACTGTCCAAAATATAACAGACGTACAGATTTGAATCCTTGTCCAACCGTCCATCGGAATGGGACTTTTTCATCAATTTCGTCACTGATGCCTTTAAAGAATGTTTTAGTCCAGTTTCGTGTTGCTCTTTTATTTTTTCAAGTTGTGTGGCATATTTTTGATTTAATTTTTCCTTTTGAGTGAAATAATACGGTTTTAAACCCCATGTAAATATTTTCCTGAAGCCTTCAGCCATGGCGTGATCAGCCATTGAAGAAGGCAATAGATTTTGAATGACTTCTTGAATCTCTGCTTCTGATATGTTTGCAGGGTTTTTTTCTTTTAAGTTTAGAATGATTCTTGTAAAGATGGTGTGTAATGCATCAGAAATAATCTTTTCAGCTTTCGGATCTGCTTTTACATTTTTGTTATATGCTATGCTTGTCATATCCTCTATACCAGAACTCCAAAAGCGATCTTCCAAACCACCATTTTGATTTTGCATGATAGAATTATTATATTATAATATTAATTGCAGAATTTTGAAGACAATAATATTTTGATTGATTTGTAAATATTTTAGAAACAATAACAGTTTTTACACACGTGCATATTTGTAAGTTGCATAAATAAAATTCACATCAGTAAGTTGAATACATTTTATGCTTACGTCAACTTTTTTTTCCATGTATTCAATATTTTGTTTAACTTCCATTTGCACTGAACACGGCTATCAGACTAATAAACGATTGTGATCGCATTTATTTTTATGCATCGTTAAATTTCTTTACTTTTTAGTTTTCATGAAAGGAGAAATTTCATTTTTTTTCGTTGAAGAGTATGATCGTTCAATTTTTCTGCTATTTTAATATAGTGTAAAATTAAACCACATTATCATACATTTTAAACTTGATAACACAGTAATATGATTCAACTTTGACAGAAGCGGTGCACAATTTATCACTCTTTTGAAGTCGCAATGTATTCGGTGCGTACTATGGATTAACGTATCAATATTATGGTTTAAACTTGAACCAATTTTCCAAAAACGCACCAAATATATTATTTCATTCCGTTACGATTGACAACGGAATACTTGCATGCGACGTAGTGGGAGTATCTCGATCCTGATTGGTTGTTAAAACGTGGCATTTTCTTACGTTAGCAACTGTTCATTCCATTATATTTCGAATAAGTCAAGCCCGTCAAGTATTAAGTGACACATTCTATATTCTTCCATAAAGATTTCTTTCAGAGAGATATAATTATTTACTATATATTTCTTACTTAACGCAAAGAAAGGCGCGGAGCCCTGCAGAACATAAACTAATTATGCATTGAAGTTGTCAGGTACACAAAACAAAAATATATCACAGTTATAATAAAATACATATCTAAACAATAAATCTAAGTTAAGTAAAAGATGTAGACGAGAAAGAATTGTATTTCAACAAATTCCATGTGCGATACGACGCTGTATTAAATTAACTAAGCGTTAATTAACAGTCTAACTTATGTTGAGAAACTTAACTGTGACACACCATTTTGCTTATAAACTATCAGCTGGTGCAGACTTCATAGGTCACATGTATGGGTATCCGTGATCATTTTCTTCTTCAGAAAATGCAAGTAGCCGATTCAAATTCTATTTTTTATAATTTTCTTAACGTTTATTTTATAGATATTATAATCAAACAACTGTCTTCAAACTTATTTAATTTGAATGAAAAGTACAAAAAATATGATTTCTTATTACCAATATTTTTACTTCGGTGTCTTGCATATATGAATATTGCTGTATGATTAAAAGTCACATAACTCCAACTGTCCCGAAAAAAAAGAATAATTGTTTAATTAAGCTTATTTATATCATTTAGGTCATATTAAACTATTGACAGTAATTTTGACTAGCGTCCGTAATATCTCACAGAGTGTTATAACAACAAGTTCAAACTGTTCGAAATAGAACTAGTGAAAGAGAAAGATAGCAGTCGATAATCACAATTGGCGAAGTTCTCTCTAACTCCTCCTTACTATATGTTGGAATCTTTTCATTGGGTTTTTTACTGCTATTTTAATTTTGATGCTAATATCTTTTATTTAATTTTATTGTTACTTAAAAAGCTCCAAATTGGCGAAAATAATAAAAACTACAAAGATAATAAACGGTATCCGCCGAAGCAATTTATTTGTTGCTATCGTAGCAGCTTTAACTACATTTGGTTTCGCTTATTTTCCTCGGCCAAAGGAAACGAAATTGCGCCAAAGTTACACAAGTTATTGTGCAACTTTGTCAAGCTAATTCAATTCTTTCAGTACAAAACTTAAATTTTCTTTTTAGTTCGTTTGCTGAAATGTCTACGGTGAATAACCAATTAGCCATAAAATTAATGTTTTATGAAAAAAATAAGTATATATTTGGCGTATAATAGTATAAATAAATTGATAAACGTGTCAAGTAGAGCTATTACAATTTTAAAATCTAATTATACCTCAAAACATATAATTCTATTCCTTTTTATAGATGGTAATAGAATGCATACCTATAATTTTGAGATTCTGCTAGCTACATGACTCCATGTTACATACCGAAAAATTATTTGTCTCGTTTTTTTTCTCTCAAGCATATTTGTGAATCTAAATATAATTACCATGTCCGTTATTTACGTTTAAAATATTTCTTTCAAAAAAAAACTGATATCGAAACATATTTCAGAAGCGAATAATTTCATTTTAATAGTTTATTTACAACGCAAAATTTGGAAACCTATTTCAACTTGCAAATTTGCGTAACAAAATTGCATATTATATAGTTCCCTGTGATTTGTTTTTTTTTTCTAGTTAATCCTTGAAGAAACTTAGAATACAAGAAAACTTTTATCTAACTGATGGTTTAATAATGCTTTTTTTTCCTTTTCCTTTTTGATCATGGTTTTCTTTCTCTGGAGAAAATAATGATGCATTTTGTTTAGCAACTTTTTTTTAGAAAATTTGAATAAAAATATTAGTGTTACATTACTTTCTTTTTCCTTTTCCTTTTTGATCATGGTTTTCTTTCTCTGCAGAAAATTATGATGCCTTTTGTGTAGCAACTGTTTTTTAGAAAATTTGAATAAAAATATTAATGTTACATAAAATTAACCGAAAATTTTGTTAACTCTTTTATAAGCTGTCATTCCATCATTTGAATTATGTTTATGTCGTTCAGTATATATTGTAAACTTTTATATTTATGAATTTTTTAATGCTTTTTTCATTTTGTGGAAATTTAAAAAGTTCTCTATAATTTTTCGGCGCCATAAACTAGCGAAACAATTGCAACCTCATAGTTATTTCATATGGTACACGATCTTTCATATGGTAAATCATGAAACAATCTAAATATACTGTTTTGTCCGTTATTTTTATTTAAAATATATCTTAGAAAGAAAAACAGACATTTCAAAACATATTTCAGAAATTACTTGCAGAAGTTTGCAAAATTTCGAAAGAAAAATTTGTCGTCAAAGCTATCATAATGTGCATTATTTAATTCACAAAAAGAAAGACTAAACATGAACTATTAATTAGCAATTCAGAAAATCATGAAGCCTTCTAAATATAATATTATGTCCATTATTTATATTTGAAATATTTCTTTGAAAGACAAACAGACATATCAAAATACATTTCAAAAGGGAATTATTTTCCTTTAATAGTTTATTTACAACTCAAAATTTGGAAACCTCTTTCAGCTTATTTCTTGTGAAAATAATGATGCATTCCTTGATTTTGACATGTGTGCACAAAACTTCAAAAGAAAAGTGAGTAAAAAGAACTAATAACTTCAAATATATTGGTGAGATAGCGTGCAAACGATTCGCGAAACGTGACGTAAGAATAGCAAAAGCTGATAACGATTTTTTTTATCTTGAGCAACGCATTCAATTTCAGAAATAAATAAAACAAATCAATATATTTTTTACAGCCGAATTCGTTTCTTATTTTCTCAATCCAACATTAAAATGAAAAATTGCAAACGAATTTTTAAAAACACGCAAATCTACACAGTTTCCCACAAAAAAAGAAGCTGCAAACGATTTTATTTCCACTCTACCTGTGGCGCCCCATTCGAATACTAAATTAAGAGTGAAGAAGACAGTGACAGGGCGAAGAACATCAAACAATTAATAAAAGAAACAGAAAGTGCATTTTCCTTCGAAGTGAGCAAAAAGCCTGAAAAGAGCAGGTGCTAATGGAAATAGAATTCTCTTCTAGTGGAATAAATGGAAGGAAAAAAAATTACCGTTGTGTCTTCGACGTATATCCAAAAGGGAATCGTACCGAAATAGGGTTTAGGATACCTGATAAAGGAAACAGGAACTGAAACAAAGAAAAGGGATCACACACACTGAAAAGGGTAATAGGGAAACCTATTTATCTTTCTTTTCCTCTTTGCATTTCGATGCTATTAGATTGTAATGGAAACCCAATTAGAGAAAGTTTTTAAAAACCGAAACCTTATAAATGATTCATTTAGTCGTAATGGAATAAATTTAAAATGTTATTATGTGACGCGAGAATATTTGTCTAGAAATAGTGGTCGAAGTAATAATCAGATTTAATTAACATTTTTAGTTGTTTTAAACTTTAATGAAATTTAGAGTAATTTTAAAAAAGTGTGTAACATTTTATTTATTCTTACTCTCTTAAGATTGAGTGAAGCTCTATTACTTGATAGAAAATTGTATAATGTAATAGGCATGTTTAAATTTATATAAATGAAACAAAATTATTACTCATTATGTAATTGGGATGTTTAAATCTATGTATATATAATTGATGCAAAACAACTTGTAAAAACGTATGATTACCGGTTTGTAAGGCAAAATATTGCTTTCAAGTAATTCTGTTTTTTGGTTTTTTTAAAGAGTTTTCCTTGTTTCAATTATTTAATTATTTATTTATTCAAAATACCAAAAATTGTTTATTTATTAAAAACGGATAGTTTTTGATTGCTTTAGAAAAAAATTGTCCTTCATTTTGACAGTTCTCTGTTGGTTAACATTTTCCGATTTCGACTTGAAACATTTTTTTTAAAAATTATTTAAAATATTTTATTGTATACTCTTAAGGGAATTGAAAGCTGTAAAACTGAATAACTAGTTGACGAATAATGATTTTCTATCTTTCAAAATGGAATAAAATATTAAACACTTTTACAACTTTGATTTAATGTCAAGTTATATTTTTTGGAATCTAAGGTATAAAAGTTATCATCTTTTTAAATGGTTTTGTCTAAAAAGAACTTTGTAACAAAATTGCATAGTATATAGTTTCCTGTGATTTGTTTTATTTCTAGTTAATCCTTGAAGAAACTTATAAAACAACAAATTTTTTATCTAACTGAAGGTTTAATAATGTTTTCTTTTTCTTTTTTTCTCTTTTGATCATGGTTTTCTTTTTTCTTTTATTTCTCTATTTGAAGTAACTAGAAATGTTTAAGTTTCATTTTCCTTTAAAATATATTCATTTTGTCTAAAACATACTTTCCTAATTACTTCACAAGCACAAAAAATAAATTAAACGTATTTCAATCTAGACTTTTCGAAAATGTATTTAAAGAGTTTTATTATTTTGAATAATGTAATAAAGATGAAATAAAAAGCTATTTTAAAGAGGATTGACTTTTTTTCTTCGAGATTTTCTTTCAATAAAAAATTTTAAAAGTGAAATTACTCAACGTATATTACTTTATTGATTTTTCTTTTAATCCGGTTTTTTTAAAATCTAGAGATAAAATGAAATTGCTGCTATCACCTGAAGGTTTAAAGTAAATAAAAAGATTTAACTGAAAATATTTTTTTTACCTATTACGATATTTCCTTAACTTAATGTAAAGTAATTAAACCAAAATAAACCTCTTGATATATATATATATATAAATTGGCGTAAATAATTAAAANGTACAACACAAAGTTTTTAAAGTGTGAATTTTCTAAAATCACAAAACTCAAACAAAAGTGTTCTAACTAAGCAAAGTCTAGCCTGAACATCAATATATATATACAGGGTGGTCCCGAATTCATGGTACAAACTTTAATGGTAGGTACAGGACATTGTAACAATGATTTATTGTATAGGAATGTAAAGTTGCAAGTGACGCGGTGAGGCGTAAATAGGGGAAATAAAAGGAAAGAGAAATGGAGTGATCGGTTGGTATCATTGCCGGTAGAGAGCAGTAGATGTCTAGCCGCCGTTGAAAATGATGCATCGCAGTAGGGAAAAGCGCCATTCACAATTGTGCTGCCGTAGACGATGGGTGACTTTACGTATGCAGAAAAAGCAGCCATGCATTACATGTACGGCCGTGCAAATGGTAACGGCAGAGTTGCGTTGCGAATGTATCGCGCGGAGTATCCTGATCGACGAATGCCGGATCATAGAATTTTTCAACGGTTACATCGACAACTTTGTGAAACAGGTGCGTTTGATGTCAACAGACATGACGCTGGTCGATTAAGAGCTGTACGCACTCCAAGGCTGGAAGAAAGCATCTTGAACATTGTGGCTGATAGACCCGAGTCAAGCGCACAAGAGCTGTTGCGCGTGACGTAGGTGTGAGTCATCAGACTGTATGCAGAGTGTTAAACGAAAATCGCTTACACCCGTTCCATTTTCAGAAAGTACAAGCATTGAATCCGGCAGATTATCCTCTCCGCGTGAACTTCTGCCACATGCGTTTCAACAACGTTTCTGTATTAATGTGAGGGCTAGTATTGTGAACGACTTTTTGATTGGCCCATACTTACTACCCACGCGACTCAGTGGCGGAAGCTATCTTATTTTTCTGAAAGAAGTGTTACCACAACTGCTGCATGATGTTCCGATCGCCATTCGTAACCGCATGTGGTTTCAGCACGATGGGGCGCCAGCACACTTCAGCATTGATGTACGGAATTACCTGAATGCCACGTTTGGTGCTCGATGGATTGGGTGTGGTGGACCAATCCCTTGGCCACCCTGATCTCCCGATTTATCGAGCCTCGATTACTTTTTATGGGGACATCTAAAGCATCTTGTTTATGAGACTCCAGTTCATTCAGATGAGGATCTCGTCGCTCGCATATCTGTAGCTGCTGCAGGTGTGCGTGAAATAATAGGCATCTTTGAACGTGTACGCCAATCGCTCCACCGACGCTGTCAAGCATGTATCGCTTCTGGTGGACGCAATTTTGAACACTTACTGTAAACATGACACTTGTCAACAACGCTTTCAATAAAATCCTTGTTTTTCCTTTCGGCCGTTATTTCTCCTGTTTACGCCTCACCGCGTCACTTGCGACTATACATTCCTATACAATAAATCGTTGTTACAATGTCCTGTACCTACCATTAAAGTTTGTACCATGAATTCGGGACCACCCTGTATATATGTCTAAGCTAACGTCACTTCACTGATCTGACCCATTAATCAGTTACAGATGCAAGCAAATAGATATACGAATCGTCCAATAAGAATAGTGTGAGCGAAAATTGATTGAATGATAGTGAAGGATTGATCTAGTTCAGCCTCTGACTTGGATATTGCTGTACAAGGGAAAGTCTGTCTGTATGTATGTTTGCTAATAACTCGAGAACGGGAGTACTGATTTGAATTGGGGTTTTTTTTTCCCGAAATTTTGCAAATTTTAAAGGGGATAAAGAATAAACTCTTTCCGACGTTCGGGCACAGCATCGAAAATACGAAATTCCATTAATAAAAACCATTATTATAGATTGAAGAGTGCGTAGTCATGGAAACAGCATTCTTGCAGAATATTTAAAAAATAGAAACAGACGAAACCATGAGAAATATTAAATTACCATAAACTCATACTTTAAGCTCAGAAGTATAGCGTGTAAGAAACAAATTTGCAAGCTGACATAAATTATGGAAAATTTAATTCTAATGCCAAAACACTTTAAAACTAATTGTAATTATTAATAGTTAATTGTGCACATCTTTTATGATCACGAATTTTAAATTCTCAAGCATTATATTACTATCCTTTAAATAAAAATATCATAAATTTTACATAAATAAAATCAGTAGTTTTCAATTATACAGATATCCAAGTTAGATACTGAACTCCATCACTGCTCCACAATCAATGAATCAATTTCCGTTTTAAATTTTCCTGTTACACGATTCGTCCCTATAGAAACGGATTCCAATTAGTTACATATGTAACTGATAGATCACTGATGGATTTCCAGTGGACACGTAAGTGAAGTGACGTTAGCTTTGACGTCTTCATTGGTGCTATAAAACAAAATTCGCCAACAAGTAGGACATCATCAGGTTTAGGTTATATTATAGGCTCTGATTTACACATGTTCCCGGCAACCGATAATACATACAGGGGCATTGGATATGAAAATATCGTGAACATTTAACAAAGCGATAATTGTTTAATACTATATTGTTGTGAATGTCACAAAATTTTATTTTAACAACAAAAGTATTGACAATGTACAAATAATATAAATTAGCTTGCTTTGGAAAATATTGTGATATA
This sequence comes from Parasteatoda tepidariorum, assembly GCF_043381705.1. NCBI lineage: Eukaryota > Metazoa > Arthropoda > Arachnida > Araneae > Theridiidae > Parasteatoda > Parasteatoda tepidariorum. The sequence goes on from NC_092209.1 coordinate 15,961,432, forward strand.
TTTTTTTGACAATGCATAGCAATATTGGAATATGTATTTTAATTAAAATCAATTTTAATTATCAATTGCAAATAATGTTAAAACTGATTTTAACAAAAATATTAATTTACTTGTTACTCCTATGCTTCAGTTCTTGAACAATATCGTTAAGGTGAATGTTTTTTTTTTCAAATCGAAATTCGAGGTTAATATACTGTATTACTGCATGGCCCTATATCTCCCCTTAATATTGACTTGTAATATTCAAATTGGGCCACATATTATATTACAGGGTACTGGGGTAAAATACGTGAGGAAATTTTTATAGTCCAATTAGGGGGCCCTTTACGCTACTATGTATGGGTAATAGTTATATACAGGGTGATTCTAAAAAGATTGGCAAAATTTTAGGAAGTGATAGTACCCACCCAAGCAAACAATTTTTATCATGGTCGAAAACAAAACGTAAAGGTGCTGGCGCATTTAGAAAGTTGTTTCGTGCAAACGTGAAAGCTCCATTCCTGTTGCGAGTTACCGCGCTGCGAGTTATTATTTGCATGTTATGGGAAGAAGAATAGCTCGTATACAAATTTTCGTCACGATTCATACATAAAAGCTGCTGATTCGAGAGTGCATTGTCAATCGCGGTAGTAACGCATCTGAAGATGTTGCCCTTCTCAATTAAGGAAAAAGCCGATATGCATTTTGTCTATGAATTTTTTTCCAACAGAACGCAGCACCATCTCATTATGTACGAGAAGTGCGAAGCTATCTAGACGTAACCTTTCCAAACCAATGGATTGGGCGAAGTGGTCCTATAGCTTGGCCACCGTGCTCACCAGATCATTCATGTGTTGATTTCTTTTTATGGGGATAGCTGAATGCTCTTATGTATGAGACTCACATTGAATCTGCAGAAGAACTTGTCGTCAAGCTTTCGGCCGCTGCAGGGGAAGTTCGCGATATGACTGGTGTGTTTCAGAATGTTTGCCAGTCTTTTCTTTGTCATTGTACTGCGTACATAGCCAATGCTGGCCATTGTTTTGAACTCTTATTGTAATCACATGTCATTAAATTTACTTTTATAACTTAATTTCATCGTTCCTTGCGTGTTTTTGCCTCATATAAGAATGTAACTCTTGACGCCCTTTAACGGTTTTGTGTTTTGTTTTCGGCCTATGATAAAAATTGTTTGCTTGGGTGTGTACTATCGCTTCCTAAACTTTTCCCCCTCTTTTTAGAATTACCCTGTATATAATAGTAAGATATTTATACTACTTAAAATTCGTTTCATGTTGTCCTTATAAAAGAAATTTATTGGGTAGCATAGTTCGTAATAGCAAATAAATGCACAGTTTGTACTAGACAAAGTTGTTAACTTGATTTATTCTTCATTAGAGGCATCACCTTTGAAATAACTAACATAATTGATTTTTTTCAAAGTTAGCATAGGTTGTTTTAAACATTTTAATAACAAATTACAATCGATTACTAGTATGCGAGAGACGGCAGTTTTATCCACTCTAAATTGAGTAATATAACTTTAATGTCTTGATTGAGCAATCTGTCATAGCGTCTTGATTTTTCACTGTGTGATTTAAAATCTCGGAGTATTTGAAATGCAAACAAGCTGTTCGCGGGATTCGGCTAGTAAAGAATAAAATTAATTTTGAAAAAGATTTTAAAATGAAGGTAATATGACGTGAAATGCTATTTTATGAATTAAGGTTAGAGAGTGGATATAGGTATTGTCTTAACAGCTTTTTGGTTAAGATAAGTTTTCTATTCAATGTCCAAAACGTGTGAATAAATTAAAACGTAGCATCCTTGTTAGAAGTAATAGCATTATCAATAAAAATATTAGAATATTTTTTAATAAACATACATATATATCTATTTTCTAACTGGAAAAGCATGGTTTCTTCAACACATGAAAAACAAATGTTTCCAAATAGTTATATTCACTGTTAAATGCGAAACTTGTTTTTCTGTAAACAAACTTTAAAACAAAAATGCAGGTCATTTGAGATTTTTTGCTTACAACTATTTTAACAGAAATTATTTAGTACTATTTCAATATTGTGCAGAAAAATATCCCGAATTCTATTTAAAAATCATAACTAATTCATTAACACTAGAAGAACGGAAAATTAGTATATACCTATATTGCCCAAAAGCAGTCAAAATTACTGAACTGTGAATGCGTAAATAGATTTACTTAAAATTTATTTTTAACATTTTTTTTTTAATATTATTTACAGTTATATAACAAGTTATTAGTAAATAGTAACAATAAAATTTTTTTATGTTGTTCAAAAAAGTTTTACATTGTCAAAAAGTCACAAAATTCTAAGAATAACAAAATTCTAGAATTCTGTGTCATTATATACATCATTGTTTTTCAAATTGAAATTAAAAACAGTCAAAATGACTTTCTAAGGCAATCTAGCGTTAAAAAGATTTTTGTAACATTTACAAACTAGAAAAAAAATGGCAAAGTGACCGGAGAACTTCGTGAGATATGAAATTAGTACATGAATTTATCTTTGATACATCATTACAGTAGAGCGCCGATTATCCGAACCCTTATTATCCGAACTGTGTCTGAATTCTTTTTTTTCTTCTTTTTTTTAAGTTTAGAATACTTTTTAACCCATCGACTATTTTTCTAAATTGAGAAGAATAAATAATACCCCCTACATCTGAAGACCATATTTAATTTACAACCTTTTCAGCAGTTTTCTTATAGTAACCATACATACATGTATTGTGATACAGTTAAACCTACATACCCCCTTAGCCCTTTACAACAGAAAATTATCTTCCAAGAATGCAAGCTTCATTTTGATAGTTTTACAATGGTTGGAATGCAGAAGGAGTTCATGAATTGATAAGTTCTGAATTTCTATAATAGGGGAATGGGTAGTTGTAACTTCTGGTTAATAATTAGTGATTACAGTGCTTGGAATCTTAAGTCTTGGAATAAAATTCTTAACAGAAAAACAAACGAAACTGAAGTTTCTGAACCAGTAGATCTTTCGGATGAAAATGATGAAATTGT
>NC_092209.1:15966209-16005224 GCF_043381705.1 Parasteatoda tepidariorum
TACGTTTTTGTGACTGATTTCGTAACTTAAATGGTTATGGTTATCTCGTAACTTAAAATATTGTCTAAACTAATTCTTCGAGGGATAATAATGAATCTAAAGGTGAAAGAAGTTAAACGTTTTTGAAATGTTCAGTCAACAACACAAATGAAGCTATAATGGTAAATCGTCTGCTGAATTTATGTTTAAAAATAAATCGATTAAAATCGTCTTTCGATTAAAATCGTCTGCGGTCGCCTAGCAACACTTACTGTTGCCAAGGCCAGAAATATAAATAGCAAACCTCGTATTGCCCAAAAGCAGTCAAAATGACTGGATTGTGAAAGAATAACCAATGTTTAGAGAAATTTGTTTAAAATTCAATTTTTGAAAATAATTTTTTGTATAATTTACAGCTATATAACAAGTTATTAGTAAATATTTACACTAAAATAATTATATGTTGTACAAAAAGTCACATTCTAAGGAATATATCTTCATTGTATACATCATTATTTTTCTACTTGAAACTAAAGAGCAGACAAAATGACTTCCTTGGGCGATCTAGTACTAATGAGCACTTAATAGCGATTGTGAATTTAAAGCATGACTCATTTCAGTGTTACAATTTTATTCACAGGGAGCAAAAGGAGTTTTTCTTTATTGTTTACTTGATTTGATTGAGTACTTTTTGCGCTATGTCAGTGTGCATAGGTAGTAGAAAAAAAATGAATAAGACACCGGTGTTTCATCTGGGTCAAAGGGTGAAGGCTTTTTGGCTTGTTATGAACATTCTTCGAAGCTTAGCACTGTTTCCATTTGAAATAGAATATAGAAATTCAGGTTTGCTGTTCGGAAAAACAAGCAGGCTTGCAAGAAGCTCTTTAAACTGTGAGCCAAGAGTACCCCGGGTGGGAGATTGTTCAGATTATGTAAAGCTTGCCGCTCAGGTGACCCAGGTTTAAATATCGCTTATCTTCCAATCGATCTAACCATGGGAATTTTCCCGATTATAACGTATACGTGGGAGCCGTGGTGGTTCAGGGAATAGAGCGCTCACCTCTAAATGAGGTGAATCGGGTTCAAAACCCAACGATGGCTGGTTGATACGAATTCCGCATCCGGCTCGCACTGACCACAGTGCTGACGTAAAATATCCTCAGTAGTAGACGGATTATGGGTTAGAGTCCTCTTGCTGTGATAGGTTTTTACGGTTTTCCTCTCCATATACGGGTTAGTTCTATCAAAAAGTCATTCACAAAGGCATAATTTCTCCCCAATACTTGACCCTGGAATCCCCTTGTTTTCTGGATTGGCTCTAAAAATTCTTGTCTACAGAGTTGAACATTGATAGTCGTCAACTCAAAATTGCGTCTGCTGTTCAACGACGGTTTTAAAGGATATGTTGGTTAGATTAAACAAATCGTTCTCCTCGTAAGCGAGTTATTTTATTCCTTGTGATGCTTTATCTGTTTTTATGCTGTTTTCGGCTTGCATCTACTATATTGTTTAGAGCATAATGAGTTGGAATCCCCTTGCCGTCAGACTAATCACGAGAAGTTTTCATGTCTTTCCTCTCAATACAATGCATAGGTGGGTTAATTCGATAGAAAAGTCCTCCAAAAGGGTGCTTTTGTTCAATTGCTTAAATCGTTTCTCTTGTCTTCAAAATAAATTGGCAGCGGAGTTTAACCCTGAATTGCTTTGAGAGTTCAATACAACATGTTCGAATCTTAACAACTGAAAATCTCAGATTTTTAATTTCAAAAAATTACGAAAAGATTTAAATTACAAGTACCCCAAAGTACCACCCACTTTCGTCAAACGTTATCGCATCTTAAAATGACTGTTGTCATGTACAGAAATCGCTTTCTTTTCACTGCCAGGAGAATCGTGTATTCATTATCATCTTGGGTGCCACAAATTTAGAGAATGAGCAAAATTTGAACTTCCCTCATTTTTCTCTTTTTAGAGAATAAAAAAAAAAGAATCTGCCAAAACCATTCATTTAATTAGAACTTTTCTCAAAACGACTCCCTCGGCACCCACTTATTTGTTTCTGTATCTCTCTCCATTTTCCCAAAAGTTGCCAAAAATCGGGCCCAAACTTTCTCCCTCTGTACTAATTCATGCGTAAATTCCCCTTCAAAACTCAACAGTTTTCCCTTCGTCTCCCTCTTTCTACAGAGGAAGAAAAAACGAGAAAATAAAGCCTTGGACAGGGAAAAAAAAAAGAAAAACGAGAAGCGCCAAAATCACAGCTTCCATACTTGCGCGCCCTCTGGTGGTTCCAGAGACGACGTGTAGAGTGAAAGTGAAGCCCAAGAAAATTCCTTTTCCACGATCACCATGGTGACCAAATTCCAGAACCACACCTCCCACCCACCCCCTTGTTGCCAAACGCACATTCTGCTATGGTCGTTCGCTCTTGGCGGGACGATGTTGAAATTTGTTCCCTTTATGCCCCCCTCTCTGCTCTTGAGTTGAAGATTTTAAAATGTTATTTGAAATTCAATCGCCAACTCTCAGGTGAATTTAATTGAGAAAAAAAAATACAAGATTTGGCGAGTATTAGTTCGAATAAATCACCCACGTTGAGCGCAGAATTTGAGCCAAAATGTGACAATGGGTCACTATTATTTCGACCCCTTTTTTTGTGCTAAAAAAGTTAATGACAGGGGTAAGTACTATTGTCACTTACATCTTTTTTTTTCACAATCAAATATTTATAAATAATTTATGACCAATGCGATCTAATTTAAAAATATAAATCATTTCTAGAGGAAACTTAATAAATATTTATTTATAGATATATCATAACTAGACTGCGGCGCAGATAAAAAAAAATATATGCTGATACAATTCGTTCGATAATGTGTTATTTTTTTATTGTATGTTAAATAAAATGTATCGATGTTTTTTTTTTTAAATTAAAGAGTTATCACAAATTTGAATTAAGCAACAGGTATTATTACTGAGATAATGACAAAAGTAATCCTTTGTATTATGAATAAAGGAAAACAAAAGCTAAAATCTCACAAATAAATAGTTTTTATAAAAATCTAGATGCGTTGCGGTGCGTCAAGGTGATTTTAGCGTTGTTTTTTACTTAGTTACGAGGATTATTATAAATTTTTCTTTAAAAAAATTGCTTTCCGTAAAAAATAAATGAAAATAATTTTTTACGCAAAATTTATATTTTAAATGGTTTTATATACTTTCAGTGATATCTTTCTGAATTTTTGTAATTAGGAGGACAATTAATTTCCCGTTTTTTTATTCTTTTCCGAACTAATTTTATAATTAGTTTAACAAATATATTTTAAGACAAAAACATTTTATTTATCAAATACAACAAGATAAAAAATAGAAATATTTTTTGAAAATTTTCAATTTTTTTTAAATAATATTTTTATAATTTAATATTTACTTAAAATTCGTTATTTTTAAAGACTTTGAAAGATTTTCTTTTAAAAACTGCTAATTTGTTTCAACAAAATAGATGAAATTTATAGAAACTTCGTCGTTATTTGTTTACATTTCATCAAAGTTCTAACTTTATTTTCGTCAAACGCCGCCACTTACAATAGGCTACGCTGTTTTAATATTTAATCAATAATACTTTAAAAGTATTTGTGTAATAATGTGAATAATATTATACATTCTATATTGAATAATAAACTATGTAAGAAAAAATGAAGCAAAACTTTTGCTGATGGTAATTTTACAATCATTAATTTAGTTTGGCTGACAAAAAACAAAACTGCAGCATTTCTGTGGTAAAATTTACAAGTATTTTTATTAAAAGTTTTCTTTATTTTGATAAAGTACAGTAAAAATATTCAATTACGAATAATTTCATGTCTACCTGTTGATGCTATTTTATTTTAATTTTGATTATTCCCAAAACACTGAGACTGATTCGTAAACAAAATTTTTTCGTTAACAATTTTTTCAATACAAAATAAAAAAAAATATAAAATTATCACTCAAGAAAAGTTTATAATTTTCATTATAAACTTGCTTGACATATTATTTTGGAGTAAAATATATCTTGTTATATAAATAAAATATTGAACCACACAACTCTTTTTTTGTTTTCCGTGTGTTTACACTGTTAGAATTTCCTTTCTAAAATTATAATTAAGTAACCGGCAGCAGTCTCTTCATCCACTTAACCGTAAAGGTTAAAGCAAAAAAAATTTTTTCATCTCTACGGTTTTGAAACAGTTTGCAACTAGTATGGTGAAAAAAATATGAGTACAAAATGATACAGTTCTTAAACCATTTACAACTAGCATGGTTTCAAAACCATAAAAACGAAATTTAACTGGATTTGAGACAGTTTCGCAGCTTTATAGTGCTGCCATACATGAGTATAAATGAGAGTATCGCACTCTAATGGACCAAAGTCACAAATTGTGAAGTGCAGGACACTGGAAACTCTTCATATAGTAGTATCGACACTGGGACACGAACCCCTGTTCTGTCGGTCACGAGATTGACAGATTAGCCATTTCGGCTGTAATATGTACCCAACTGCAAGGAACTAAGTAGCTTCATTAGATGGGGTGATAAAATTCTGGCTGTTTAACCGTTTTAGGTCAAATCAGCTAATAAAATATTTTTCTTACAGTTAACAGTTTGATTACCATCTTATTTATACTTATTTGACTGCTTTGTTTGAATATGGTGAAAAAACAATTAAATAAATTGTTTTTTAACCATTGAAACCAAGAAATTTCTAACAATGAATATTGATTACATGGATTTAATACTATATAGTAGATTAATTTATTGCGCTGGTTTACATTAATTTTGCTGATATGCACCAGTTTGCATTGAATTGGTTTCATAAGAAAATATGTTTGAGGCTTTTTCTCCTTTATTAAAATTACACACAATAGCTAATGGTTTTATTTCAAATAACATAAAACAATAATCCGAAATTAAAATACTCAAATTTTTGTTATGATAAAGAGAACTCAAATTTTATCTGAGTTTGAATGGAGAAGAAAATTATTTATATAATTTAAATAAACTTTCTTTAGTTTTAAAAGAAACTGGCCTTTTTTTTCTCTCTGATATATTGTTTGAGCAAAAGTAAAGGTTTTTGCAAGTTTTGAGCAAAATTAAATATTTATATTTTAAAATTTTTTAAGATTTTTTAGAAGGGGTCAGAGGAATTAATCCAGCATAATTCCGTATTTAACATTTTCAGACTTAAATAATAACTTAAGAATAATCCCTTTTATATTTTGAGAAACATTTTCGTATAGCTTAAGTCAAAAGTGTTTTCGAGTATCAAAAGCTTACTTTTTAGTTTAAGATAAGAAATAAATATAGATAAGACAAAATTGAATTGAATTGAAAATGAAATACTACGGCGTTGGGTATTCAATTACTTATCCAAAACTTCTAGGTGCAAAGCCTTATTGCTTTTAATTTTTGAGAAAAATCTATAGATATACTTTAAGTTATTAAACCCCGTAATCTACGAAATCCTAATCTACTTAAAACGAAGCCAAAAGCCTTCTCGCTTTACAATGCACAATACTTTATGAAATACGCTTCATATTGCAAAATTATTAAGCTTTACGCTTATAACCGCAAGTATTAGCCCTAAACATACCAACACTTAATCTATACATATTTCTATCATAGCGAGTCAAATGATCGGACATATTGTTTCTTGATTGAGTGTATGAAATATGGATGTTAGGAAAGAAATAAACTAAAAACTTTGTTATAATTAAACAAAATTGTATACTGCCAATTTTTATGTATTACAGTTACAATGAATAAGAATTTTTAATTCATTTCTCAACGCATTTTTTACATATACGGGGTGTTTCCGTTGTGCTTTTTCCTTAAACATATTTCTTCTAATTTTTATTATATCTATAATTCTTATAATTATTCTTATAATTATAAAAATATATAAGAATTGTAAGAATATATAATAATTATAATTTTTATAATTATTCTTATAATTATAAAAATATATAATAATTGTAAGAATACATAATAATTATAATTTTCATAATTATTCTTAAAATTATTCTTATAATCAATATTATTTTTTCTAAGAATTTGCGCTGTCTTGATTGTTTTGACATTTAATGGGGGTGAAAACTAACAGTTAGTTAGAAATGAAGTAAAGCTATCAAAATAAAATATTGACTTCTTACCAAACATTTAGTTTTTGTCACTTTTTCTTACACAAAAATGCCGAGCTAAAATTTTAGATACTTTCTTGAAATTTTATTTTACAGTTATTCTGATTGAACTAACTACGCAACAGTCTTTGCAGAAATGTGCAACTAATCGAACGCAATACGTTGAACACGCATTACAACGTAATTTCTGATCCGATAACCTTATAAAGCAATAAATTGTTCTCCAGGTCAAATGGCCGGTTGTGGTGGAAATAGGAATACGACAAGTATTCGCAACAAACAAAAAGCAAATAATAATAGTAATAGAATATTAAGTGTATATAATTGTCAGAAAAAGTCATGAAGTCAAATGTGCAAAAATGATAAGATGATAAGCGCATTTTCGATGGAAAAGTTCCTAAACAGTCATTTGAGCTGTTATAGAATGTTTAGTGTTACGGAAACAATGAGCAAAAATTTTAACTGAAATCGACGATGGCATGTCAGAGAGGCTTTTATTTGTTAGCTGTATGAAATAATTTAATTCAGTTTTTCTTTACGAATATTTTATAAAATTGATCATAAATTGGCTCTTGAATTAAAAAAGCAGCAAGCGTTACGTTGAAAAATTATGGAAAAATTACCACAAAGATTTAAAGATACCAGCTCATATAGGGCAAAATTAACAGTGCCCATGGATCACAGGATGACTAAATATAAAAAAATGGCGATAAAGGTTTTATTTGCTCATTTCGTCCGTTGGGTCTGCCGTCTGATTCGAGGCTTACAGTAACGACGGTCCACTGTAATCCCTGGATGCCCCATAAGTGGGGCGGGTCAGGGTTAAGCCTTGCTTTTCGTCATGCGATCATTTTTTCGCAATGGACTGAATTATATTAAAGGTTTCATTCAAGTTAATTTCACAATCTTTTTTAAATTTATGATCGATAGTATTCAAAACTAATCCAATATTGCAAATATTTCAGATTTATTTTTATTCTAATAAATTTTGTACTTGTTTATCCTCAAATCCCAAACTTTATAAGTTGAAAACGTATATTTAAAATATTTAAATTTTACCTACACTGTTCCAGATCAAATTACGATATGCAATACCGGTTCATTTTTTGTGCATCATCTATGAAATTATTTTGCGACAAAATCCATTTTATCGTAAAATTTTATATCGTAATTTTTACACAATAATAATTATTTGATTAAAGTGATTCAGTTATTTAATAGTAAATACTACCTTAAAAAATACGGTATATCAGATAGTTTATTTTACAGTAAAAATTGATTTTACGATAAAAAGTACCGGTGCTTTGGGTGTCGGTACTTTTTTACAGTGTAAGGAAAAATTAACGGTTTTCATCGGTTACAGGGAGAGTAAATGCAAGAAATGGCAATTAAGGTTTTGTTTGTTATTCACCAAACGTCAAATTTTACGCAAAGGGACTGAATTTTGTTATTAAAGGTTCCATTCAAGTTAATATCATAAAATTGTTTTTTAATTTATGGCTAATAATATTTAAAACTAAGCTAACTAATGTAATTTTTTTATTATGATTACAATTATTTAATAAATAACTTATCAATTCTATAACTAATGATTAACTAATAAATCATATGCTTGTTTATAAAACATAAAATGTATGCTGCAAAATTGGTTCGAAATCTCAAATCCTATATTTTGTTAGCTGAAAATATATATTTATATTTTTTAAATTTCACCTACTTGGAGAGGTTAGGATTTGTTTTTCATTTTAGAGATGAACCCTGAAGTGGTTACCATAGTTTCAGAAATGCTTTATATTATTAATATTGATAGTTAATTTTTTATTATAGCTTTCAAATCAACTAAAATAGCTAAAAACAACTAAAAACAATAAAATAGCTTTATGAATCAACTAACTTTCTTCAAAATTTAATTATAAATTGATGTAGAGTAAATTCATTTTATTAATATTATACCTATGCTTGCTGCCATTATAAACAGGAAAGAATTTCTTGTTAAGATATATGTTTTTTAGCTAGTCCTAAATAGTTCGAATGCAAAATTCTATCCTCACAGACAAAAGAATGAATTTTAAGTTTGGTGGTTATCCTTATGAGCTAAAGCAAGTGAAAGTTTTAATAACGAAGTTGTTTAAGTTGGTTTTTAATATTGTTTTACTGTCCCAGGGGAATTTTATCTATAACATTATAACATTGAAAATTTCCTAAAAAAGTATTTTTTTCAATTTGAGTGATGTTGGAAATAGATTAAACAAAAACAAAGATGTTTATAAAAATCTTAAAACATACAAGCTAAAATGTTTGTCAAAAATGGCGTTTACAGAATTGTATTAAATTACATTCTTATTCATTAATGAAATACCAATGAAGATAATTTCTCAAACAACTTTCGCATTGTACTATCAAAGTTTACTTTTTTCACAGCTAAATAACGTAAATGAATTGAATACTTTTTGAGATTAGAATACTTTTCGAGCCAAAAAAGGCAATGCGAGTTAAGTGAAATAAAATAAGCTTATTAGTGATCTTTCGAAGACTAGCTACAAAAGTTTTTCCCCCGTAAATAATCGAATAAAGTTTAATTCATTCAAGATTAATGTATTCTAAAGCCTAAACTCCTCATAATATTTAGATACATACTTTCACACATTTATAACGTTCTGTACACCAAACTCCAAACTAATAATTGACCCCCTTTTGATAAATTCAATCCCATATCGGTTAATTTATAAACGAGTTTCGTAATCTGCATTTCAACAGATTGATCGAAAATTCCAGCAAACAGGCCGGAAAATTCAATATTCGCAAAAGGAGTTCGTAAAGTCTTTAACAATACCTACGATATGGCGGAAAGGGACTCATTTCAGATTGAACTTTTCCTCTATGGTGTAACACTTAAGTGCCAATATCTGACTTCTGGTCGAAGTAGTATCTTTAACCGTAAGGTTTATGGGTTATTTACGCTTAAAGATGTTACGAATTGGAAATTTTCTCAATGACTTCTAAGAGTTTCGCTCAGCGACTTTTGGCTACAAATTCCGACCTTGTCTTTTATACTTGGCGTAATGGAAGGAAATTAAATATGTGATTGAATAAACTAGTACTGGAAAATATATAAAGCTTAGGAAAAGTTTGGAACTTACAGTTGTAGCAATTAAAAAATATATTATAATCCTTGTGAAAAATGAAATTAAGAAAAATATACACATAAGTCTGAATTAATACTTAAAAAGGACGTTTGAAAATATGGTGGATTATTATCGAATAAAGTGGTATTTTATGTGAGTATATTATTTGTTGAACAGCTGACCTGATTTTGGGCTTAGGACTACCACTGTTCAACTCTGTAACCTTGTAATTTTGAACCCAATCCAGATGACAAGGTAACTCCTGGATCAAGTATTGTGAGATATGTTTGCCTTCGTGGAGGATATTTTGTTGGAACTAACCTGCTTTTGATTTACAAGGAGAGGAAAACATCGAACACCTCCTGTGGTTAACCTGACGTCAATGGAACTCTAACCCATTTTCTATCTACCGCTGAGGATATTTAAGTCAGCACTGAAGTCGGTGAGAGCCGGATGCGGAATTCGTATATACTACTCATCGCTGGAATTTGAACCCGGGTCACCTCATTGAAGGCGAACGCTCTATCCCCTGAGCCACCATGCCTCGAATGTGGTGGAATTTTTATTTTTTATTTTATAACCGTCCTTGAACAGCTGACCCAATTTTATTGGTTTACGACCACTAATGTTCAACTCCGTAGCCTTGTAATTTTGAACCCAATTCAGAAGACAAGGAAACTCCTGAATCGAGTATTGGGAGAAATTTGCCTTCGTGGAGGACTTTTTGATGGAGCTAACCCGCGTTTGCATTACATGGAGAGGAAGACCACGACAACCTCCCAAGGTTAGCCTGACCGCAAAGGGACGTCAGCATTGTGATCGGTGCAAGCCGGATGCGGATTTGTATTGACCAGTAGGGTGGATTCGAACCCGGTTCACCTCATTGGAAGGCTAGCGTTCTATCCCCTGAGCCATCACGGCTCGAACGAGGTGGAATCGAAATAATCAAAGCGGATTTCTTTATAGATGATTTCATAAATGCGTTTGCAATCAATCTGTTTTCCTCTTTTCTACACTTTCCCACACTATAAAAATTTTTACTTGAGAATTTACTGGATATCAGCTTTCAAGAATCTCAAGTGAAACTAAAGACAAAAAAAATTGGAAAGTTTCTGAAAAAATACAGACATATACTCATAGGAGATTTTACAGAAATAAAATTTCTGAAGATGAACTTAATGAAAAAATATTTTTGCAGATATAAATTAAGCAAAACAGTACAAATTACTTTCTACGTTGAAAAATTGCAGGATACATCACATTGGAATGAATCCAAATAAAACACGATCTGAACAAGTAAAAATCAATCAATCAATCAGACATCCAGCTGTAAATATGGCGAATCAAACACTGACCGATTCCTTGTCAGTCGATGGCTCCATCTTAGCACACCCCGAATGAGCAGTAGTTGACAATTCAACAATCCTTGAGCTGTATTTCATTAATTTTGATAATCTTTTCGTCACGAAGTCTTGTGATTTGTGAAGAAACGCGAACTCTCAAATACATGACGAAAATGCTTCCTTAACTCGAAACCTCATTACTAGAGCCCGGATTTTGATGACCTAAAAAATCTCAACTAATGCCCTTAAAAAGTGCAAAAAATGCCCTTAAAAAGGGCAAAAAATGCCCTTAAAAATCCAAAAATTGCGCAAAAAATGCCTTAAATAAAGTAAAAATATTGAATCAAAAAATGTTTTGCTCTTTAAAATTTTTATGAGTCTTTTAAAAAATATAAAGCAATGCAATACTTGTTCTACGTTCATTAAAGTTTGAAAAATATGTTTTATATCCTAAAATAACAAAAAAAGGAAAATATATTGACACCAAAATATTTTTATTTTGTATAGAAACTTTAATGGATATAACAACTTCCATCTCATAATATTACTAAATATCAGAATTACATTGGATTATTAAATGTTTTTTGATAATTTGAAATGTAAACGAGCGTCTCTTGTCTGAAAGTAAATTTTCATTCCTGCAGAAGCTTCTTTCAACGTCTACTGATGTTATAGGTGCGTACTTGAAAAAGACGGTCTCACTTACTGACAATTCTTCTTCAATTTGAAAAGATTTTGCTTCACCTGTTAATATTCTATAAATTTTCTTCATTGTTTGAAAGACAGTGCAATAATGAAAATTGATAAAAATATAATAAAAATTGGAAAAAATTGACAAAAAACTTTAAAAAATGAATTAAAATGCAAAATACGCCCCAAAATTTAAAGAAAAATGCTCTATAAATCTAAAAAAATGCTCTAAAAGACAAAAAATGTCCAAAAATGCGAAAAATGCAAAAAAATGCAAATGTCATCAAAATCCGGGCCTTACTCATTACAGTGCATTATGTGAGATTGTTAACTAGAATGAAACCTGGACGGTCGAAACTGGATTGACGAAACAAGCCGAATAATTTGAATGGGGGGTCAAGGAGTTGGCCTTATCCAAAAAGATCCCAGGTTCGAGTCCAGTTTCGGGAAAGAATGAAATTTATCTCTGTGTTCGCTCCGTTTCTCTTGCGTTGTTGGAGCTACGCTCATCTAACTATATGGTGCCCTACGAAAAAGTGATCAACAGTACTACCCGGTACCATTAGATACCATGAGGAACTACAAGTACCTAAGGTATATTTTTGAAAAAACTTAATGACGAAATTCCTTTCCTCGAAGAAGTGAGTATAGTTATTTCGTCAATTTAACGAAATGTTTCCTCGGAGCATAACACCAGGAAACGGTTTCGTCAAAAACGAAGAAAGTTTCGTAATATATGAGTATCCATTTTCTACGGATTAATTGCCTAAGAATTAAATAGCTGTACACTAAGATACCTGAAATTCATTTTAAGGTGTCTGACAGGATTCGATGCAATTTTTTACGTAGTCCTAATTTAAATTTAAATTTAATTTTTGGTGAGAAGGGTTCTAAAATTATAAATCTAAAGTAAAATTTAAAAATTAATAGTTTCCGAAATAAAGGTAAATTTGCGCATAAAAATTTTTCAAATTTTCTCGCAAACAAATCCACAACAAATTGTAATGCATAAATGTCAAAAAAAAATTCTTTTTATCTAAGTCAATAATATGGTTATTAGCGCTTTGAACTAAAATCTTTAAAACATTTCAACATATATACTGAAAAAATAACCAAATATATTGTTTAATGGTAATTTTTTTTTTTTTAAATTCCAAATACTCCCATTTATAGCATGCTAAATATATCAAAGTCACACTTAGATTTTAGATTTCAGAACAAAATATAGCTAACATTATACAAAATTTACATACAAATTTATAAGAGGAAAAGATGTAGCCTTAATCCATTTCCAAATTAAAATATAATTGCACATCACTTTACTTGCACTCTTTAAACTTTTACATCAATAATTTATTTTTTATTGGTAAAATAAATCGTGAGAAAAATGATTATTTTTTAAACCCTATAAATTCTTAACAATCCTTCAGTTAAAAGTACACACTCAAGAATTTTACCTCTTTTCGATGCTTCGCCAATCTCCACAGCGGTAAAGGAATTTTTGCAAAGAAGCAGTTTTTTTGGCGAATTCCAAGCACTCTAAAATTTCATTTTAATTTATTTATTTATATAAAAAAAGAAGAAGAAAAGACAGTGTAAAAGTAACACGGAAAATAGTTGAATTTTAATTTTATCCCCTTTTTTTGAAGAAAATATTTATAGTTCTTAAGCACGAAGATTATAAAAAGAATTTATTCACGTGCTTAAACAACCTTAAAGACACCGATGTAGTTTTTTCAGTTTAAAAGCATTTTAAACCTAAACAATAATCTTGAAAGATTTTCAATATAAATAATTTACTTGTTTTTAAGAAAATTAGGTATAATAGTTTTAAGACTAAACATTAAATAATTCAACATTCTTAATACTAAATATAAGTGATTTTAGTATTTAACATTTAAATCAGCATAATTATTTAAACGTAAAAAGTAACTATAACTTTTCCATCTTCAGTCAAAATAATCAATAAAATATATAATCAACAGGTTCATCATTTTTGAATACTTTTCTTTGCTGAGCTTGCATTTCTTTTTCGGTAAAATTGATGGTTGTTTGAATCCTAGCATTATCACAAATTAGAAAAATTATTTATTTCTAGATTTATAAATGTTGTGGAATCTGGAATGCATAGCAGCCTGAATGAGTCATTATACCAAAATATAGTTACTTATCGAGTAAATCTATCTCCCTTGATTCCTTTAAATAATGAGATACTTCTTGGATTCATAAAGATTAGTTTGATATTTTAATTTGTTGCGCTGGCTCCATAATCACCAGGTTATATTAAAAGGGGTGAGCTTATGTAATAAGAATATAAGAATTGCTCTTAATAAGAAAAAAATCTCCAATGTCTTTACACTTTTTTCATGTTTTTTTTATGATTTTTCTAGGAAGTTTCCTGTTTTGAAATAAATTTGTATCTAACCATATGTATTAGATGTACAAATAAGCTTCCGCCGTTCATCACAAGATGGCACTACAAGAAGGTTATGCAGAAATTGACTGGTGTTAAGCGTGTTATTGTAAGTTTGTTCATCTGGTAACAACATAAACTTAAAATATTAGTGATTCCGTATCAGCAATACGTAATTGTTTTCGTGCAAGAAGTGTCAAGTTTTATGCCAAATAAACGGTATTTGCGGGAACTTTTGATTTACTTCTTTAATCTGCAGCTGAAGCTCATCGATTGCTTGGAGAAGCGTATGTTGAGGCTGCTCTAAGTGAGAGAAGTTGTTGTGAGTGGTTTCAGAAGTTCAAAAACGGTGAGTTTGACTCGGAAGGCAAAAAACGCAGTGAAAGACCGAAATTGGGCGACGACAGGGAATTGAAAGAATTAATGAAAGAAGTTTCGTCCCAAACGCTAAAAGAACTTGCACTTACATTACAAGTGACTCAGCAAGCAATTTCATGTCATTTGAAATCGTTGGGAAGGATCAAAAAACAAGAAAGTTGGGTTCCATACGAACTGAAGCCAAGAGACATTGAACGTCGATTTTGCATGAAAATTGAGTTTTCTACACTTTAATGGGAAGTCCTACCCTATCCAGCGTATTCACCAGATCTTTCCCCGTCAGATAATCAACTATTCCGGTCTATGGCACATAGTCTGTTTGAGCATAAATTTACATCATTAGAATGAACCAAGGAATGGGTCGCTTCGTGGATGTCTTCGAAAGATGAAGATTCTTCCGACGTGGCATCCGAATGCTCCCACAATGTCTAGTAATGGAGAATAGTAATGTCTGGTAACGCTTTAATGAAAAAGCAATGTCTAGTAATGAAGAATAGTAATGTCTAGTAAAACTTTAAGAAAAAAGCAATGTCTAGTAATGGAGAATAGCAATGTTTAGTAACACTTTAATGAAAAAGTAATGTCTAGTAATGGAGAATATTTTGAATAATAGATAATGTACAGTTTTTTCACAATGAACTGCTAATTTTTGATGGAAAACTGGCTGATCTTATTTGTGCTCTCAATAAATTCAACTGCCACGCATGAAATCAAATATTTATGAAAATAATGTTTTAATAAATGTTTCAATCGCATAACGCAATAGCTAAACTACGTTTCATAGTTTAATAAAATCAACAAAAAAGTAAAATCACGTGTAATAAATTGAGTTCGAGAAATCCGTTGCTACTCAGTAAGCTTTAGATTCTGTTTTGGGGATCGAAACACTCAGGGTATAGAGAATAATTTATCTTGATTACAAAGGTATACCTTTCATTCACTTAAAGAACGTTCTGTTTCTCAGTTTAAGAAGAAGAAAAAAGCTGTTGCTTCCTCTTTGGATTTAGATGGAAATAAATAGCTTTGTTAGCGTTGCCATTTAGAGATTAGAAAACCTGACGCTTTATCTTTTTTTAACTCAAAGCAACAGGTTTTAAAATAACGAACATCCTGTTTTGTTTTCTCTTCTAATGGACAGTTTTTCTTTTATACTTTGGTTCTAAGTTGTTTTTTAAAGCTCTGGTTTAAAATAGGAGATTATTTACAAATAAAATATTGATGTTTACATGCTATTCTTCAACAGGGAATATCTGTTTTTTATTGTTTAATTATTCGTAATTGATAATATTTAGTAATATTTATGGAATTTTTTTCGAAATGTAGCTTAATGCAATTTTTTTTAAATATTTTATCCATTGCTGCTATATGCAATACAACTTTTCCATTTTATTGGAAAAGGATTCTCAATTTTTTTTTTTGTTTCGTAATAGTTTTAAATATATTTGCTTAGGTTAAAAACATTCCCTATAAAAGTGTAACTTATTTATTCAAAAAAATGCTTCATTGGTGAAGGAAAGGAAATACAGAAAATAAACTATGCACTATAAACAATTTTGGTTCAAATTTCGGTAAAAAGTACTGGCACTCTGGGTGTCGGTACATTTTACCGTAAAATCTGTTTTTACTGGAACGTGTTACGGAACGAAAATTCTAATATGCCGTAATTTTTACAGTTATACTTACCATAAAATAGACCGAAACACTCTAATTAAATAAATATTACTGTAAAAAGCATTGCATAATAATTTGGTAAAATAGTGCATAATATATGGTAAAAATAAGTTTAACGGTAAAATGGATTTTATGGGTGATGTACCCAAAGCTCTGGTACTTTATATCGCAATTTGATAAGAAAATTTTTTACAGTGTAGAGTTTAAAAAAGTATGAAATGATAAAGAAATGAAATAGAAATGGAAAATAACTCATTATTATATTTTTCCTCTCACAAAAACATAAAAAGGGGTAAAAATATTTTTTCAGATTGAAAAAAAAATCAGACGTAAAAGGATATCCTTTTTCTCCTTTAATAAAGTTTGAAAAATTTATTTCGAAAATGTATTTTTTTAAAATTTAAAAATATATATATATTGACTCAACATTCAACCGACTTTTATTATACGCTTTACTAGATGATTTTGTAATTTATTATATCTAGCTTCTAAACATTAAATTAATAAAGAAAATTATTTTAACTTTACTTCTGAACTTTAAAGACGTACTGAACTTCGTTCATTACTAAATTTCATAATTACTATCGATGATTGAACCTTTAAATAACTTTTTCTTTTTTGTTTTAAATTATATTATTTTAAAATTGGTTAAGAAAGTCGGAAATCGTTACGAATCATTGAATTACCAATTATTCAAGGAATTTTTTATTCATTGCACTAGATTCTTATAATCCTTGTAAAAATGAAGTAGAAGCGAAAAATCATTGGTAGGTACAGAAATTGGAGAAGAGAAATTATATTGAAGTGAACAAAGAAAATATTCAGTTGACAAGTAAATATTAAGGTATGATAGAATTTAAAATCAATTTAATTGAAAGATGAAATTATTATGATGAAATGCGAAATTATTTCTACTAATCGCCTTTGATGTTCTCGTAACTTTCTTAAACAATCAAGTAGGTTTTGACGTATTTAATGCCTCTTTAACGTTTTCATTGTCTATTCTCTGATATATATATATATATGTNATATATAAAGAGACATAATAGAATTAGAAAAGAATTTTTTTAAAAATTGGTGGAAATAAGTAGAGGTTCTCATCAGGACGTATTCTTTTACGACAGTGAAAGAGACATTTCAAAATAAAGAATAATTATCCTAAGATGAAAATCCCTCTTTATAATGCGTCTATGTCTCGAAGAAATAAAAAAATGTAATTGTAAAGGATTTAGAAATGAAAGAAAAAAAGCAGAAAACAAGCTTACCGATATAAAGTATAATAAAATAAATATAAGTTAAAATTAGATACACTAATCCAAGAAATAACAAAAATTGTTAAGAATAAATAGTATAACGTATGCGCTCCTTGCTTATATCGTATAAAATAATTAGTAAACAATATACAAAGCAATTTAAATGAGAAAATTAATTTTTCTTCAAACAAATAACAATGTTGTCCAGAAAAAATTTCAACGCATTCCTGCGAAAATATTTTTATCAGAGTTTTCTTGTAATTGTGATCATTAATTCCCTTTCTCGAAACTGTATCTATTTCTTTACAATTAGTCATTTATATTCAAATCCATATACTACAAAGGAAGAATACAAAATGCAACATCAGAAGGTACGAACATTACACAATTCAGTAATCTCTAAAAGAAAATAATAACTCATTTAGTAGAAACCATAGGCTATACATTCGGTGTTATGAGTCCGGGTCGTTCACATAATGTTAATGGAGAAATTTATAGCTAGCGAGAAGTCCACTTTTAGATGGATAAATAACATGATTTGTTGCTATAGCAACAAAGATTTAATGAAGCATTCTTTCTTCTCTTAAACAGATTCCTTCCACTTAAATTACTTACTAAAACGGCAGTAACTGTAATTTTGTTTTTCTTTTTCACCGATAAAAGTGACGTGAAATCTCTTAAAGCATGAAATCATAGTTGCAGCTTTGATTTTTAATGCAAAAAGAATTAATCTTAGATTTAGTTTCACTTAAGAATGGAATGAAAGGAAATATTTTTGTTTCATGGTATCGTTTTGAAAATAAAAACAGATTTTGAAAAACATTCAAAGAAATATGTGCAGTTATTATTGAATTATTATTTGTGCTGAGAAGCTAAATTATAAATAACCGCTTTTGAATTATTATTATTAAGATACCGGGATACTTTTGGGTAAATTGTCAAAAACGGGATAAGTTAAAAAATTGTTTTAAAAACTACAGTTTTTTAAAATTTGTTAAATGGAAATAACTATACATTAAGAAAATCCATATACTCAGTGAAATAAACTTTAACTGAACTTGTTTAAATCGTTTTCTTAGAATAATGAACTAAAGATTAAACAAACGTGATTTAAAGAAACTAATGCGTCGTTAGCTATTTATTACATTGTAATTATAAACATTCATTAGTTCCAAGACATTAGTTCCTCGCCACCTCTCCACAGCGCGTAGAAATGCATTTTGCACCTCTCGGCTACTGCAGTTTTTCTTATTCTGTTTTTCATTTTTTTATCTCTCGATTGCTGCTGTTTTTCTGGTATTTTTCCTCACCTATATTTTTCCATTTTTTGTTGGCAACTTTACGTTTTATATTTCAAATCATTTTTGTGTCTTCTCATTCACGGTTGCAATTCTGAAAATGGGTGCCTGCTTTTGAGCGCTTGAAATATGTCGACTGCTATTTCAAATTTGTTTATTTTTGGCGCGAATGAAGTTTTAAATCTAGTAATATCTTCAGTTTCTTGGGATTATTTATTTAAAATTCTTATAGTTTTTCGAGAATTTCAGGAAATAACATTATTTTGATTATTTACCTCAATTTTTTTTTGTTGCACACCACTGGATTCTTCTTAAATTTTATTTCTTAATGTTTTTATTTTAATTCACTTTTTTTACCGAAACAATAATGTAATTACTTATTTTTTCTCAATGTTTTTTGAAAAATTTTTTAAGCTAATAATCTGTCTTTTTCAATCAAGTTTTCTCACATCGGAAGTAGTAGAATTGCGTTTGCAGTTTTTCATATATTATATATACATTCCTCAAAAGTGAAATTGCAACACCAAGAAATAATCCACGTAGCGTCGCTACGTGCCTTATTTCTTGGTGTTGCAATTTCACTTTTGAGGAGTGTATTTATATAATATATGATATATGATTACATTATATTACTGATATATGATTAGATAATATATGATTAGATAATATATGATTATATAATATATAATATATGATTAAAAAATATATATGATATATTTTTTAATTTTTTTTTATTAACAAAAGTAATTTCCTCTAATTATCATATATACTTCTGTATGATTAATCAGATGCAGTATGGCAATAAATTGTGGTTATGAATTTTAAAAGAAACTATTAAATCATCTTTAAAAAATGTTTTTGTGTACATTCGATCCTTTTTGTATTATAATAACGACATCGTGAATTTTTTTATGAAAAACTTTGTTCAGTTGTTAAATTTTTGTTAAAAAACAATTTTCTGACAAAAAAATTTCCGGAGTTTTAAAAGTCAAATTTTCCAATCTTTTTAAAAAAATATTCTTAGTACACTGTAAAATGTTCGGATAATATTACTGTCAAATGGAGTGGCACAATTTTTAACATAAAATTTTGCTGAACAAAAAAATCTGATGTCCGCCATTTTTACAGTAATATTTACTGAAAAATCACTCAATCACTTTTATTAAATACATAATAGTGTAAAAAATCTTGGTATAAAATTTCACGATGAGAATGGATTTTACTGTAAATAGGATTGGATGTATTTAGGGTATTTTTAATTGTAATTTGATACACAATTTTTCACAGTGTTTTATGATGTTGAATAGAATAAAAAGTTTTTCTAAATTAAGTAGTTTTTATTTTGGAAATAAGAGACATCAAAGTCTATGCCATTTTTTTCTCATTTGATAAACTTTTAATAGATGTTCAAGCCTTTTATTTGATAATTAGTAATATCTAAAAAAAGAAACTTCTCTATTTTATTATTACTGTCTAAAATATAACTTACAAATTAGTTTTTTTTCCACGGCCGCTGGTTAAAAAAGTTCCTCTTAGAATTTTACTTTTGTTTCACCTATCTTCACTGCAGCGAAAGTATCGTTGTAAGGAAACAGTTTAACAGGAAGATTTTATTTACGTATAGATTTTTAACTAAGCTATTTCAAAATAATGGATTGTAAAGTTTTTAACCTTTCAAAAATATTACTTATAGCACTTTTAGTGAATAATGCGGAAGTTTCATTTCATGTATTTCGCATCACTAATTACAATTACAAATTAATGTATAGCATTTTGTTCTTAATAGAATTCTTCAGTGTAATTTTAATTCGAATATTTTCCAATTTATAAACATTTCTTAAAAAAAATGCTTCAAAAATATATTTTTTTTAAATTGTAAGACTATATTAAAAAAAAACTTAAATTTCTCAGTATTTAATTTTCAAATATTATACTCAGGATTTTGTGAAAATTTTTTTCATTTCAAGATAATTGTTGATAATTGAAATAAAACATAATATAATAAGTGCTGTTTGTCTGTGAGAATTTTAAATACTATTACTAGCTTAGAATATATAACATATAGTGACTTGTTAATGTAATCACTTAGTACTTGTTAATGTAGTTTTTATCTTATTTTTCAGTTAAATTTAAAAGAAATTTTATTTTAACTATAAATTATGTTGCCTTATTATTTTATTATAAAAGAAACAAAAATACTTATTTATTTTAGTCGAAATCTTTCTTTATAAGTTTGATGCATATTTATAAATTTCACATATTAGCATTTTAAATTGTTTAAAAAAATAAATTACATTCATTTAGAGAGAATTAATAACGAGTTAAAATGTATTTATGGTTATTAGATAAATATGAATTAGATGTTTAAAAGGACTTTTTTTAAAAAATGAAATAATTGTATCACTTTTAGAGCAATTAATTGATAGTTTAAAATAATTTTTACTTTACTTAAAAAATTTTTTAAATTATAACATATTTGAAAAGTTAATTAATCTTTGTAAAAGAACGTTTGATCTGTTGTTTTATTACTTCATGATAATTTGTAATGAAAATAATACTGTCAAACAATTAAATTGAAATTTTATGTTGCAATGTTAAATAAATATATTTTATGTAATTTTTCTCCTCTTAATCAAATAAAGTTGCATCAAACTTCAAAAGTGAAGGGAATTGCACGGTTATTTATATTACAATGAAAATTATTTAAATATTCAGTTAATATTTAAATTTTGCATGCGAATGTAATAACAAAAAAAAAATAGTGCGTGGAGTCTCTCCGCGCGGAAGAAGTTAAACTTCGCAACCTGCGACGTTATTTGTAGAAGAATCAGCAGTCGTAAAAGGATCACTAGTTCAGTTCAACGACTCTTTTTCCTGCTCCGCTCGCTTCCGTGCTCTGTAATTACGGTAATATTGTGCATTTTTCCCTCGTGGACCTCTTGAACCAGTGCTTGTGGTTGCCTCATCGTCTCGCCCTGGAAAATGTATTTGTATTAATAATGTATGTGAATGCGTCATAATATAATTTCAGAAGAGAAACAATCAATTGATATTCACAAGAGACGTACCTTGACATAACCTTAAATCCGTCGCATTGTCCGTGGGATTGTTTTCACTCATTTTTTACAATTGTTATCCACTAAATTTGAAAATAAAAAATACTACCCTATTAAATTATATGTGTATCAAAACAAACTAAAAAAATATTTATAGAAAAACAATACTTTTATGACTTTTATTATTTTTATGCTAGTGAGAACCAAAACAATATGGAAATGAATGAGGGAAAACTGGATCCTACCACGTGATTTCCCGGCCAATAAAAATGTAGCGTTAAACGTTTAACGCAACCTTGTTGGAAGTCGCATAAGAAGTATAACTTCAAAAAATCATCTTTGAAAATTTTTTATCTACCTATAATAATTTATTCTATAACAGCATCCCGAATAACTCTTTAAAGTACGTGTAAAAGTTGCGATATGTTTGGCACATAAAAAAAGCATTTTTTTAAAAAATATTTGTCACTTAAAAACATAGTATTACAACGTTTACGCCTGGGTCTATGCTACGCAGCTTATCCAATTCAATTACTTAACATTAATTTTTTCACTTCAACGTATTATAAAATCCACCTTGACTTTTTTATGAAAAAATAAGAAAATATGAAAGTAATGAAATTTAATATTTGATACATGTTGGTAAAAGTACATATATATTTTGAATCAAGAAAGGAAAAGAAAAACCTCAACCACGCTTTTAAAATGAATTTTAAACATTTCAATCTCGTTACCGGTGAAAAGAATGTTCATTGAGATAGATGAAGTAAGGAGGAAAGAAAAAAAATCCTTTCTAATAATAATGAAACCAGGCTATTGCTATTTTAAAGAAAAATTACTCTCCTAAATTTTAATATAAAAAACATCGCAGTTATGAAAAATGAATAAGAAAAAAGTGAAACAATTCACCCCTCGCATGCATTTTCATAAGCTAAATTTCATTTTTTTTCCACCCATATTTTTAGTTTTTAGTCTTTTTTGTCATCCAAAACTCAGCTCACCCACTGTGTTTGTTTTGGCAGGTCCAAGCCCTTTTCTTTCTAATACGCAATGGGACAAAGACTGTGTGTCTAAAACTGCTGTGATGTACTTTTTCTTTTCTTCAAAAGTGTATATATATCTATATAGAAATCCAACTTGCCTTGTTGCTCGCTTTCGCTAAATAAGCTTCAGAGAAATGTTTTTCTTCCAAAGTCTTTTCTTTCGAGCCTTTTTTTTTCCCCTTCACCCTTGCGGTGTGGAAATCTTAATTAAACTTACCAGAAAACTGATTAGGCTTTTTGGAGGGAAAATAAAAAATTGTGATTTTTTTTTGACGTAGTTCTTTTTTGACATTCGATTTAAAATACTTTCATTTCTGCCTCTGGATTTGACATTCATGCTTTGGACGTATTGCTGTTTTGTAACTTTTTTAACACTTAAGGAGGTTTGGTTTTTTTGAAATGGAAGGAATGAAAATATAATTATATGACCAGAATCGCGTAATCCAAAGAGTTGGTTTTTCTTTTTTTGCTTTTGCGAACATTGGAACATTTGTTACATTTTTTGGGTGAGAAGATTACGTACGAGGCAGTTGATGTTTTTGTTTGTTGTTATAAATGGTGAAAATACTTTATTTTCTTAAAACCAACTGCAATATTGTTGATACTCTGATAATAAAATTAAAGGAAATATTTTCATAATATATTTAAAGTTTACTCACATGTTTATGAGAAGCATAATATGATATTTGTTCCTTAATCAAAACTAAATATAATAATTTTAGAATTATTTTGAAATATTTGTTCTTTAACCAAAACTAAATAATATTTTTAGAAGTATATCGTGATATTTGTTGTTTTAAATGAACTAATTTTATTTGTTGTTTCAAATGAGCTAATTTTATTTGTTGTTTTAAATGAACTAATTTTATTTGTTGTTTGAAATGAACTAAGCATATAATGTTTGTTATTTGAGCAAATCTAAATAATTTTTTGAAGCTATATTGTAATATTGTTCTTTAGTAGACATAGAAATGCGCACTCGCCACAGGGTGAGTCAAAATAAAATAAAATGGCTTTTAAGTTAAATAAGCAACCGATCACTTTTGTCATCGTTTTTACTTATTATTTATTGAATGTCGTTTAATGATTAAAGTACATCAATGCAGAAAGACTAAAAAACAGAATTTTCATTAAAATGTTCAATATTTTCATTCAAAATTTTGATAATTCAGAATACATCAGTTTGTGGGGGAAAGATTCATGTGGAAAAATAGCTTTTTTTAACAATTCACGTATTTCAAAGTTGTAATGTATACAGTAAATGTATTTTGCCTCTCATGTGGAAAAATAGCTTTTTTTTAACAATTCACGTATTTCAAAGTTGTAATGTATACAGTAAATGTATTTTGCCTCTCCAAATATTTTAAAATAAATTGTTTTAAAGTCAGTGCGTATAATTGAATCGTGTCACATATTTATACTATTTGTATTGTTGAATTAAATTTTTATAGCTATAGATGACATTAAAAATGATTTTATTCAAGCAAAAAAAAAGATAGCAAAAAGTGGTTTTTAAAATAAAAAGGTTTGAGGAAATAGATAGTGATATTATGATATTTGCTCCTTAATCAAAACTGAATGATATTTTAGAAGCATTTTATGATATCTGTCAAATGTATTTTGCCTCTCAAATATTTAGTACTTTAAAGTTAGTATGTTTATTGGAATTTTGTTTTATATTTATATTATTTTCATTGTGGAATTAACATTTGATAGCCATAGATAATTTCTAAAGTGATTTTATCCAAACGAAAAAAATATCAAAAAGTGGTTTTTAAATGAAAAGCTCCCACCGATATCGGTCACCGGCTTTTTAGGTTTGAGGAAAAAGTGAGTGGCTACTGAATTATTCAGGTCAACTGTCTGCTAACTGAAAATTTAAATTTTCAGATAGTAGACAAAAAGTCTTAGTAGTAGTTACGTAGACAAAAAGTTAGTAGTCTTTTCTTTAGAGAGAAAAAATTAACATTTTTTAGAAAATTTATATGTTATTTATTTGAATAAAGCTTATTAATATTCTGGGAAAGATGTAATTATACACTCTATAACAAAAAAATCGACGCACCAAGAACCCGCTAAGACGCGCAAAATTGACGCTCGATCAGGCTGGAATGATGCCAACTGGGGACGTATAGTTTTTAGCGACGAATCCCGCTTCCAACTGTGTGCTGACGATCATAGAAGACGTGTTTGGAGGCGCACAGCGCAGAGGAGGATCCTGCCTTCACTATTGCACGCCACACCGGCCCTCAACAAGGCATTATGGCTTGGGGTGCCATTTCCTTTGACAGCCGGACCCCATTGGTCGTCATTAGAGGTACACTTACTACACAGCGGTACGTAGACGACATCCTAAGACCTGTTTTGCTACCGCTCCTTTTGCAGCACCCTGGGCTGGTTTTTCACCAGGCTATGCCAGACCACATACGGCACGTGTTGCTATGAACTGTCTGCAAGGTTTTCAAACTCTTCCTTGGCCTGCCAGATCACCAGATCTTTCTCCCATCGAGCATGTCTGGGATATGATGGGAAGGCGATTGCATCTGGCACGGAATGTTGATGACCTCGTTCGACAATTGGATCGAATTTGGCAGGAAATACNTGCGAGCCTAACTTCAAGCCACAAATAAACAAACGAAGTGTTTGATCGTTTAAATAGCTGCTCGCCAGATTTTATTGCATTATAAAGAAAAGTAATTGATATTAGATTTTTGATTAATAATTGATTTATGTGGATAGTGGCATAGAATTTAACATTGCGTCATGGTAAATGTTATTCCTACTAAGTGGAAGTAGTTGTGTTTTTTTTATATTATACCCAATTAGTTGATTTTTGGAAATTGTGCCTGTTCAGAAAAGAGGTCCTCTTCTGAAAAGGTAGTAAATGAAATGAATTATCTTTGATTGTTACGTTTTAAATAAATTGTTTTTTGTTAGTGTTCTCTAGTCCAGTTACAATATATACTATCTTATTATATAATAATACAATGTCATAATACACTCTATAACAAAAAAATCGACGCACCAAGAACGCACTAAGACGCGCAAAATCGACGCTCGATCAGGCTGGAATGATGCCGACTGGGGACGTATAGTCTTTAGCGACGAATCCCGCTTCCAACTGTGTCCTGACGATCATCGAAGGCGTGTTTGGAGACGCACAGCGCAGAGGGGGACCTTGCCT
This sequence comes from Parasteatoda tepidariorum, assembly GCF_043381705.1. NCBI lineage: Eukaryota > Metazoa > Arthropoda > Arachnida > Araneae > Theridiidae > Parasteatoda > Parasteatoda tepidariorum. The sequence goes on from NC_092209.1 coordinate 15,991,822, forward strand.
TCACTATTGCACGCCACACCGGCCCTCAACAAGGCATTATGGCCTGGGGTGCCATTTACTTTGACAGCTGGACCCCATTGGTCGTCATTAGAGTTACACTTACTGCACAGCGGCACGTAGACGACATCCTAAGACCTGTTTTGCTACCGCTCCTTTTGCAGCCCCCTGGGCTGGTTTTTCAGCAGGACAATGCCAGACCACATACGGCAAGCGTTGCTATGAACTGTCTGCAAGGTTTTCAAACTCTTCCTCGGCCTGCCAGATCACCAGATCTTTCTCCCATCGAGCAGGTCTGAGATATGATGGGAAGGCGATTGAATTTGGCATGGAATGTTGATGATCTCATTCGACAATTGGATCGAATTTGGCAGGAAATACCACAAGAGACAATCCGGGAGCTTTATCGGTCTATGCCACGCCGTGTGGCAGCTTGTATCCAGGCTAGAGGCGGGTCAGCACCTTTTTGAGCTTGTTACTGTAACTCTGCAATAAATTATTCAATGGTTCTGAAATTTTAATCATTTACTATTCTGTACATTGTCTTCCTATCCACCAATTTTCATTTCAATTGGACAATTCCTTCTTGGTGCGTCGATTTTTTTGTTATAGAGTGTATTTGTTGATGAAACGAACCTAAATACTATTTTCAAATAAATAATATAATATTTTCTGTTAAAAAAAACATAAATAATGTTTTTAGAAGCTTTTTATAATAGTTCATGCTTGAAATGAATTGGACTTTAGGAGCAAATTATATTATTTATTATTTATAACAATATTAAATGCTTTTGTATAAATATGTTTTAATATTTGTTGTTTGGACATTATAACATTTTCAGAAACTTACTGTAATATTTGTTTGAACAAAATTTATACATATTTGAAGAAACATATAATAATATTTGTTGTTCGAACAAAAGAAAATATTATTTCTAGAAGCATATTATAATGTTGAAGATTAAAATTCGATTTCAAAATGTAATATTTCTTTTCTCTGAAGTTTTGCAAAAAGCTATCAAATAAAGTGTCAAAAGTGTTTCAGTTTTACAAATCTATTACATTCTAAAAAAATATGTTTTAAGAAGAGGAATAATTAAAATTTGAAGTAGTTCAGGATTGTACATTTTTCTAAGTAAGAATATAACGGAAAAAATGCTCTCTAAAGACAGTTTAAAAAATAATAAATTCATGAGAAAGTCGAAGACAGCTGACTTTCTTTCAAAAGCAAAGAACTGTAATAAAATTTAGGCGTTAGAACTAATTCACATTTCGCTTTTCGAAATTTCTTTGTGCAGCTGATCCCAAAATTATGAATTGAGTGTTAGGTACAAAGTAAATATTTTTCATGGATGTGCATTCAAAAGCATTAACTTATTATATTATTATATTTTAAGATGACAATTGTGTGTTTTTTCTATGTATGATTATTTTAGTTTTACATTATTCATAATATATTCACGTTCTTGATTTAAAATCCTACACTGAGAAAATAAAGTATGGCAAAAACTACTAAAATATGGTAAAATTTACCTTGTTTCTGACTCTATGGGTACACCAAAAAACTCGGTAATTTTTACCGAAGCGCTTTGAGGATGATTAATTAAATATGGTTTTATAATATGTGATAAATTATGTAATTTTATCCTGATACCTTAGAGCATGTCATAAAAACCATTTATTTGGTTACATTTACTTTTTAGTTTTGTATTTTTTACTAAAGGTGTAGTAGTAAGAACTATAATTTTGAAAACCAGAACTTTCGGTGAATCGTTACCATAAGAACGGAAAAAGTACTTAATGAATTTTGTAAATACCTTATATTTTGGTTTTAGGAACAAAAATTACATTTTTGTTTTACAAGAAATGTCATTATAATAGAGTACGTTTATTTTACTAGAATTTTTTCTTTGTTTATTTAAAACAATTAAATTAAAATAATAACAATATTTTCGGCTTTTTTAAAATAATAAATTCTATTTTTTTCCAGTTTCTACTGCATAGAGGTTAAATTTCCTTTATTATTTTAATTTCATATCTCCTAGTAAAAATAAAAATTCATTTCAATTTTATGTCTTATTATATTATGAAAAGCTTTACATTGCTCTTCTGAATATCCCTATCATAGTTAAAAATTCTCGGAAATACCATAAAGCAATAAAAAACACACCACGAACTCTTCTTACAATCTGGCATTCACATTTGGCTTAAATTGCAGTTAGAAAACATCTTCAAAACTGCATCCAAGTCTTTAGTGAAAACAACGGCAAAGTTTTAACTCGATCTAAAATTCAAAATTTGGCGCTTTTAGAATTCTCCTTTTAACTCTAACCGCACTTTGAAGACTTATTACCGTGACTTAAATCCGACATAAATGCGACTAAAGCTATTCAGAAACACGCTTGGTATTCCAGCATTAACCCAAACATTAGACGGATATTTGAATCGGAATACTGCCCCGTGTGCTAGGAAAGCGATTACAGTAATTGCTGTAATAATTGCAGTAGAAACTGAAGCCACTCGAACGACGGTGAATTTCTGTATTTCTCGAGAAAAGGGAAATAAATGGGGAAGAAAAGGGGAATATAGTTTTGAATTAGGGACTTTTATGTTCAATCACGATATTTTGGTTTAGGTAGATTTAAGGAAAATTAAATTAAATCGATTTGAGATTATACTATATTGGATTTATAAGACAATTGAATACTTTGTAAAATAATATGTCTTCAGAATTTTAATTTTCTTTTAATTCGAAATGTTCTTTCGTCTAGTTAAGTTTTAAAATATTTAATAAAATTCTTGAAAATGTTTTTTTATGTTACTTTATAATATCTTTGCTTGTTACTACTTAAAAATTACGTCATTTTGTTTGTAAACTTACAAAAAATTTTCGGTAAGTTTCAGCATTGATAATATTATTAAACCTTGAAAAACTAAAGCAAAAAGTAACATATAGCACATATAAAAGTACATAAGTGCATGTACTATAGTTTCAGTTCTATAAAGAAAAGCCTTCTTTAATTGTACCTCTGGGGGTACTGAACGGGAGATTGATCGTTCTCTGGTTCAGATCAAAATTACGATCTGTGGATGAATGAACTGAAGTATGAATGGTTCCGCCCTATAATCGAGTTGTGAGATGTGTGTGACTGAAGTAGTATTCCCGCCCATAGATGGCGCCACTGAAAAACAAAAAGCGCACCATCTGCCTTAAATTCGCTTGGTCTCACCAAACAGGCTAGCTGATACTGGCAAGTCGTATTAGAAACAACAACAACAGCAGAACATTCCTTAGTATCATTTTTTGACGTTTAGACACTTAGGATTGTTTTTTAATGGTATTGAAACTATAATATATCTATTTATTTACTTTTATTTATGCTATATTCACGTGTTTTTTCGCTCTAGTCTACGTAACCCAAAGTATACCCTATCCTTTGTTGACTCTTGGAAGGCGTTACGTTTTTTCGTTGTTGTTTGTAACTGTAGCACACATTGAATCATACTAACGTTAAAATTTTCTGCAATAATAATATGGTTTCCAAGTTGTAGCTTATTATTGTGACTTTTGAACCTAATAACGCAATGCAAGTACTGAACTTGAAAAAAAACACTGTTAAATTTTATACTTAGTTAAGATTGCAGTGACTGTATGCTTTATTGCATATTACGGTTCAACGTGTTTTAATGGTTTGATGTAGAATCTTATTATAATCCATATTTAGGTTTCTGTATTTTGGTTTAAAATTAAACGATAATATAATTCAAGGTCCAATTTTTAACAATTTAAATTAGATCTATGACAAATCAATCATTAAATTTATTACAGCTTAAGCCGTAATGGATTAATATGACCTTAAATAGTTTAAATAATATATATTTGAAAAATTTATAATTTTTTTCTCCGTTTGTATTCACGGATTTAGAATGTGGTAAATTGAAATTTTGGTAACTTAAAAACATAATTTTATTGGTGAACATAGAAATATGATTTCTATCTATTCAAAATTATGTGTATAATGTCTGAGATNAAATAATAATCAAGCGCTACTCTTCCTAATCATTGAAACGACCCCTTCAATTTCTACCTTTGTTGAAATATTGTTCTCCCGAATAATAGTAAAATTTCGTGTGTATATATATATATATATATATATATATATATAAATCCTTTTTATCCCTAGTGATTCTCATATTTTTATCGCTTCAATTAATTCAATGTGATTTTCGAAAAAATCCTAAAATGAAATATTAACAATGTAATTTTTTATAAGCTAATTAAGGTTGCCTTATGGCATGGAGCCATAATGTGCAAAAGATCTTTTTTTTCTCTTACAGTATTACATGGTTTAATTTAAAATTTTGTTAAAATTATAAAATCTGGAATTATCATTCTGCTATCTGCTTTATTTATTTATTTAAAAAAGCAAAGGAACAGGCTTTTAGTTTTCAACCAAAATATTTAGATGATAGATTTTATCAAACTTCATCGTAAGCTTTTAAAACTACAACTTTGACAACATATAGCAATGTATTGAATGTTGAAATAAGTTTTGGATAGGAAACATGTATATAAATACCATACAAGCACTATCTAAAATAATTGAAGGAAATTATAGTTAAAAAACATTTTGATGTTAGAGATAGAAAGAATGTTATAAAAAAGTTAAACACATAAAAACTTTGGCGTGAAAAAATAAGTTTTAATATATGTCTTAAAACAATTGCAAATCAGTTAAATGTTGAAACTATTGCGTGAAAAAAATAGTTTAGACATCTGTTTTAAGACAAATTGCAAATCTATTGAATGTTGTGATGAGTTTTGGATAAGAAATATTTATACAAATATCATACAAAGCCAAATGAAAATAAAAATAAAAGATATTATAGTTAAAAGCATTTATTTTACATAGGAAAATAATGCTTTAAACCAAGTCAAAAGCTTTGGCTTGAGAAATTAATTTAAATGCTAGATTTAAACAATTGCAAATCGATGCTTTTTTTATGTTTTTTAAATACATTAAATTTAAGTAACACTTAAATAAATACCGTTATGATGATAAAATAAATTTTAAAATACATCATAAAATAAATTTTAAAATACATCACAAAATAAATTTTAAAATACATCATAAAATAAATTTTAAAATACATCACTACCAAATTACTTCAATAATGTTTTATTAACACTGTTTTATTAACACATGTTTTATTAACATTTTATTAACACTGGAAAGATTGAAACTTAGTATGTAACACCTATATTGCCCAAAAGCATTCAAAATGACTGGATTTGAAAAGAATAAATAATGCGTAAAGAAATTCTTTAAAATTAATTTTTAATTTTTTAATATTATTTACAGTTACATAACAAGTTATTAGTAAATATTAACAATAAAAAAATTATGTGTCGTAAAAAATTCTGAGAAATTGTGTCATTGTATACATCATTTTTTCTCTAATTGAAATTAAAAGCAGTCGAAATGACTTCCTTAGGCAATATAGTGCTAAGCTTTATGTGTATATATACACTTTTTTAGTTTAATATAATTACTCAAATATTTCTGATATTATTTAAAAAAAGTGTTAAAAAAAGATATTTATACGTGCTTGTCACTTTAGAAAATAAGCGATAAAATATCCTTTACTTTCAATTAAAAAAATGCAACGTCTTACGAAGAAAATATTTTAATTAATTTTGGACATACGCTAACATCTTTTATTTCCAATTCTTCAAAATATATTTATGCCTGTTTTGTACTTTAAAAAATAAACTATAAAAATATCCTTCATTTTCAATGAAAAAATAATTCAACGTTTTACAAATAAAATATTTCAATTTTAAAATAAATCATAATATAAATTTTAAAATACATCACTGTCAAATTACTTCGATAATGTGATACATTGTAGTTTGATATGCATAAATACACTTTTTTAGTTTAATATAATTGAGTAGATATTTTTGCTGTTATTTAAAAAAAGATATTTATACTTTAAAGAAACAACGATAAAATATCCTTTACTTTCAATGAAAAAAAAATTCAACGTTTTACGAAGAAAATATTTTAATTAATTTTGGACTTACGCAAATATCTTTTATTCCCAATTCTCAAATTCATTAATTTTTCATCTTGCCAAACAGATATAAGCTGCCAACTAAAAAAAACAACATCTTTTTAAACTTATTTTTATTTCTTTTAACGGAAATGAGCCGATCAATTAGCCAAACGATGAGATAATTGTCTCCCTAAATGAATATTGACATCAATATTTACTCTCCGGTGGCAACAGATTGACCCAAAGGCGCGAATTACTAGTCGAATATTTTTTTTCTTTCCTCTTAGCTCAATCTTTTTCCACGGTACTGTCCTTCAAAGTTTTTTTTTTCGTTATTTGAAGAGAAGCTATTCGACATTTTTTTACGTCAGAAAAGAAAAAAATACTGAAAAAAATTAAATAAGGAAAAAAACTCAGAAAATAGATGCGTGATGATATCGTAACTGTATTTTTTTCTAGCTGGGTAAAAATGAATCTATCGATTCTGGAGTTTAATATGGGAAAGAGTTAAGTCAGAAATAATCGAAGAATTTTCCTGTTTTCTTTTCTTTTTTTTCACACAGTTTGCAAGCCAAATGGTATTCTATTTCCTCTAACTTTTACATGTTTTCGACAATGATAAAATACTTAGGTATTGTTAAAGTGCTTCAGATTCTGATAGCTTGGAATATTTTTCTCATTCTTAACACGTACTAGACAAACCATTGATTGACATTTTTTTTGTCTAGCTATAGATAAATTGTTCTCTTTTTTTTACTTCTATTTCTGCTCCATTTAAAAAATATGTAAATATTAATGATGTGAATACATGATTTCAAAAACAGAATGTTTTAGTATAAAAATTAAGCTTAATGTAGAAATATTGTGAAATAAAGTATTTTTTCAATAATTAAAGTTATAAATAAAATATTAACCATTATATTATAGATTAACTTTTTTTGTCTAGTGATAGATAAATTATCCTATTTCTTATTTTTATTTCCGATTTATTTAAAACAAAATATAAATGTTAGTAATGCAAATATGATATTCCAAGAATATGATATTTTGGTATAAGAAATATGTTCAATATAAAAATGCTATGAAAACACATTCTCTAATAATAAAACTTAAGAATAATATGTTTAGCTGTGGATATGTCACATTTGCTCTTATCCTTGTTCTGCTTTATTGCCGACCGGCCTGTGTGGGGTCAGAGAATTGGCCTTGTATCAGAAAGGTTCTGGTTTCGAATCCCGGTAAAGACGTGAATATTCTTTCATTCTATGTACTATCTGTCTTTACTGTGGGAGCAACGTTGGCCCACCTAATATGGTGCCCCTGCAAAGCGACCAACAAATCTACACTTCAGATGCCTGTATGACGTAGATCATTTCCTGGCGGACATTGGATAAAAAATAGTTTTGCTTAATTTCAAACAATAAGTAAATAGTAATTACGTAAATGCCAAAATTAAAAAAATGGGATGTTTTGGTATAGAAATTAGGCTTAATTTAAAAATGTTATGGAATAACACTTTACTTTGATAACTGAAGTTATAAATAAAATATTAACTGTTCTATTATTGATTAACTACTTTGTTGTCTAACTATATATAAATTTCCTTTGCTCTTATCCCTCGTTCTGATTCATTTCAAACAATAAATAAATATTAACTACGTAAATGTATAATTCAAATAATAAATTGCTTGAATGTAAAATTAGTCTAAAGTAATGTATTACAACTTTAAAGTACCATCATAAAGTTTAATAAATGCCTATAAGATTTAATTAGATGAAATTTTAGTCACTTATTTAGATATGGATATTTAAAAAGAACGAAAATAGTAATAATAATAATAATTTTTTATTTTTGACACATTTTGTATTTTTTACAAAATAACATGATTGATTGTTTTCTTATCGACTTTAATTTGCAGACTCAGACTATAATTTGCAAAGACTATAATTTGCAAAACGATAATATTTAGTAGAATTTTTGTGGAATAAAGATATATTTTAAAAAATTCAAATAATAAGTTGCTTGAATGTAAAATTAGTGTAAATTAATGTATTACAACTTTAAAGTTCCATCATAAAGTTTAATAAATACCTATAAGATTTAATTAGATGAAATTTTAGTCGCTTATTTAGATATGGATATTTAAAAAGAACGAAAATAGTAATAATAATAATATTTTTTTATTTTTGACGCATTTTGTACTTTTTACAAAATAACATGATTGATTGTTTTCATATCGACTTTAATTTGCAGACTCAGACTATAATTTGCAAAACGATAATATTTAGTAGAATTTTTGTGGAATAAAGATATATTTTGAAAAATAAATACAATTTTTCCATTGTTTTAAGGATCCTATAAAACTCCTGACACTATAGATGAGATCAAATTTTTGAAATTTTACTAATACTTGCTTTTAAGCAGCATGAGTATATCTGAAACAATATGGATATATATATATATATATATATATATATATATATATATATATGTATATATATATATATATATATATATATATATATATATATATATATATATATATATATATATATATATATATATATATATATATATATATATATATATATATATATATATATATATATATATATATATATATATATATATATATATATATATATATATATATATATATATATATATATATATATATATATATATATATATATATATATATATATATATATATATATATATATATATATATATATATATATATATATATATATATATATATATATATATATATATATATATATATATATATATATATATATATATATATATATATATATATATATATATATATATATATATATATATATATATATATATATATATATATATATATATATATATATATATATATATATATATATATATATATATATATATATATATATATATATATATATATATATATATATATATATATATATATATATATATATATATATATATATATATATATATATATATATATATATATATNCCACCCGCACACTGACCGCAGCCAGTGATACTTGACTTCGGTGATCTGCTGGGAACCGTGTCTTAACGATCAGTCCACTGCGGGACTATATATATGTATATATATATATATATTGAAATTTTCACGATGATTTTCTTTCTTATATTGGCTCTAAAGATTAAGCTAGTTTGTGAAACTCAAGGCAAATATTTCAAATTGGGAAAAAAAAATTTTTTAAAGTTTTCATCATGATTTTTTTCCTATAAATTGCTTTAAAAAATAAAGCTAATTTGCATGAATACAGTCAAATATTTGATTTAAAATATTACCAATACTTTACTGAACAAACATTTACCCAAAATTGGGTAAAAAGGTAAATATAAGTTTTACTTTAAGGAGTTTTGTCGAAAGAGAGAAATGGATTATAAAATGTATCACTTGTCTTTCTTACGAGTTTTGAAACATACAGAAATTGAAAATTGAAGTTGACAGCTTATTTTATTTGAATCTGGCAACTGAGTGAAAGGTGAAATACCTAGCGCCACCACTCGCGGAAAAGTGAACGAAATTGAATTTGTTCTTTTGACACAATCGCTTTATTATTTTAAAATTTATTGGAACAATTTTGTATTTTCTCAAAGGGAAAAATATATTTGACGCATACTGTATCTACATACGAGTTGAGAGTTAAGAAAGAAAATCTGATCTGGAATATAACTCAAATAAATAGAAAAAAAAGGCGAAACATTTAATTCAACTTTAAGGAAAGGAAATTCCGTTTCCTAACTTCGAAACGATTTTTCATTTATAGTTTTAAAAGAATGCCTTTTCTATATTTATTGTTTCAATAAAAAAATTTAACATTCAATAGCTTTAAATTTTTTAAAGTACTTCACATATAATTTAACTTTGAAATTAAAAATTTATTTCGTAACATGGAACTAAATAAAAGGCTGAAATAGAAATTTATTTCAATTTCCTTGCTGGTGTTTTAAATTAACTATTTTTATATTTTCATATACGTATTGAAAGAATATATTTTTATCTGATAAAAAAAACATTTCTATGAATTTTTTATCTCTGGAAAAATAAACTTCGTCAATTTTTTAAAGCAATATTTTTAGTCTAAAGCATCATCACCGTTTAAAATGAAATAAAACAAAAATTTAGAGTAATTAAAAATTTTAAAAAAGACATAAGTCAGCTTATAAAATTCCTTTTTTTAAGAAGTTTTTTTTCAAAAAATAGCAATCAATAATAGTGAGTAAAGCTTTTTTTTTAATTGCAATTGAAAGGTTTATAGCCAATAAAGTCATAAGTCATATTTTGTTCCAAAAATGAATTCTTACATGTTAATTTTTATTACATTAATTAATATTCATTTATTGCGTATTAATTCATGCATGTTAATTTTCATAATTAATTATTACATGTTAATTTTGTCTCACATTTACATGTTAACTTTTATTTTATTTTATAACTGGCTTTGAACACCCGACCCCATTCCGTGTTCAGTACTATCAATGTTCAACTTTCTAGCCTTGTAATTCTAAAACCAACCCAGAACACAAGGGAACTCCTGGATCAAGTAATAGGACATACTAAGTTTCGTGGAGCACTTGTTGATGGAACTAACCTGCATTTGTGTTATACGGAAATAAAAACATGAAAACCTCCCGCGGTACCCGATGGCTAGGGACTCTAACGCATGATCCGTCGGCTACTGAGAATATTTAACGTCAGCACTGCCTTCGGTGCTAGCAGGGAGCTGAGTTCGTATCAACTAGCAACTGCTAGGTTTCGAACCTGCGTCACCTCATTGGGAGGCGGACGCTCTACGCCTGAGCCACCACTGCTCTTAAACTGTTAGTACTCGATATTATTTCTTGATTAATAATTTCTAAATTTCTACTGGATCATACATACGAAACGCGACACGTATACGGACGTACACGCACTTTTTTTTTACCATAAACGTTCTACCTAAAGAACTGGAAAATATCTCTAATCATAATATCATCCAAAACCCTTCCCAAAATTTTATTACTTTCGAAATTATTGTTTAAAAATGTTTTAAAATTCGGAAGAAATTTTTAATTGAGAATGGAGTACAATGGATTGAATGGAGTACAATATTAAAATCTATGTACTTAGTGGTCATCGCAATATTCATGATGGCAATATAAAATATATGATGTAATAATATCCTCTCCTGAAGTTTAAAAACGAAGATTTTATAACTGCGATTATTTTGTATGCTTGAACAAATTCTCGACTTCTTTATGCTTCATAACAGCTTATCACTTTCAATGCTATTTTTTGGAAACATAAAAAAAGTAAGACTGAATTTCTTGAAAAAGGAAAGAAAATATCATATTTGAATATTTTCATATAATTAAACTTCAAAAAAGTAATACTTGAATAAATATATGAAAAGAAACGCCTAATTCCATTAATAAAGGGAATCGTATTAAATTGGGATTAAAATTAATTAAATTAAAAAAGTAAAAGACTGAATAAGCTATGTGAGTAAAAAAATTTATTTTAGATAAAAATTGTAGAGAAAAAGCATTTAATTAAAAACCATGACAGAATCAGACGAAGTTTAAAGTTCGAAGTTTTTTTAATCATAAACATACATTTTGTAATTAAATATTATATTCTTAATGCAGTAGTAGTTAGTTTTACGTAACTTTTTTTATTTTTCGTTAAATCATATTTAAAAATTATGTATTAAATATATAAAAACAAAACGTTTGATACATTCAATCTATAATAATATTGATGTATAATAAAGGAAACGCTAAGATGATAAAAGTCATGGTTGTGTTTTTTTGGTTAAAATTAACAATACTGATAAAATCATTCCCATTGAAATATAAAAGCAAAGAAAACTAACAAATAATCTAAGTTTTTAGCCATGAATTTTTCCATTTAGAAAAAACTTTAAATGTTAAACACTGTATGAAGTTTCTCAGAAAAACGGTTAAATAACAATTTATTCAATTGTTATTTTACCATAATCAATCAAAACAGTTAAATAACCATAAATAAGATGTTATTGAAACTGCCAACTGTGAGGCAGATCGTTTCTTAAGTACTTTCATCTAATACACTTAAATAACCAGGCTTTTATCGCACCAACTAGGCCCACTAACTGAAACCACTTAGTTCATTGCAGCTGGGTACATATTATAGCTGAAAAGTCTACAAATAGTCAATCTCATGACCCACAGAGCGAAAGTTCGTGTCCCAGTGTTGACACCACAATGTTTCCTCAATTCCCTTCGTATAAAGAGTTTCCAATATTCTGCATTTCCCAATTTGTGACCCTGGACTACTGAAATACTATACTATCACTCACGCATAAATGGCAGCACCATAAAGCAGCTTAATGTAAAAAAAAGTCTAGCAATGCCCATCTCTTACGACAGGTGCAACAACCAGATAAACTAATTAAACCACATTACACCGTTCCTTTGATAAAACTCAACTCAACTCCAATGCTCATAACCTGAGCCGCGATGGCTCAGGGGATAGAGCGTTAGCCTTCTAATGAGGCGAACTGGGTTCGAATGCCAGTAGATACGAATTCAGCATTCGATTTGAACGGATCACAGTGCTCAAGCCGGACGCTGAATTCGCTCTATCGCTCTATTCGCTCTATCGCTGACGTGAAGTATCCTAAGTGGTAGACGGATCACGGATTAGAGTCCCCTTGCCGTTAGGCTAACTGTGGGAGGTTCTCGTGGTCTTCCTCTCCATGTAAAGCAAATTCTGGTTAGCTCCATCAAAAAGTCCTCCACGAAGGCAAATTTCTCGAAATACTTGATATAGGAGTTCCCTTGTCTTCTGGATTGGGTTCAAAATTACACGGCTGCGGAATTGAAAATTAGTAGTCGTAAACCCATGAAATTGGGTCGGCTGTTCAACGAAGGTTATAAAATATAAAATAAAACGTTTATTACCTAAAAAAAGCCTAGCTTCAATATGCAGTTAAAAAAATTTCATGGTTTTGAAAATGGTTAAAAAAAAATCATGAATACAAAACTAAACGATTCCTTAACCATACTAGTTGCAAACAGTTTCAAAACAGTAAAGGAAAAAAATGTTATTTACCGTAAACTTTACAGTTAATTGGAAGACAGGTTGCTGCCGGTTATTTTATCGTAATTTTAAAATGCAAATTCTAACAGTATATGGTTTATATTGAATTACAAATAAATGCCAAAAATTAATTAAACGAAATATAATTGAAAACGTTTGAAAAATATTAAGGGATCTTAAGGAATGGGAAAGCGAGAAAACAAATTACATTTTTCAGAGAATGAAAATGAAAGTAACCACGGC
>NC_092209.1:16006794-16053755 GCF_043381705.1 Parasteatoda tepidariorum
ATATATATATTTACAAGTACTTCCGCAGCCGACAGTTTATTTGGATAAATTACTAAAAAATCTACGTAAGCAGTGGACTAATAGTGGCTGTATGGAAATTCACATTCCGGATACTTAATGACTATTGCGAGTCTATTGAAGACTACGATGAATGATTAATCAGATTAAAAAGTTACTTAAATGAATAAATATACATTGCAGTTATTTAAAAACAAAATGTAGTCGTGAATAACTAATTAACAGAAGAGATTAATTTGATTAATTGTAGTTAGTACAGTGTAGTAGTGTATTTCCTTCATAAAAAGGGATTTTATTCTCTTACCCAAGAAGTCTGTTAGAGTAGATATCAGGATAAGTAAAGTTAAGAAGAGAACATTTCCCTAAGAGACCTATTTTTTCCCCTATTGTTTCCAGAATAATTTCCCTTCTTCATCCCTTGCCGCTTATTATTTTCCTTCTTTAGTATACCATCATGAATACGCTATGACATTTCAATCGATAAGAATTTCCCCACAGAACACTGTCACTGTTGCCTAAATCACATTTATTATCATAAATATTTGTCAACTTTGTTATGGTAGAAAACGAGATTTAACACTTGGAATATGAAGCTCAAGAATACTTTAAGGACTAAAACAATATTTATTTGATTTCAAATAGATATCGATGGATATCTATATAAAGGATCAGCAAGCTGATGAAAAGAGAAACTATTCATATAATTCAAGCAATGAAGATTTATTAGAAAGGATCAACACCTAATTTTTCATAACAGTACGGATTATAAAATCAAAACAAAATCTCAAGTTGGAAAAATTATATATGATTTTACGAGAATAGTAGTTACGAGAATAGCCTAGTTCAAACGTCCAGTTAAATTTCTTTTCTTACGCTTTTGTAACCTTGTTTTTTTAACCTCGTTGTTGTTGTTTCTAATGCGACATGCCATACTAGCAAGCCTGCTTGGTGAAACCGAGCTAATTTAAGGCAGAGTGTGCATTTCTTGTTTTTCAGTGGCGCCATCTATGGCCAAGAATTCGACTTCTGCCACAACATTCGTCGCACCCGTTTATAGAGCGGACTCATTCATACATCCATTCATTCATCCCCAGTACCCCCAGAGGTATTGATTTGTTTTGGGAACATGGAGGACTTTTGCGACTCGACAAATTTAACGTGCATCAGTCACTTTACTACACGGGGAGTTTTCGGCCGGCGGGGCTGGAACCCGNGTTTATAGGGCGGACCCATTCATACATCCATTCATTCATCCACAGATTGTAATTTTGACCTGAATCAGAGAACGATCGATCTCCAATCCAGTACCCCCAGAGGTCTTGATTTGTTATGGGAAACTGGAGGACTTTTGCGACTCGACAAATTTAACGTGCATCAGTCACTTTACTACACGGGGAGTCTTCGGCCAGCGGGGCTGAAACCCGCGAACTCTCGGACATGGGCCCAGCGCCCTACCGACCAGGCTATCCCGTCTTTTTTTTAGCCTCATTGTTGCAGCCTCATCAGTTGTAAACGGTTTAAGAAACGTATAGGTAAAAAATAAGTTTTTAGTTGTAAATAGTAAACTTTACGGTTATTTGGATGAATTGACTGTTGCTGTAATTTTACTGTGATTTTAGAATAAAAACTCTAACAGTGAACATTGGAATGTGTGAATAATACGCTAAAGTCTAGTCTCCTTCATTTTTAAGAATCGTAACTGTCTTATAAATAAGTAAAAGCTTGCCATCTCCACAATAATTACTTATTAAAAAATAGGATGGAGTAAATTAATTTTTCTTGCAAAACTTTTTATTTAATGATAAATAAAAAACAGATCTTACTTTTTTATTAAAAAATATAATTATAAAATTTTTTTTGCTATTACTATTTAGATTACTGTCATATATTTTCCATCTTTTTCCCCTTTAAATTCATCAGTCTGAAAATTTTGCAATGAGAAAGCATTACAAAAATATTCAACTTACTGTTTTTGTTCATCCTTTCCACTGCATTCAGTTTCAAATAATTTAAACTTAGTTTTAAATATATAAAAAATGCGAAAGCAAATACATACGTTTCTGATTATCAAGCGATTCTAAAATTTACTAAAGGCTACAAGCCGCTTTTAGATAAAGACAAGACATGCATTTTCTTTCACATATTGTATATTTATTGTGTTGTTTAAATTGTATTCAAAGCATGTGTTATAATCTAAAAAATGAATACTCATGTTTTGGTTGTAATGTGATTATAAAATTTACTGAAAATAACATATATATTTTAGATAATTACTAAATCAATTGAAATTTACTAAAAATAACATATATATTTTAGATAATTACTAAATCAATTAAAATTTTCTAGCGCTTTTCTTTAAATAAAGGGCTGCATTACATAAATTTTTATGACTGATTAATGCAACTAAGAAAATTAGTACAAAAATATTTTCTGCATTATAAATTTGCCATTAAATGATCATCCTGTACCGTAACCGCTATTCATAAAATTTTTCTAATTAAATACATTTCTTGCTAAAGCTCAATTCACCCTTAGCTTACAAAATATATATTTAAAAAAATCCATTAGAATATTTTACGATGTTAATACGACGTTAAAGTCTATGACTTCATTTATTTTAAATAATCTCCTCCAAAGAAATAAGTAAAAACATATTAATTTTCTGATCCCCGCAATAATTACATATTCAAGAAAAGGATTGGGTAAATAAATTGTTCTTGTCAACTTTTTATTTAATCGAAAAATGAAAAAAAAAGTATTATCATAAAACTTTTCTTACTATTTTTATATCGATTACTGTGTTGTAATTTTCCCTCTTTTTTGAAAAAAAAATTAAAAAAAAGTTCGTCACCCTTAAAAAAATTGCTGAGGAAAGCATTACAGAAACATTCTACTTACTGTTTTTGCTCATCCCTTCGCAAAATATTCTTTCTTTTTTTTTGGAAATATTAGAGAGCTCCAAGAAAATTGCTTAGCTATAAATTGACACCCTGTTTTCGCTTTTAATAATCGTATCGATCCAGCTCAGCTTTTGCTGTTAATGCAGTTGCAGACGATTTTTGTTTATACGTCGAAACGTTTATTAAAATTCGGCAGCAACTGTTTTAGTTTTATTTTCGCACTTACTGTTCTTTGTATTCAAAATGGCATCTACTCAAGTGAAGAACATTTTTATTCATTTCGAACAGATGTTATTTCTTTTGTTCCAATTTTTTTCATCAAAAATTGATGAGAGTTTATGAATTCTCGTTTTATTCCTTGTTTGTTGGAATTCAATTTACAAGTGCACCAAGTGTGCTGTATACGATGTATTACTTCGATGCTTTGGAGTTTCGTTTCAGTATAAATTTGAAAATTCTATGATGGAAGAACAAAAAATTAAACAACAAACGAAACATTTTAACTTTCAAAATTCAAATTGTGGGTTTATTTCAAATCAAATTGAACGTTGAAAAGTTTAAACGTTCTTAATATATATATGATTAGTAGTTAAATGTTAGCAATCACTAAAATTGCGTAAATATCCCTATTCAGTTTTACTAGCGTTATCTTGTTTCTCAAAACTTTTTCAAATCAAAAATTGATGAGGAGTTTATAAATTCTAACTTTATTCCTTGTTTCTTGGAATTCAATTTATAAGTTTATCTAATGTGTTGTAAACAAAGCAATAATTCGATGTTTTGAAATTTCGTTTCAGTATTATAAGATCGTAAAACAGAAAATAAGATAATCGAGATTATAAGATCATAAAACAAAAAAGGGAGAAATTTTAACATAAGATTTTCAAAATCATAACAGAATGTTTTATCTTTAATCAAATTGAGCATTGAAAAGTTCCAGAATTTATAAATTCTAATTTTCTTTCCATCGTTTGTTGAAATTCAATTTATAAGTTTATCTATTGAAGCTTTATATTCAAAGCAGTTTTTAGATGTTTTGAAATTTCGTTTCAGTATTAGTTTGAAAGTTGAATACAAGAAAAAATAAATAAGGTCATAAAACAGCAAACGAAAAATTTTATCGTTAGATTTTCAAAATCTGAATTGGAATTTCTATTTTGAATCAAATTGAATATTGAAAAATTTGAATTTTCTTAATTTGTTTACGATTAGCAATTAAATATCAACAATCGTGAAGATTACATTTTTAATACAAAAGATAAGTGAACATTCTTATTTATTTTGGCAGGCATTCTTCGAATTTTTTTTAAATAAAATATTGACGGGAGTTTAATAATTTTCGTTTTTTTCGTTGTTTATTGAGATTCAATTTTTAAGCGTACCAAGTATGTTTTATAAAAAATATTATTTCAATGTTTTGGAATTTGTTTCAATATCGATTTCAAAACTAAATGTAAAAAAAACTTTTCTTTTTCGGAATCTTTTGCAAAAAAACAAATGAAACATTAATATTCCATTTCAAAGTATATAGTCACTCTGTAATAAAATTTTAGACACTGAAATAATGAAATTTTTCTAAATTTTCTTTGAATTGCCGTTGAATATTACTAATCACAAAAAAAATCATTTTTCATAATTCAAAGTATATTTATTTCTTTTAAACATTTAGCAAATTTTTTTGCGGCATTAAGGTTTCATACTTTAAGTAATTTAATAATTGTAGGAATATTTATATTTTTGTTGCAACCAAAGTAGTATTCTGGTGATTTGTTTGTTTAAAATAACTCGTCGTCATCATCATATCTGGCTAGACAGCCCAGGGAGGGCCTGTGCCTTCCTTTGAATTCGAATCCACTTCTCTCTACTTTTGACACTTGTTTGCCAGTTTTTCTCCTTTGGAGTAAGGAAATCAGTCTCAACTAAATCCAGCCATCTCAGCCTGGGTTTACCTCTTTTCCTGTTTGTTAGGGGTTTGTGTAATAGAATTTTCTTTAAATTTGAGTCATCATTCCTTCTGAAAATGTGAGCTGCCCAGTTCATTCGATTTATTTTAATGAATTTCACAATATCTGGCTCTCTGTAGATTTTATACAGTTCAGTATTATATCGTCTTCTCCAGGAATTATTTATTTTTATCCCACCAAGGATGGCCCTCAAAACTTTTCTCTCAAAAATGGCAATTTNCTAAAATTGCGTAAATATCCCTATTCAGTTTTACTAGCGTTATCTTGTTTCTCAAAACTTTTTCAAATCAAAAATTGATGAGGAGTTTATAAATTCTTACTTTATTCCTTGTTTCTTGGAATTCAATTTATAAGTTTATCTAATGTGTTGTAAACAAAGCAATAATTCGATGTTTTGAAATTTCGTTTCAGTATTATAAGATCGTAAAACAGAAAATAAGATAATCGAGATTATAAGATCATAAAACAAAAAAGGGAGAAATTTTAACATAAGATTTTCAAAATCATAACAGAATGTTTTATCTTTAATCAAATTGAGCATTGAAAAGTTCCAGAATTTATAAATTCTAATTTTCTTTCCATCGTTTGTTGAAATTCAATTTATAAGTTTATCTATTGAAGCTTTATATTCAAAGCAGTTTTTAGATGTTTTGAAATTTCGTTTCAGTATTAGTTTGTTAGTTGAATACAAGAAGAAATTAGTTGAATACAAGAAGAAATAAATAAGGTCCTAAAACAGCAAACGAAAAATTTTATCGTTAGATTTTCAAAATCTGAATTGTAATTTCTATTTTGAATCAAATTGAATATTGAAAAATTTGAATTTTCATAGTTTGTTTATGATTAGCAATTAAATATCAACAATCGTGAAGATTGAATTTTTAATACAAAAGATAAGTGAACATTCTTATTTATTTTAGCAGGCATTATTTCGTTTCTTCGAATTTTTTTAAATAAAATATTGACGGGAGTTTATAATAATTTTCGTTTTTTTCGTTGTTTACTGCATAATTTTTAAGCGTACCAAGTATGTGTTATAAATAATATTATTTCAATGTTTTGGAATTTGTTTCAATATCGATTTCAAAACTAAATGTAAAAAAAACTTTTCTTTTTCGGAATCTTTTGCAAAAAAACAAATGAAACATTAATATTCCATTTCAAAGTATATAGTCACTCTGTAATAAAATTTTAGACACTGAAATAATGAAATTTTTCTAAATTATCTTTGAACCGCCGTTGAATAATACTAATCACAAAAAATACATTTTTCATAATTCAAAGTATATTTATTTCCTATATTTTTTGCGGCATTAAGGCTTCATACTTTAAGTAATTTAATAATTGTGGGAATATTTATATTTTTGTTGCAACCAAAGTAGTATTCTGGTGGTTTCTTTGTTTAAAATAACTCCAGGCTGGAAAAAATATTTAAACTTTTAATTTCAAGCAGGTATTTGAAACATTTTCATAAGTTATTGCCGTGCTCTTGTTTTCTGAGATTGAATTATGAATTTTGAACAAAATGACTATAGTTATTGTTTTTAGATGAGCTTTTTTGTTGAAAAACTATTAATGCTACGTAAAATGATTAATTCGCTAAATAAGAGCGGCTTTTTACAGCTGAAGGTATAATAAATATTTATGAATTATTTAACATTCATGTAATTAAGTGATTTTAAATTCGATACCTATGCTTTCTACGAAATATTTTTCATTGAAGTAATTAGTATTTTTACACTGTAAAAAATTCATAATTAAATAACTTTAAAAAGTACCGTCACTTTAGGGGCACAATCAGTAAAATCCATTTTACCGCAAATTTGCATTTTACCGTAAAATATTATATCTCAAATCTTGCAGTAATGTTTATTTAATTAGAGTGAGTAATTGATTTTACGGAAATTATTGCAGTAAAAGTTACGGAATAACAGATTTTTTCTTCCGTAACACATTTTGATAAAAATGAATTCTAAAAGTATTGAAAGTATGAAAAGAATGAATTTTAAAAGAATGAATGCAAAAACTACTGGTACCTTTAGCGTCTACACTTTTTGCGGTAATTTGATCCGTAATCCTTTACAGTGTAGGAAAGTATTTGACAAAATCGAGTTGGTGGATAAAACCTGGATTCGTCCCTTCTGACAAAACAATTGCAGACATTTATCAAAAATCACCTGGAATTAGTTGCAAATAGTTATTCAGTAGATATAGTTATTCAAATAGTCAGTGTCAAATAGTTATTCAGTAGATATAGTTATTCAAATAGTCAGTTGCAAATAGTTATTAGTTAGATATGTTTTTCAGAGATAATTGAAAAGTAGTATATGCTATTTGTTAGTCAGTTCTAAAGTTTTATTGAACTTCATTTGAGAATTTTTCATTTTTACAACGATGATTTTAATCTGTACTTTCTAAGGTAAGTTTAACATTTGATATCACCTCTCTTGACTATTATTTTAAGTAACTGAATACCCGCTTTTCGTTTTTTTTTTTTATTAAAAAATGAAAATTTATAGATTGGTATCAATTAAAAATACAAAATACTACACAAAATTGAAAGGCATATATTGATACAATAAATTAAATTAAAATAATTCCTATTTTATATTTTTTTATTGCTTTTTATGATGAATTAACGCTTTTAGATTAAGAAAAACACGTTTTGAAAGTCCACATCAGGGAAATAAAATGTAACAAATCACAACATCATCCGGCAGCTGAAAATAATCCTTTTGATCGTAGCCATCAATTCATGATAATCAAAACTAGCAATAGTCAGGATAACCTGGTTGGTAGGTCACTGGACCCATGTCCACTGGACTCATGCCGTGGGTTTGATCACCGCCGTCCGAAGACTCCCCGTGTACTAAATAGTGATTGATCCACGTTAAATCTGTCGAGTCTCAAAGTCTTCCATGCTCTCGTAACAAATCAAAACCTCTGGGGGTACTGATCCAGGAGTTTTCTTGTCTTCTGGATTGGTTCAAAATTACAAAGTTACGGAATTGAAAATTAGTAGTGGTGAACCCGAAATTGGGTGGTCTGCTCAACGGCGGTAGTAAAATTAAATAAAAATCAGAACTTTCAACAATTAAATAGTTATCTCCACTAATTTCTCACTCTAGTGCATAATTAATAATTATACTTCAACAAACGTTGATGTTAAGTTACTTGATTTCATGGAAACACGTTTCAATAGAGTAACTATAAACAAAACAAAAAAAACATTGTTTCAATTAACTTCAGGGATACTAATTTAGTGGCGTAGTACTCACATGCAGTAAACATTGATTCTTAAAGTTTACTAGACAAAACAAAAAAGTGATGATTAATTAATAATAAACCTACAAAGTTTGATGAAACAGAAGGATGGATACTTATTTTGCAGTGTGCTGAAAACCAGCACACTGCAAAATAAGTATCCATCTGTCGTGATATACAAAGNCAGCACACTGCAAAGTACTTATTTAGCAAAATACTTATTTTGCAGTGTGCTGGTTTTCAGCACACTGCAAAATAAGTATCCATCTGCCGTGATATACGAAGAAAATCTATCATAGAGTAAAATAAAAATTATTGAAAAAATGAAATTCTTATTAATCTAACTATATTTTGATTCTTCCTTACCTACTTAACTTTCCAACTCTTCAAGCTAAGATTTCAATCCCATAAAAATATAAGTAGAATTTTTTTCCTTAGGAAATAACTAGATAACTTCTAAGAGAAAAAGAAATTAAACTGAAAAGTGAGTAAAAATAGCATGTTTATATCTTTGACGTTTTGATAACTATATAAACAATCCTTAGCCTGCATTTAAGGGGTTGGAAATTCAAATAACAATAATTAAACTAACAGCTAATTGCATCAATCGTAAGTTCATCACCGTTTTCCGAAACTGAAACGGAGTAATTTTGTTGTCAACTTCAGCAATTATAGTTTAGACATTTTTTGAATCCACTGCTTTCCTCCATAATGCGGAGAACATTAAAC
This sequence comes from Parasteatoda tepidariorum, assembly GCF_043381705.1. NCBI lineage: Eukaryota > Metazoa > Arthropoda > Arachnida > Araneae > Theridiidae > Parasteatoda > Parasteatoda tepidariorum. The sequence goes on from NC_092209.1 coordinate 16,015,670, forward strand.
AACTCTGTTTTTACAACAATTTCCCACTGAGAAACATTCTCTTTGTTATACTCAATGACGATAATTAGCTTCTCAAAAATGTTCTTGTAATCATCTATCAATAACACCCTGTACATGACTAGAAGTCGCCATATGGTGGCAGTTGCATACGGTTGCGACTAACGTAATTATTCCATTCTTTTTCATTTGAGAAACTTGGAAATTTCCCCCTTTGCTACTAAAAAATTCCCCAAGTAAATATTCAAACACAGATGTGAAATCTAGAACGTAGAAGGGGGGAACAATTTAAAAATAAAAAGAGTAGGGCTAACGTTTTCATTAACTGTGCAGTCGTCTGAAGGGGATTTTAATTAATCTTCTTCCATCTGGCAACGGGAAGGACATTCATTAGCTGAGCTGTTCTGATTGGCTTTTTATTTCAAACAAAAGATCGCCATTGAAGAAAACGATTCTGACTGCTTCGTTTTCTGGCTTTTCCCGCCAAAGAAAATTCCACGGTTAAAATCTCAATGTGGATTTTTTTGTTGGAATCCGGAAAAAGTAATTTTTTTTTCTTTCATTCAAGATTAAAGTAAAATTATTTTCGGAAGAAATGCAACGCTGAGAAACTTGGAAGAGAAAAGGAAGGAAATTCGAGATTGATTCGAAAAAGCTTTATTGAAGAAAATTATTGTTTGAATTCCTATAGATATCAGTTTACTTTTTTACTTAACGACGGTATTTTTCTTTGGCAAATTTTGGCCATTATATTGTTTATTGATAAGTGAATTTAATCTCCTTAATGATTCTTAAATTTCATTTCATGTTTTTTTACACGAGAACATAAGACACGATATATATATATATATATATATAGATTAAAATTGTCNGTAAATGTTTAGTATTATTTTAGTAATAAATGAGAAAACAAGATAACAAAGAGTATTATGAAAATATTTCTAAATTTAATATACTTCTATTTTTTTATGAGATAATGGCAAAGTTGTTATTTCCAAAAAAAATTTCATTTACGTAAAAAAAAACTTTTGGGGGGAATTTTTTCAGAAAAAAAAACATTATTTGACTAAATTTTTTAAATGCTTTATGTGTATTTTTAATAGGTTATTTGTCTTAATTAAGGACAATTGCTTCTTACCTAATCTTTCCCCCGGTGGATCAATATAATTTTTGAGCTATTTTTTGTTAAATTAAATTTGATTTTTTTTTGTGCAGAATTTGTTTTTAATATTGTAATTTTTTTTATTTAAAAATGTTTAACAAAAATCTGCATTACACACAAAAAGAAATCTTATGGGTAACTAATGTGTCTAGAGCTGCCATTTTTACTAAATATTCAAATTGCATTTTTAATTTCTAGAATGCAATTGTTATATATATATATATATATATATATATATGGAATGCATAAATAACATTGCGCTGGAAGGTACCACGGGAAAAAACAAACGTGTTTTAGTTTTATTTGTTTGCTTTGATTGTTGCTTTTGTTTCGATTTGCTTTATTTGCATTTTCTACTGTCAACTAAACCCTCTTTTCATTGCGCTACTTATGATATCGAAAACTACAGTTATACAGAGGATGAAGGGCTCCCTTCTCAAGGAAATAATCAAGTTTCGAATCCCAGAGATGGCTGGTTGATACGAATTCTGCTTTCCGCTTGCATCGACTATGTTGTTGACGTAAAAATATCCTCAGTGGAGAACGCATATGACGTATCATGGGTTAGAGTCCCCTAGTGATCAGGTTAAACGAGAGAGGTTAAGGTAGTTTTCAAACCCACGTAATACGAATGCTGGCTAGTTCCGTTAAAAAGTCATTTACAATGGCTAGTTTGTCCTAATGCATAATCCAGAAGTTCCCTTGTCTTCTGAGTTGGGTACAAGGTACTACTAGGTAGTACTACAAACCTATATGGAGTTGAACTTTAACTGTCATAAACTAAAAAAATTGGTCATAAAATGGAATAAAATAATGAATTTACTATTCATACAGACAAAGGAAAAAAATCTTTCTAAAGTTGTTAACCTTAAAAACACGGTAGCTTTCAAAAGTGTTCTGAAAAAAAATTCAAGCACCTAAGTCTCAAAAAGAATGAAATTTTTATTCTGTATAAATATTTGTTCAGGGATTTATACAATAAACGAGTTTTTCTAAAACTAGTTTTCAACAAGATTATTTTTCAAAACTAAAACCGAACAAAAAAGAAACGAGAAAAAAAATATCTCGATTCGGTTTCAAAGATTCTTAAAGTAAAAAATAAACTACGTGCTACGTGACAAATTCTTGGCTGAATTTTGAAATGATGACATGGAATTAGGAAGTAAAAAAAGTCGCCAAGCTATACATCTCGGAAGTACCATTGAATGAATGAAGAAAAAGCACAATAGAAGAACGATGCTTAAATCAAGAGCGCTTATGGAAAAGTTATGTCTTTCCCTTTTCCGGGAAGAAATGGTCTGTTTTCTACCACAATCTTTTGGGATATTTCATATCAATTTTCCGTGAAAGGATTTGAGAGTTTGTCTAAAAAAGAACATCACTTGAACGACAAATATAAAACGGGAAAAAATATGTTCTTTCGTTATGTAGATCAAATGTGAACTCAGACTTGGAAAAGCTTTTCTTCCAATATATTTTACTTTACAAATATGGCAAAGCAGAAATCTACTGCCAACCTTGTCATTTATTTTGATTACTTAAACAATGTCGGATCATTTTGTAAATCAGGTACCCATATTCTAAAAAATAAAGCTATTTTCCTCTTTTTTTATAGCTGCTACAGTTATTGTAATGTTCAGTTAGTTATATGAGGGGCAAATTGTACTATGTCTAGTGATTGAACATAGTCGTGTTTAAGTCCAGTGATAGTCATGCCTATGTCGAGTTATTAGTGACGTTGTTTTATTTACATCTAATAATTGGACGTTGTTATGTCTAGATTTAGTAACTGAGCATTGCTTGCGTCTAATAAAAGTTAACCAAACATAATTTTCAAGCTTTGAAATTTTTATTTTTAGTAAACCTAAGCAAGAACATTAATTTAGCAACAAATATAAATTTGAAAAAAATAAGTTTTTTGTAGTCCTGGACACTTGTGTTAGAAAGTTTGAGCATGAAGAATTTTTTTCAGAAATGTTTAGTTATTGCATTAAAAGTTATTTTGGACTTGGGTGGACATTCACCGTCTGGTACATTTTCCGACTATGACGTCATTAAAGACGATGGTCGCTCGATCACAGAACTATTGGCATTTATGCTTATACTTGATCGATTTGCATAAAATTTGAGAGTTAGTATACTACATGCACTGTTCATAAGTTCAACAACAATGTGTAAGTGTAAAAATGCTCAAGATCCTGGTCACCATGGTGCCTAACATTTCAGCATTTTTAAACTCTTTTTTAAAACTCAAAATTCCATATAATTCCGCTTCGAACAGACAAAAAAGTGAAAAAGAAATTTTTTCTTATCATAGAATCCAATTAGAACAGTCTTAAAATCAGTCTTACTCATTGACTCGTATTATGTTAGACGATGTCATTATTTGAACCCGATTTCTTTTCCTTATTATTAATTTATTTAAAAACATGACATTAAAGGCATGGTTAATTATAAAAAATTGAAAGAATTTCTATGCATTATAATGTTATTTCTACAAAACTTTGAAGAACCGTAGTTCTGTAGATTATTTTACGGGTAATTTCACCGAAGAAGGAAAAGTAAAATAAAGTAACTATAAGAATAATGTTAGAGATAACGAAACCAGCATAAAAAATTGAGCTAGAAAACTCTGGTAATAATAAAATACAGTTATTCCCTTTTTATAAACGATTGCTTGTATTTAATTGTAAATTTGTAATCGTTTTTTCTGGTTGATTCAAATTCGAACATTTACAAGTTCAGATATTTACATGTTATTTCGTTTATTGAAACAATGTCGGATTCCTTTTAGTAAATCCTGTGCTAATGATCTGAAAAATAAATGTATATCCTTATTTTTCATTATAAAAGGAACAATTATTGAAAAATTTGATAGGTAAATTCGACGTGGTATATAATTTGGCTAGCGACTGCTTATGTCAAAAAAAAATTTTTTTTTCCTTTTCGATAAAATTTCAGCTTTTTTGCAATGAATGTATTTTCAATAGAAAATCGAGAAAACAATTTAAAAATAAAGTTATGCATTTAGTATTTAATGAGTTGAATCAGTTAAAGAATAATTAATTCAATTTTGGATTGCCTTTTAATTGCTAGAAAAACAAGACGAAGCGTAGCTGAATAAATTAATCATGATTTTGAACTCGAGTAAGAAACTAATTTATGAAAAAACTTTGCCAAGTGTTGTAGAGGACTCTAATATCATTCCCATTCGTAAATCGATCTTGATAAATTCTAAACTTCTTGTCGAAACTCTCTAACTACTTTAAATAAAGGAACTCTACTTCACACTAAGAATGAGCCTCTTGGATTATGAGATGACTATATTTAAGGTAATTAATTCCAGAAATATTCAAGTGTGTGTTGGTGATATCAAAATAAACTAAGTCTGAAATATTTTTTATTTTATCCACATTATTCAAATATCTTTTTTTACTAAATCTTAAAATCTTAAAGTTATTATAAATAAAGATCTTTTTAATATTTTAATCATTAAACTAACATGTTTTGTCTTTTCCCATAAAATTCAGCTTACGCTCATCAAAATGCAGCTCATCCTAAAAAGCAGCTATTAAAATAATAGACGTTTAAATTGTTATTTTGTTGTATATATACTTTTAAAGTTTTTATTTGAAAGATATGCGTCATATTTAGAAAAATAAGAATTTTTTATTAAACTTTTTGCCGGTGTTTGTTTTGTTACTAAAATTTTAAATTTATAAAAAGCCGTTCGGTTTTCTTTATTCGATTTGATAACCTGTCGATGTTTATAGCTTGGCAAAAGATTTCCCAATTTATTCAGTAAATAAACAGAATTCATCCCGTTTAAAAATTATGGCAATATTTCGTAGAATTACAGATTCGAAAAACTTATTACTTTTCCTTACAAAAACAAGAGTTTACCAGAAATATTCCTGGAAAAATAAACTTATTAAATTCTTTTGTTTTAGAAATCAAAAAGTGATTTTAAAAGGAAAACAAGATTTAAAATAAAAGAAGTGATTGTATGCTAAAAATGTGCATTGGTGAGTTAAGTGTTTTATTTCAAGAGAAATTTTATAAGAAATTTTGTTTCGCTGCAACTATTTGCATAATTCAAGAATAAGTTTTAGATAGTTGTTCTTCTGAAATTATTTGAATAGTGATTATAAAAATTGGATTTCCTTTTGATTCTATAAAAGAAAATGCATCGTAAGTTAAGAAAAAACTCAGAAAGATAGAATTTCTACTGCAAAATCTACGTTAAATAAATATTATATGAAAAGGAATTATTAGCTATGGAAATTGTTTGTTATGCCAGGGGAGGGGGGAGTTTAGAGAAGTAGATGTTGTTTTGCAGCAAACCAATTAAGAAAAAAAAGAACTTTACTGCTTGAAACATACACTGTTAGAATTTTCATTCGAAAATGACGGTAAAATAATAATAAAATTATGGTAAAATCTGTCTATTCAGTAAACCGTGAAGATTATGATTAAGAATTCATTAGATTTGCGGGTTTAGAACCATTTATCACTGGTTATAGTTATGAAACCATGAATACAAAGCTATACGGTTTTGTAACCATTTGCAACGAGCATGGTTTCAAAAACATTAAAATGAAATTTAACGTAACATTGGAGTTGAGTTAAGTTAGACTTTTTGTTCGGCGATAAATGTTGGAGTAAAATGTGGTTGAGTCGTGTTTTGTCAAGTGAACCGTGGAATGTGGTTTACTTAGTTTATTTAGGAGTATAATATATCATGAGAGATGGAAAATAAAATTTTTTGTGTTTAGAAGTTCTGTTGTCTGTGAATGAGAGTTTCGTATTTTAATAGACGGGGTCATTAATTGAAAAGTGTAAGTAGTACTGAATTAGGTAGTACAAGTACAAGTAGTGCATGTAGTATTTAGTACATTAATTGAAAAGTGCAAGTAGAGAGTAGTACTGAGTAAAAATTACTGCCACTCTGAGTGGCAGTACTTTTTAATTCACTGAGGAAGAAAGTATGGTCAAAATTGCCAAAATACGGCAAAATGTACCGTATTTCTGGATTCCTGGGAACAGTAAAAAGCTCGTTATTTTTTTACCGAAGTGCTTTGGTAATGATTTTGATAAAATTAGAAATGAAATATAATTTTATAATACGTGGTCAAGTTTGGTAAACGTAAAATTTTGCAATTTTATCATGATACTTTAGAGCGTGGTGTAAAAACCATTTATTCGGTTTAATTCATTTTTTAGTTTTGTATTTTTTTCTAAATGAGTGGTAATAAGAACTATAATTTTTGAAACCAGAATTTCCTATAAGCCGTTAACATATGAACGGAAAAATTATCACACAAATTATTTAAACACCGTGCATTTTGGTTTTTATTACCAAAATTATGATTTTCGTACCAGAAATGTCATTACCATACAATACTGTAAGTATAGCAGAATTTTTTTACCGTCATTTTTATTTAATTACAGCGATTCAGTAAATATATTACAATAAAAATTATAGTATATATCACATTTTTTCCCCTTAAGATTTCTCGATAAAAAGTATCGGCACCCTCAGCCCCGATACTTTTTACCGTAATTTTATCAAGAATTTTTTACAGTTTAAAGCTTTCATTAAGTGACTAACTGAGTTCCATTGATTAGTAACACTGAATTTGTGATAGATTATTTTTTAATTCGATCAAGTAAACATAATATAAATATTCCGAAACGAAAATAAACTCACAAAATCAATCACATTTCATTAGTGACGGAAATTTCGACAATAAAGTGTAACGAAGTGAGTTTACGCCAATCTGAATTGTAGACATTCAATTACTTTCTAGACGGTTAGAATTACACATTCAAAGCCATTACTTACTAATCCTAATTTACATTAAGTTGTGTTCACCCATCAAATTCAGAAAATTAGTAACTAATCAATGCGCAGTTATTTTGGGTAAAGAGTATTAAAATCTGGTTTAACATTTTAATTGCGTTCAAGTAAAGATGCCGACTGATTAACATATGTAATTTGTCATAGAAAGTAATTAAGAATTCGAAAGCCACTAAACCAAAGCAGTTGATTCAGCAATTATGAAATATTTTATATCATGGAATCTTTAAAAACTTTGCTAAGAAAACAATTTGATATTTGAAAATATATAAGCTTCTTAAATTCATTCCTAAAAGATATTAACACTTAAATGCATGAATTTTTATATTTAATAAAATATGTTTGTAATAAATACATTTTTTTTAAAAATAAATAAATTTAATTAGTTGTCAAATAAATACATTTAAGAATTTATTTCAGTTATTGGGGGAAAAAAACATATTGATGTATTTCTGCATTAACTTGACAAACTCTCCTTGAGTTCTACATATCTTTTACCAACTATAATATATTATTTCAAACATAATTTTTTTTTATAAATTACAAATTTCAAATTTAAATGCGTTTTATATAAATAATCGCAATTTGCAACACCTGTTGAAATAGAATGAAATGCCTGAGAGTGACGTAGCATGGATATCTCGATTCTGATTGGTTGTTGAAACGTGGCATTTATGTACGTTGTCATTTGTTCTCTTCATTCTAATTCGAGTAAGTCAAACTCGTCAAGTATCAATTCTCCTAAGAGACATATTTTATTTTCTTACACAAAGATTTTAATTCTTTCACAAAAATTTCAATTCTTTCACAAAGATTTCAATTCTTTCACAAAGATTTCAATTCTTGCACAAAGATTTCAATTCTTGCACAAAGATTTCAATTCCTTCACAAAGATTTTAATTCTTTCACAAAGATTTCAATTCTTGCACAAAGATTTCAATTCTTTCACAAAGATTTCAATTCTTGCACGAAGATTTCAATTCTTGCACAAAGATATCAATTCCTGCACAAATATTTCAATTCTTGCACAAAGATTTCAATTCTTGCACAAAGATCTCAATTCCTTCACAAAGATTTCAATTTTTTCACAAAGATTTCAATTCCTTCACAAAGATTTCAATTCTTTCACAAAGATTTCAATTCTTTCATAAAGATTTCAATTCTTTCATAAAGATTTCAATTCTTGCACAAAGATTTCAATTCTTTCACAAAGATTTCAATTTTTTCACTCTATATTTCTTACTTAACAAAGAGATAGGCACGAAACCATGTAGAACATAAACAAACTAATTATGCATCGAAGTTGCCAGGTACACGGGAAAAAAATACATCCCGGTTAGAATAAAATGCGTAAAAAAATAAAAAATCTAAATTAAGTAAAAGACGTAAAATATAATTAATTATATATTTACAATTTCGATGTGCGATATAGCGTTCTATTTAATTAACTTCACATTGATTAAAATTCAATTTCATATACAGGGACTTAGCTTGACTTTAACACGCCATCTTGTTAAGAAACCATCAGCTGGCACTGAGGTCGTAGGTCACGTGTCTGTGGATCAGTGATCGTCTTCTTCTGGAGTTGCAAGTACCTAATTGTACTCAGATAACGTGCCAACAATGATAATAAAATTGAAATTTAAAACGAAACACTATACAAAGGTCGCTACACGATAGAAAAGAGGTTTCAGATGGACGATTCAATTCTACATCGTTATGAATTTAAGGGTTCACTTCCTTTCGAACGAAATTTTATAAAAAGCCAGTTTGAAATCCTATATTTCAGTTATATCAGTGATTAGTAATCCCTTGTTTGTTCCCAAAAAAGGTATTATTCCGCATTTATTTCTTTATCTTTCACCTATACAATTGTTTTCCTTTAGAAAAACCGATATTTATTATTTGCAATCGTTTAGACAAATTTTGACGCATTTTATGTATATTCAGACACATAGTTTAGACACATTGCTTTTTTTAAAAGAAAGGAAAGGAACAACTATATCTAAAAATATAAGTCTCCTTCACATGAAGTTTTCACCACGGACCATCAGCCAATCTGACACTTTTAGAGGATAATCTTTGCAAAATTTGTCAACTCTTGTCCCCCGTCCAATCACCAGGCCAAGAGGATAAATCGGTGTACTTAAGAAGGATGGCCATTCCATGGGATACTCTCTGACCATATTTTTCATTCTCAAGAGCGCGTCTTCCTGCATTGTTGTGGAAAATACTTTCTCCTTTTTGGCTCTTCAGCGAAAGAAGAAAGCTTTCTTTTGTGGTTTATTTGTTAACTTGTCCTCAGGAAATCTGCGGCATGTCGTCTGGGGAGGTAGCCTAGGAAATTGGACTTTGGTCTCGATGGGATATTTGATTTTTGTTTCCAATAGGTCTGAAAGCTTTTAGAAACTTTCGTGACTTATAAACTTTGTTAAGCCTAACCGGTCGTGGTGTTTCGAAATTGATTAAACTGCCTCGGAATCGTGGAGAAGAACTGATATTTAATTTCTACTTCAATGGCTTCAAAATGAATGTGTTTTAGCGAGCAAAATGACAAACGGACCACCTCCAATAACTTTTAATCTGATGATCGGATCTTCACGTTCTAGGACTCATTCCCAATGATATAAAGGGGTAACCTCTAATAAGCTAATTAATTACTGCAGAGGATATTTTAAGTTGCGAAATCAGGCACAAAAACGTACTTTTTATGAATAAAACCTTTTTTTTTACGGATTTCCGTACAGACCCCCAAAATAAATGGGGTAAAAAAGTCGTATACTAAAAATTCTATTTCTCAGGAAATACAGTAAAAAAAATTGCAAAAAATTGTAAAAAAGTATAAAAAATTGTATACTATGCAATTCAAAAGTTTTCAACTAATATTCAATTAAATAATAAAAATTTATAAATGTGTACTAAAATTTTTTTTGTATAGAATTATCTTTGGATAAACGAATTTTTCAAGTGCGTGCAAAAATTTTTCGATTCACTTAAAAAGTTCTCGAGATATGGCGAAGTTCTCAAAAAATAAAATTAAGTGGTCCAAACTTTGGCTCGTTGTTCTAAACTACGGGAACTATATTTCCGAGATTGGTGGATTATTTTGGGGGTCAGGAATTGGAATCCCTCGAAAAAAAGTATGTTTATTCAGAAAAAGTACATTTCTGTATCTGATTTCGTAACTTGAAATATCGTCTGCACTTATTAATTAGTATATTTCTGGTCACCCCTTCAAGCCATTAAGAATGAGTCCCAGAAAGTGAAGATCCAATCATTATATCAAAAGTTATTCCGAGTAGTGAGTTTATTTTTTTGCGCACTGTGCATCATACAAGTTATTTGAAATATTTTTTTCGACTAAAGAAGTTTCAGTCTAGTCTTAGGAAATTTAGGGATCGTTTCAGTTTAGAGATGTGATGTATCAATTTCTCTTTTCTTTAAAATTTTTTTAAATTTAATATTTTCATATTATTATTAATTATCACTTAATATTAATTATTAATTATTTCCTTACGCTTATACAAAAAAACGGAATTAAAATGAACTATTCTACTTATTCAAATTAAATTAATTCTATTAATGTTTATAACATTAGATTATGAAAAAGCCGTTTATTATAAGTATTTTAGATATTATTGATACAAAATTACAATTTGTTATAGATATTTAAAGTTAATAAGAAGCCTTGTAGGCATTGACAGATTTTTATAATACTATTTTACGAAATAAAGTCTGATTGTCAAAAATATTTTTTTTCACAGAAAACTGCAAATACACAAATTTGAGAAATTAAAGACGCAAAATCTAATTAATGATGAAGTAAAAAACTCCACCGTTAGTATGATTAGCATAAATACTACTGAATAGCCCTTATACCAATCGTGCAAAGTGATGTCCACATAAAATAGTGTGAATAAAAAAACACTTGGTTGGAAGAAACAACAATTAAAAAAAAAGGGTATGTTTGCATTTAAACAGTGAAAAACTCTATTCCTAAGTATACATTAAAATAATTTATTCAAATGATGCCTTTAAGTGTTTTTTCTAACTGAGCAATTCAATTCAGGAAGTTTTTTTTTTATATATAGTTTTTTTTCTGAAAGAAATTAAAGTTTAAAAGAAAAAACGAATATACTGCAATGAATTCAGGAAAGAAAATTCTGTTATAATATCATTTTTCGATTATTACCTGAAACAAATTTAAAACAGACTTTCTTAAATTTGATTTAACTTCTATATCGGTTATAATTAAAATCTCTAACTTTCTTTTGTCTCTTCCACAGTTTGTTTAAAAAGCAAAAATATGTCATGATAGATTTATTACTATTAATTCTGAATTTTGGACTTACTGTATTGACTTATCGTACATTGACTTATCGTATTAACTTTCAATATGTCGTTGCTCGCCATTTCGACTTTAAGTTATGCTTAAGTAAAACACTAATTGAATTTTCATTCTAAACTTAAGGTAAAACAAACGGCAGCTATTCGTTCGTACAATTCACAATTAACCTACAATTCGTACAATTAACCTAAATATTATGATTACGGACATTTCATTAACCCTGCGGGTTTAAAGCCCTTTACAACAGGTATGATTAAGAAATTGCGAATACAAAACTACACGGTTTTGTAACGATTTGGTTGAATAGTGTATTGCCAAGTGAACTATGGATTGTGGCATTATTAGTTTATCTAGTGCTGCCATCTATCGTGAGATATGGGTAATACTAGATTTTCTTGTGTTAAGCAACTCTGGGGGCTAAATTCTATGCGCGAATAAGAATTTATTCCAATAGTCTAGAGGCACCAGTTTAGAATTGCAGGATACTGAAAACTTCTCATCTGTTGAAGAAATGGAGGAAATTTGTGGTATGAACTCTAGGATTTGAACCCTCGTTGAGCCGGTATTAAGACTGACAGCTAAGCCTTCTTGTCAAAAGCTGCAAGGACTCAACAGTTTTTAATAAGATGTTCAAAACGCACTTATTGCTGCAAGATTACCAAGCATCCACAGTTGGGTAATACATCCTGTCATGGAAATAATAATATGGATTAGTAATTATTATTAGTTTCCTGATTTCGAAGAATATGTACTCAATTTTTATAAGGCCGTGAGCCTAGAGGATAAAATTCTGGTCGTACGACCATATGAGGTCAAAACAGTCAGTAAACGAGTTTTCTAACAGTTAACTGTTTGAATACCATCTATTGTAAGATTATTTAACTTATTAGTTTAATAAGATGAAATATCAATTAATTAAATTATTATTTAACCATTTTTAAAGAGAAATTTCTAACAGTGAGCTAAAGCCTGTTTCTTCTAAAATTGATACCGAAAACAATGTAAATGCCAAGTGAAGTCAATCGCGTATTTTTCCATTGCAAAAGCTGCTAACTTAGCAGATTTTTGACGAATTCGCTATCGTCTATGTGGTAATTATCAACTGTCAAAATGTATCGGAATCATGGCTTAATTAATCTCTTCTATATTTATGATACGAATTGACATCAACCCACTACTTAGTACAGGAAGCAGTGGATCCTCAACTAATACATTCATGGTGATAAGTGATAAGATATTTATCGTTGTCATTAATAGAGTCACCATTTAATTACGTTTATACATTTAATACGCTACGTTTAATTACATTTAATACGCTACGTTTAATTACATTTAATACGTCTTTTCTCCATAGAATTTAAACGTTAGAGGTATATATTTAATACGCAAAAAGTTTCCAGATTTGTAAATGGCAAATTGGGCGAAATTTCAAATCACTATCTATCTACTGGATGATTTCATAAATACATCAAAGTAATTATCCGAAAGCAGAAAATATACATACATAATGAGGGCAAACTTCAAGGGGAGGTAATTGATTCAAAATGGTATAGCAAAACATGATCGGAAGCGTCATGGGAGATTAGTATAACACTTAAAAAAAACAACGAGTCCTAAGACGGAGATAATCTTAAATATTTATAGGTCAAGTTATTGGTACATTATTGGCTGAGGTGGATGGTACATGAAAATGTCACAAAAGATGCTTAAAGTTTCAACCATTGATGGCGAGGCATGGGTTTCACCGTCAAGCTATGGATTGCTGGACTCACTCCAATATACCTGGATTTCGTTGGATATTCGCAGCAGCCAGGTCCATTTCGAAATTCGCAGGTGTTGCGTACACAGCACTTTACAGTAAACCCCCAAGAGATTTTGGTGACCAGTCCAACACGCTCTATTCCTCTTGAGAACAGCAACACCTTGTGACGAACATCATCTATTGACGAACATCACATTGTAGCGAACATCACCTATTGACGAACATCACCTATTGACGAACATCACCTATTGACGAACATCACCTAGTGACGAACATCATCTATTGACGAACATCACCTTGTGGCGAACATCACCTTGTGGCGAACATCACCTATTGACGAACATCACCTTGTGGCGAACATCACCTATTGTCGAACATCACCTTGTGGCGAACATCACCTATTGTCGAACATCACCTAGTGACGAACATCATCTATTGACGAACATCACCTTGTGGCGAACATCACCTATTGACGAACATCACCTATTGACGAACATCATCTATTGACGAACATCACCTTGTGGCGAACATCACCTATTGACGAACATCACCGAGTGACGAACTTCATCTATTGACGAACATCACATTGTGGCGAACATCACCTTGTGGCGAGCATCACCTAGTGACGAACATCACCTTGTGACGAACATCATCTATTGACCAACATCACCTTGTGGCGAACATCACCTATTGACGAACATCACCTTGTGACGAGCATCACCTATTGACGAACATCACCTTGTGACGAACATCACCTTGTGACGAACATCACCCATTGACGAACATCACCTTGTGGCGAACATCACCTATTGACGAACATCACCTAGTGACGAACATCATCTATTGACGAACATCACCTTGAGGCGAACATCACCTATTGACGAACATCACCTAGTGACGAACGAAGAGGATTCCGAATGTGGGTTGCTATATATATCTGAATTAGTGTTCTCTACCACCCCTTAAAGTTTGTCCCAATAATCCTGGGACACTCCGCATAGAAAACTCTAACTTAGCGTAAAACAGAAGTAATAAAATTAAGTCACACTTTAATTATGTTTCAACGAAAGAAGCTTTGTCAAAAGAAAATAAACTTTCATCCACGCGAATAATATTCAAAGACCAAAGCGATAAATTAACTCCCACAGCAATTTAGAAACTCACAACATTGTTGCCGTTGGACAAAACTGATTCCTTTTCTGGTTTCTGGATTTGTATTTCTCTTAAAAGTTGGCAGCAACCGTAACCAATCTATCAAAGTCAATGGAAAGCAAAACTATAAAAGGCAATCCGCTGAAAACAAGCGATCTGGAATGGAAACTAACTAAATACTTGCAGAATGATAAATGTTTGGAAAATACCCACTCTTTTTTTTCCTTTTCTTATTTCAAAATCGATTGTGTTGCTTCCTGAGTTGAGGCAAAAATTGTTCCAGAGAATTGCTTAGGGAAAAAAAGAAGGGGAAAAAATAATAATAAATCCTGACTTTGTAGGGATGTATGAAAACTTTTTCCCTATAAGATGGACTTGTTTTGGACATAATTATCAAAAGAAGATTTTTATGAGGGGAATAAAATTCATGAACCATATCGAATTGGTGTTAAAATGCGGATGGCTTTGAGACAAAATGGTTTCGATGTTTGCATAGAAATGAGGTACAAGTAAGGTATTTCATTCCTATTATTTATGCTTTATGAATAGGAATGGGTTTGAAATAATTGAAGAAAGAAACGGATTTTGATAGAAAGAGAAATGTTACGTATAATAAAACATTTTTATTTCGCGAACTTACTGAACAAGTTTCAATTTATGGAACATAACTATGAGGATGATAATAAGGAATATCCATATTGCAATTGCAATGGGTAATAAAGCTTTTAGCTGAAATGTGATTTTATACTTAAGGTGCGTGATTCTAGTGTGCATCGCTCCAGAAATAATTCGATGCAATAAAAGGAATTGTGTATTATGTTGATTTCTATCGCTATTTATGTGGTAATTACTGTTTTAATAGAATACAGTTGACAGCTTAAATAACAACATTAAGTTCATTTCCAAATTGGTGAAAGATCAAAACTAAAGTTTCAGAATTGCAGGATAGCATAAAAAAGGTATTATTTTAAGCATCTTTAACCAGTGCCCTATATTTTTAAAGAATAAACAGTTTTATTTTTCAGTAGTTTACATGTCATTGTAAGACACTGAGAAAAATGTTAAGAATGGAAGTTTTCTTAAATCACGGGGAAGCTAAAATTCAGTTAAACAACTGTCTGGTATGAGTTTCTGTAATAATAGATAATGCAATAGCAATGTTTAATAAACAGCCGACCGGACTGTGCAGGAGGCAGAGATCTGACCATGCATCAGAAAGGTTCTGGGTTCGAACCCCGGACAAAGCATTTTTCTTTTATTCTTCACACTATCTGTTCTTACTGTGGGAGCTACGTAGGCCCACGTAATAGGGTGCCCCTGAAAAAGTGGCCCAAAAATCTGTTCTAAAACGCCTGAATTGACGAAATGTTAACCCGGTGGACATTGGAAAATAAAATGTTGCATAAATATTGCACACAACTGCATAAATAACTTTAACCGACGTAACTTTTGATCTAATGCTTGGACTTTTTTGAACTATGACTCAACCAAAATAGTTAAAAAGCCTTAACTTAAATATAACGGTTAATTAGTGCATACGATATTTGGAGTTAGGAAATTGGTCCTAACAGTTTGATCACGAGTAAGTTTGAAGGTTTTGGACACTTTGTGTTAATTACTATACCACCGGAACTAGACTGTCGTGCAATTGAAAAAACAACGGAAGTGCTTCACGATCAATTACGAGAAAAGTAGCTTGACAACTTTTCTCTTTCTATTGCTAATGCTATGAACTCAAAAACTGATAAAACAAAATTTTATTTTTAAAAAATGTTTTTTTGTAATATGTGGCTTACCATATAATGATGTCAAATATATAAAACTCTATATTCTGAATTTTTTGCCGTTTATGTTGATTTTTCAATTAGCGGCAGTTTATCTCCGGAACTAATGAATCGAATCAAAAAGAAAAATTTCCTCACAATTATAAATCTCTTTAATCTAAAAATAATTCCGGGTGAAAAAAAAATATTTTTGTAGTTATTTATTACTTTTCTTTTAATAAACTAACGAGTAAAAATGCGAACTATTAAGGAAAAACATTTTTACAATTAAATTAATCAACGTTGCTTCATTTTATATGACAAAATCTATCATTTAAAAGAAATCGAGTGGTTCTTGAAAAATAAAGATTTAAAATTGTGCCTTTTTTAAGATGATGAAATATGTAAAACTTCCAAGGCGAAAAAATTACCGTACCGTGCTAAAATTATCGTACTGTACGGTGATGGCATTTCAGACTTTAAAAAAAAAATCTGATTTTAAAACCAAAATGTGCGGTATTATGAATCATTTTGTAACGGTATTATGACTCATGTTCACATGATAACGGTTTAACAGGAACTCTGGTTTTTAAAATTATAGTTCTTATCACCACACATTTAGTAAAAAATTCAAAACTGATAAGTAAATTTAACCAAATAAATGTTTTTATGCCAAGCTCTAAGGTAATAATAAAATTACCAAATTTTATCACATAAAATAAATTGAGCTTGTTTTCCCCAGTTTGAGCAGGTGTCCCCCAGTTATGAGGAAACAAAACTTTCGAACGCTCTCTTGCCTAAACTATTAGATCCCAAATTTGCTGAATACAGATGCTCCCCATATTTTGACGGTTACGAATCAATAACCATCGAAAGGAATGTATATACGCATATTTAGAGAATATACGATTTTGTAGCTGGTTTCGTAACTTATATGCAATAATTAATTTTCACATTTCAGTTTATTTTCACGATCGTTAACATTGAGTACCAGTGAGTGAAAATCCGATCATTAGACCAAAAGATATTAAGGTGTTCTCAATGTTTTGGTGCACAGCACAATTCGAGGAAATTTTAATTGAATGCAAGGTACTATATCATTATCAAAATGTTATTCTTTGCGCTTTTTAATAAATAGGATAGTCCCTTTAAAATATAAAATAACGTCATAAATGGATAACTAATATTTAAACGGAAAAAGAACTATTACAATCTTTTACTTTAAGCTTATCGTATTTTTAGCATTTTCAGAAAATCAAATTTAAAGTATATATGGAAAAATCATATAATCGCCTTATCTTTCAAATAACAATCTCTGATAGGGAAAAAAAAGAAGAAAACTTACTCTTCAAACACAATTTTGAATCTTTAGAAAATCTACAGAAGCATTGTTCTGCTTTTACCTTAAAGGATCTGACTTCTTTATTTTCTTATTATTTCCGATTCAAAGCATCGGAATTCAGTGCTAAGTCAAGTCTGTGTAAGCTAAATTATGGATGCAACTGAATGATAGAATGAGATTATCACTGAATGATTGATGAAGTTCTTAAAATATGCAAATTGGGTATTCCGATGAAAGGATTCAGGTGGTCTTTCGGGTGGTCTGTTCCCACGAAATCGTAAGCTTTTCGAATTCAGTCAAACAATGCGAATTAAGTCGATTCCATTTCCTCTCGAAGTTATGAAGCGTAGATTAAATTTCGTGTTTCAGAGGTATCAAAGGTAAAATTATTTTTGAAAAATCTGTGTTTGTTTTGATACAAATAATTCTTAAAATAAAGAGTTTGTTTTTTATTATTCATCTAGGAATTATCAGTGAAAATATTTTACAGAAACTTAAAAAAAAACCAAGTTGTATATTAAATTTCCAAAACCAATTTTGAACAACAAGCAATTTTTAAACAATCAAAACAAACGGACCATTTAGTGTTAATTTCACTTCATGCTTATTTAGTCATATTAACAAAAGTGTTACTTTTAAATTCTTGTTTCTCAAGATTGTTTCAACCAATTTCCTAACAAATATGGATTTTGACATTTAAAATTACGTTAATTAAATTAGTATAAAATTTGCATAGCTTACGATTTAAAAAGGCTTTAGCCATAAGCAGATAAAATAATAAAAAATTAGTAAATAATAAAAAAATAATAAATAATAAAAAATAATAGATAATAAAAAATAATAAATAATAATAAATATTAAAAATAATAATAAATAATAAAAAATAGTGAATAATAAAAAAGTTGAAAAAATGCACGAACCTTCTTTTACTTGTATTTTGTATTCAAGAAGAAAATTTTCTCCAGCTCAAAAAATTACAATATGTTTAGTAAAATTTCTGAGTAAAAGGGTCAGAAAGAAAAAAAATTGTGATCGCTTTATTACGATTACTGGCTAACCATTGGTCAAAAGCTTTTTTTCTTTCCTTTTTTGACTCCGATAAACGCCACAACATTTCAAATCATGGGTTGGAAGAACTATCTCAATTGTTCTTTGTCGTTGGATTGGTTTTCAATTCCTGGCTATATACGTGTTTCAAGACGTCACAAAATACTTTTGCTTCTTCGGTATTCATATTTATATTAAAATCACCATCAAGACAGTAATTATAAGTTAATAATATAAAGAATATAAAAATACTTCAAATTATTATTATGCAAATACATTAAGAATGCCTGCTGGTGAAAATGAAAAGAAAAAAAGAATTCTGAAAAAAATTATCAAACAGCGGTCGCCATAGCAACGCATGCAATGTCGACGCATGCGCAGTGTCTACTATTACTCTTAAACACAGTTGAAAAAGTGTGATGACATCCAAATAAGGTACGCACGACATCAAACCCAAAATAACACCTATTTTGCCGATGGTAATAATAAATAAAGTAACAATAAATAATTATAAAAAAAAGTTTTTATGTAAAATTATCTTAGAATTTATAAATTAATTGAGAACGAAAATATCTCTTGTTTTTTTGTACATCTAGTACCTAGAAATATTAACTTAAAAACTTACTGTCGCATAAATTAGTAATATTTTGTCAGCTTTTACCAAATATATAAATTTATAAATTAATTGAGAACGAAAATATCTCTTGTTTTTTTGTACATCTAGTACCTAGAAATATTAACTTAAAAACTTACTGTCGCATAAATTAGTAATATTTTGTCAACTTTTACCAAATATGAGCGTTTTTAAATGCTGAAAACTATTAATTCTAAGAATTAGTGATTATTCATTAATAAAAACAACTATTAAATAAAAAGGTTTTATTAGTTTTAAAAAATACTCCCTAAGGTGAACAAAAAAGACATTAGCGTTATTTCTTAAACTTAAGAATAGAAGAAATTAACCTCAAGAATTATACAAATACTCGGTCTGATTAAAAAAAGAATGAAGCTATTTTTGACAAAATTAACAAGTTAGCAATTAGAAATTAATATAAAACTATTTTCGAAATTTTCCATAAGACTTTGAAAAAAAAATAGCATTTTCCCAAAGCAACTGAAATTTAATCTGCCAAGTAATAAAATGTAACAAAATAGCTCAGTTTCATGTTTAGAATTATTTTTCAGATTTGTATAAATATTTCACTTGGAAAGAATGATTTTATTCATACAACAAGAAAAAAATCGCTCTGAGATGTATATTTATAAATTTTATTAAGATTATTTCATTAAAATAGAGAGACAAAATATTTTTAAAATTTTACATTCCTTTCAGTTATTGAGTTTCCTTTTCACACCAACGCAATTATTTATTGCAAAACTGCAAAATGTCAAAGTTTATAATTTTTTCTCCTTCTAATACACTAATGATATTAAGAAATAAAAGCGTTCATGCATATTTATTTTAAGTCTATGTATTATTTTACATTTTGTTAGAATTTACTATTTAAATATTGGTTGCTAAAATTTATTTATAAATTAGTTGTAACAGCTCAAAATAAGAGCATTAGATGTGATCAAATGTAATAGGAAATCTTAAATTAATCATAAAATAGGGAAACGTAACTGTAAAGATTGAAGGTTTGAATTATTTTCCTTAATTTCTGTTGCCAATAAAAAATATTGAAGGATCGATAATTTTGCTTGTGCAAATATTTTCAGTTATAGTTTTTATGACTGTCGTCACCATTGAAATTGAAAATTTTCTAATGTTCAACGTCAACCTAAAAGACAAGAAAACTTCTGAATTTATTTTGAAAATAACACAAATTCGTGGATGACGTTTTCAGTAAAATTATTCCGTATTTGTTATAAACGGAGAGGGCAATTACAAAAATTTTCACTGACTAGCCCAAAAGCGATGAAGCTCGAACTCAAGCAGTTGTTATTTCTGCACCATCAGTATTCAAAATAAGGTTACGCAGCTAAGAAACATTTTTAAAACTGGAATTAATACGATATCTAATAATGCAATAGACAGATATGCATTAAATTTTGTTGTTGTAAGTAGATTTTTGCAAAATGTTTCCCTGAAAATAAATCTCATCAGCTATTGTTAAGAAAATACTTTTAAAATCTTTGTTTAAATATGTTTGTGTTTAAAAAGGCTTCTTTTTTCTAACCACAAACAAATAGGATAATTCTAGGATAGATGGCCATAGTTTTTTCAAATCTAAATGAAAGTACAAAAAATAGAAACGCAATAAATGTTTATATATATTTAAAATTCTTGTACATTTACTCAACATATTTTGAGCAAAAAAGGATAAAATATTGTAAAAACATTTTTATATGCTGAATAACTAAAGAAAATTATTATTTGACAGAAATTAAAAGCAATCAATTCTTCTTTAAGTCAAAGACAGATGACCATTCAATGGGTAAAATAAAAATTAAGTTGAAATATATTGAAAATAACGCATTGAATATACAGTTAAACATGATTAACTTACTTTTATCATGGAGTATATCTTATCATAATATATATTAGCTATTTTGACAGACTTATTTAGCTTTCATTTTGACAATGATAGTCTAATTACATATATCTAATCAATGTTAGTTCAAAGTCTAACTATATAATTTTTATTTTGAACTAAGCAGTTGTTAATTAAATAACTAAAACTATTATAACTCCACTCACTTAATAAATAATGAAAATTATAGCTTGACAAAAACTTACAATTAACCATCGCTTCTTTAAGTCGAGAAGAGACGGCCATCCTATGAGTAAAAGAAAAATTAAGTTGCATACATAGTTAGACATGAATAACTTACAAATTGTAAAGAATAACTCCTATCATGGAATATGTCTAAAACATATCGTATAAAAAAGTCTAATATGTCGTATATAAAAATCTAATTCGACAGACATACTTTGCTTTCATTTTTAGCAATGTTATTCTATTTACATATCTGATCAATGTTAGTTCAAAGTGTTACTATGTAGGTTTTTTTTGCCTAAGTAGGGGTCAATTAAATGAATCAAACTATTAGAATCCCATTCACAAAGAAACTGCTAAGGAATTCGTTTGGTAAGCAATTTTATATTTTTCCCTGATTTATAACGCTTCTTGCTGGCACGTATTTGTGACAGCCGGAGCGAAAGTGCCAATGATTTTCTGAATTTTATTACTGATACTTTTATTATTAAAACAAATTCTCTAACTATTTTCGATAATATGCATCATTATTTCATAGTAATATTATGTATCATTGTTAAATTATTCGAAATATGCTTCATGAATACATGTTTCATGCCTAAGTAAAAACTTATGGGGTGGTAAACTACAATACAGCGAAACGTCCAGAATTCTATTTACGAAAACTTTTGGGAGGCGTGGAACTTTTTTCATAGACTTCGTGTTGAAGAAAACCTTTAAAAGAGATCATAAAAACCTCTATCAGTGAGCGAGCAAACATCTACAACAAATGCAGAAAAAATCAAATAAAGAAACATAAGAAACTATCAAACAAAAAATTTAACAAATAAGTGGATTAAAATGTATTCAAAATATTTGCGCAAGGTTCTTACTTAGAGTACTCTTTTTGACGATACAACCCACATGTTGTTGCCAGAGTGCTCTAAAGATGATGCTATTAATGATTTACTTTTAGAGTTGAAAATTAAATTTAAAAAAAAATTATTTTAGAAAAAACAAGCATTTTGAACAACAAACCGCTTCTCATCTCTTAAAGCTAATTAATTTCTATGATATAAAATTAAATACAACCTTAAACAAAAAACATAATTGCATATTTATTTAAAATAGCTTGATCATTCATAATTGATACATTTATTTTTACACATAATTTTATCAGCAGGGATCATATTTATAGACCCTAAATTTTATCCATAGATCAATCTTTTCAGGAAGCCAACAGAAGTGGCATTTCCACCTCAAGAAAATGACACAGACTAAAACCAAAATAGTTTTCGAAAAATAATTAATAGTAAAAAATAATTAATAACAATTTCAAAAAATAATCAATTCATTTTTATTGAATATTAACAATAACAAATGGAAATCAATGGAAGTAACCTCTAAGAACAAATAATCTCCATCAACCACCATTTGAACGGAGAGTGGTCAATCACAAAAAGGTTTCATTGTACTATGCTCATTTTAACCCACATACACAACGGTACAATAAATTAGATATTTTACGACATATTCAAATTAAACTATTTTGTTACCTGATTATTCAACAAAAATCTACAACCAAAAACATAATTAATTGCATTTTATTTACTTTGCTCTTCATTAGTACCAAATAAATTAGACAGGGAAAACAGCAAATTGATTTCTATTTTGTTTTTCTCTGTCTATCGATAATATGTTAATTCGCAGCCATTAAACTGATTAATGATGACTGTTTATTGACATTTGTAATAAATATCCTGAATGCAAAGAGCCCATTATAATGACTCTAATCTAGAATACAAATACACTTGTCTGAAATCCACTTAAGGCTCGGCATTAATTTCTGGAATAGTTCACAGGACTAAATTTAATTTTAATCGGAAGTTGAAGATGACATCACTTTTGTTTATTTATTAAGTGGTTGCTTCAGGACAATTTTTTTAAATTAAAACAAATAAAATTATATTTAACATATTTATTTCATAATCTAAAAATTATGTTCAAAAATTAGTAATTTTAATGAAAATTTTTATTCATTAGTAGTTAAAAATTAGTAGGACTAATCTTCAACTACTAATTAGAAAACAATTGTAGTTAAAAATTATTCCGTTCATAAAATTTAAGTATCCCATAGCTGGTTAATAAATGTATGAATCCATTAATTAAAGTTGTAAGAAAGTTCTTATTTAAAGAGGGTTTTACGCATAATTTTACTAAAAGAACTAATTGCTGCGAAATACTGAAGGAAAAAATATTGATAAAAGATTGATAAAAGAGTGCAAATTGTTTATGTTCAACATGATGACCTGGATATTTTGGAGCAAAATTTTAAAGACGAGGGAAATTTTAAACCAATTTATCTTGCCTTAGATTCTTTATGACTGACTTTACTATTGAAACCAATCGGAGTTAGAATAATACGAACAGAAACTTTTAATGTATGCACTTTTACTGCTTGCTTGAGAGGATGATGTGTAGTTTTAATTCGGGTGCGTCTATTATGGGTGATATTGAGACAATTTTTATTTCGGAAAAAAATATGCTGTTGAAGTAAAGAATTTAGCACATTCTGTTTTATTTATTGTCTAAATAAACCAATTGGAAATAATTCCGATGCATAGTAGTTGATATACTTATTATGATCAAGCAAATGGATTTTAAGCTGGTTATTTTCGATATTGAGAAAAATTACATGGCTGATTACGGACTTAGACCTCCCTCATTTTTATGTCAATGCGATATACAATGTTACGAATAGAAAATAATAAATATAAATACATAAGAAACATCACCGGCCCTGTTCTTGTTTGTTTATGTCTGATTCACCCTTCTTAAGAACGAGTGAAAAACTTTGATGAAACGTATCATTTCCTCAATTATTCTTAAAATATTACATATTTTTAGATATGCAACATATTCGCTGAATATACAATCTATTTTGCGCTACAACTCTTCATTATAACCTCCACACACCACTTAATCTGAATCCTTGGAGGAGAGAACGTTCGAATTAAAGTATCGCTTTAAAGTATCGAACGTTCGAATTAAAGTATCGCTTGAAACGCTTTCTGGAAAAACTTATTAAAAAGAACAAACCCGAATATTTCTGTTACCCTATTTTGATAAAGCATTAGGACCATACAGCATTAATAGTAACGATACAGCATAATAGCAACGATACAACATTAGAACCACAATGGCAAATCTGTCTACTACTGGAAATATTTTATCTTAACAATTTGGTACTAGATGAACAGAGAAAAAAATTCTGGTTACATAACCTTACTGTATGGTAAAGTCATTTCTGGTTAAAAGAATCATATTTAATAATAAAATCAAATATATGGTATTTATAGGCAATAAAATCGAAATATACGGAATTTAAATCATTTATGGTAAAGGTATCCGTTTATATGTTAAAGGTTTCCGTTTATATGGTAACGGTTCACCTGAAATTCTGATTTTACAAAATTATAGTTCTTATTACCAGTCATATAGTGAAAAATACAAAACTGAAAAGTAAATTTAATCTAATTAACAATTTTTATGCCATGCCTTAAGGTGTCTTGATAAAATTACCAAATTTGCTAAATTTTTAATTGCTAATTTGCTAAATTTGTTACATTTACTAAGTTTTAACGACTATTATAAATCAATATCTTATTGATAATTTTACTAAATCATTAGCAAAGATCTTCGGTAAAAATTATCGTGCTTTCTAATGCTCCTATATACCCAAAACACTGTAAATTTTACTGTTTTCTGAGAATTTTGAACAAGACTTTTTTTCTGAGTGTAGGAGTAGTACATGACACGTCCAGACATTGACAGGGATCGAACCTGATTCACCAGTGCCTAGAGAGAGTATTTATTCCACAGAGTAATTTTTCAAAAACACATTAATTTGCAACTTTACTCTACAGTAATGGTCACTATACCAATAAATCAGTATAGTTACTTTGTTTAAGAAAAGGAAGTTTTAGACAACTGAGAGAAAACAATAAGCTGCTTCTACAAAATACAACCAATGTTCTTATACAAACAATGCAGATTATGAGAAGCAAAACAAATGACCTCGGGTTCTTAGAGAATAGCTTGGCAGAGTTTCCATCCCTCCAAACATCAGTTATTTTTCAAAACCTTTCGAGTGGTCACTTTTTACAGAAATATGTTTCCATTCTGACCAGTAATCTCCAGAACTTCTCTTCGATTTTTCTTTCAAGGATGATTCTTCCTTCCCTGAAAGTTCAAACAAACGAGTGTCCTTTTATTCATTTTTCAACTAAAAGAAGTACATATATATATATATATATATATATTCCAATATTTAATATAAGAAGTGGAATATTAAAAAAAATTTATTAAATTAAAAAAACTAGTTTAAAATTAAATCATTTAATAACTAAATAAAATCATGTTATAATCATGTTATAATCATTGTAAAACTAAATTATCCTAAGTGCATCGTAGATTAATACGAAATTAAACTTAAAAGCAGTAATTAATAACATAAAATTGGAACATCATTTTACAATTTTTATTTCGTAAAATAATTTGAAATGCTTAATTTTAAAGTTGAAAAAATATTATCGTATTTTTTACAATAGTAAAATAAGAAAAGTATTACATGTTATTACAGAACAGTTATTTTTTCACTCATATCTTACGTTTTAATAACGTAAAAAAGTGCAACATTCTTATTTAACACTTTATATTAAAATTTATATAACACTTTTAACACTTTATATTAAATTTTAATTAATATAAACACCATTTATATTAAAATTGATGATAATTTCCATCTATTAGCTTCATTTGATATCCCGGTTCACAATTTTAAATAGTTCGTTTGTTTTCTTTTTTCATTAGTTTTCTTTTTTCTTCTTCTTTTTTTTGTAAGTTTTATTGAAAAAAGATTCTAAAATTTATACCATAAACTCTTATAAACTAAAATATTGACATTTTGAATCTACAAATATATTGTTTTCAGCTAATATTATGCACATCTGATGTATGCAAGCGTATTAAAGAAAATATATCTTTTATAAATATACCAGTTTCAAAAATCAAATTTAATAAAAAAATAATCATTTGGAATTACTTTGACGATTTGTTGTTTGGAAAGTTCAACTTTAAAAGTCTAGACTTTTAAGAGACACTCTAATGGTCATCCCCGCATAAAAATGAAGAAAACGATTTGTAATAAAGAGTAAAAGCAAGCACATTTCCATGTAAAACTTTAAACTCAAATAGTTCTACAGAAAATGATAAATTCATGAGCAATTTAAAATTGATGACGAGGAAGTTAATTTTATTGAGTAAACTAACGAACATAAAACGATGAATCATCTACTTATTAGTTGATCTAATTTGAATGTTCATAAAATTAAAACTTATTTTTCATGTAGCCTTAATAAACCAAGTAATTCATAAACGTAATACCAATAATACTAAGGAAATTATCATGTAAAACTTTAAACTAGACTTATCGAAGAGAAAACTATGAATTTATGAATAATTTATAAATAATTTACAATTAATATCATGATAATTTATTTCCTGGATAAAAACCAAGCGTATAAAATGATAAATCACCAACTTGTTAGTTTATTAAATTTGGATGTTCATAAAATTAAAACTTATTTTTCATATAGCCTTAATATGTCATGTAATTCATAAATGTAATACCTATAATTTTGAGACAACTTTCATGTTAAACTTTACACTCAATTTATCTAATAGAAAACGATGAACTGACGAATAGTTTACAATATAAATCCTGGATAAAATAAAAAGTATAAAAGAATGAATCTTTGTCTGTTAGTTGATTAAATTTGGATGTTCATAAAATTAAAATTTACTTTTCATATAGTCTAACTAAATCAAATTAATCATAAACGAAATACCAAAGAGTAATTTGTGGAATATTTCAAAAATTTATAGTTTTACCGAGAACATGAAAACATATGCATATTGTGAGGGCCATAGTTCACGTAAAAATGCATTTGTGTTTATTGGACATTTTGTACATACTTTGGATTGATGCAAAGTACTATGCAGAAAATGTTACAAGGTACAACGAGCATAAACCTTTTAAATTTTTTAAGGCCTAACAAAAAGAAATACTTGTAAAAAATTCGTTTTTAGTATTTAACAAAACTTGGTATTAATTTATAGAATATGAGACATTTTGGTACTTATCTACCACTGTTCTTTTTTCCAATGCAAGTACTATAGTGTTTTGTTTTCCAATTAAATTAATTGCAAAAATTTCTCAAAGACTAGAAAACAAAAATAAAGATCTCCAGCACATGATAGGTTTACTTGAAATGGTCATCAGCAAGTACCTGTTGTTTAAGGAATCAACTACATTTACAGATTTAAAAATTCCATCACTAGGTGGCGCAAATAATTACACAGATTTAAGGCACATGCAGTCCAAGATACAGGAGTCATCCCTATATGAATAAAGCTAAACTACTTAAAAAGAGAAATAGAACATTAACAGACATAATATAATTTCGATTTTATAATGAAGAAATTTCTTTACAAATAAAACAGGAAGACACAAAGATACAGAAAAAATAAGAAACTAGATACAACAAGGAAAAAAAAAGTTTACCTTTAGGGTACTAGGAACAAACATCAACAAGATAAACGAAAAAAATGAATGGAGATTAGAAACAGATGTGGTAAATGTAGTAGGAAGAGATATCAAAATAAAATATTTTTTCAAACGTTTAAAAAAAAGTGAAGTGACTAATTATTAGAATTTTTAAAAATATGAAATCTTGGTCAATAGGAAGTGTTGAATAAGAAGCTCCTCAGTCACTGTCCAAGATGTTGGTAATTGACTTCTCTTGGATATTCTTACCTTCATTAAATGATAGTCTTCAAATTTAGAGCAGTATAGCTGCTCTCGGCTTTAGTGCCATTAGACTTTATAACAAATTGGCTAATTAAACCGATTAAACAGTAAAATAACAGTAATTATAGCTGAAAAAATTAAAGGTGAAAAATATCGTAAGAATTACCATAATGTTTTTGACCGAACTGTGCAATTATTGTTTTGCAAACAAAAAAGACTTCTTTGTTCGATTACATCCATATTAATTTACTCGATTTTCCAAATAATTAAAATACGTAATTAGTCATAAATCCTTAAGGTTTTTCCCAAAAATTAATAATAAAATGAATGTGTCAGCAGGTATTTATTTATATTAATATAATAGCTAATATGTTGCTGTTACGAGAATATTAATCAACTCATGGTTGAAACTGATGCTAATAGGGCCTTAGAGATTCGTCTAGGAGACTGATTAGCGTCGAAACGTACTTTGAACCATTTCGTCATATTTTACAATTACAGCACCCTTAAAATAGGAAAACCTTTTCTCCTGTGTTCTGAAATGCATTTAATTTTCATATACATCTTTGGGTAAAATATTTAAATCGATAGAAAAATATTTTAATTTCGATTTTAAAACTCAAACCCATAATAAGATGTATTTTTGAAAATAAGATTTTTTGTAAATTAAAAAAACGTTGCCTTTACGATGAAAAAAAGCTGATAATTATTGTTATTTTTATTAGTTAATAAAACGTAATTTAAGTTTTATTATTTGCTCGGTCTATTAATTTAACTTGCCATTACGGGATATGATATTAATTACACTAGACTACATTGCCAGTGAGAAAATATCGAACTATTCGTTATGAAGTTAACACTATTTTGCAGAAAAGTATATTTTACTGTTTCTTAACTGAGCATAGTAGTTCTTGAAATTAAGAATATTGAGAAATAATTCCACGGTGGAAGAAATTCTGGTAAAATTACCGTACTGTATTGTTATGGCATTTCTGGTTAAAAGTACCATAATTGTGGTATTAAAAATCAAAATGTGTGTTGTTTAAACCAATTCATTTGGAAAATTTTTCATTCATGTGTTAAAGAAATACCAGAGTTAAAAATTATCATTCTTATAACCACACAATAAAAACTAAAAAGTAAATTAAGCCAAATAAATGGTTTTAACGCCATGCTCTAAGGTATCAGGTTAAAATCACCAAATTTTGCTACTTTTATCAAATTTTATCACATATTATGAAGTCCTATTTTTGGTTAATTTTACCAAAATCAGTACCAAGCGCTTCGGTAAAAACTACTGAGCTTATAGATGACCATATAGGGCCAAAAATATGGTAAATATTACCATATTCTGGTAATATTGTCCATATTTTTCTCAGTGTAAGTAACTCAACTCCAAGGCAAAGTCACCATCCTCATTTTTCTTGAAAAATCTTAATTTTAATCTTAATAATAATAGTTCAAACAAGAAATTTAAAATTTCATTAAGCAAATTTCTGAATTTATGGGACATCTAGTATAGTGAATAATGTTACTATAAATAATTCGTTTAGAAAAATAAAAAAGTGAATATGAGTATCAATTTTCTTGACTATCCTTTTTTGTTGAATTTACTGCAATAAATTCAAATCTAGCTTTTCAGGACAATAATTCGTGTTCTCGTATTCGGCATCATGACAAATATTTACTATATATTTCATAAAAAATATAAAGAACCGGCCATTTAAGAGTCAACCTCTACAACAGTGTTTCCCAAACTTGTGACTTATGTGTAGGGGTTTCGTTTTTAACATTTCATTGTTTTTAACAGATGAAGCTGAAATGGCATCTTGGGGACGATTGTAACAATAAGTAAAGGGACGATTGTAACAGCTGAAAATAAATAATCTTATATGTTTACAAACCATTACTTAACTCTTTAAGAACCACCAATAGTTTCCTATATCATTTATATTATGTTGCATGTGCATTATTTTATTTGTCACCTTTCACAGCATAAATTAAAATTTTTAACCCCTTGAAGTTAAAAATTTAACCCTTTAGGTCTCTGCTCATTATTATTTTTACTCCTGAAATATCACTACTATTTTGATCAATAAAAAATATATCATAACTATGATAATATGTATAATTAACTATGTTTTAGTTGAATTTATGAACTGTTACAATTGACCCCGTAAGTGGGGACAATTGTAACAAGTGCACAATTGTCAAAAATTGTTAATAACTAATATAATAACATTTAAAATAAGGTATTTATTTTTTTTTCTAGTAGAGTATAGTCTACTTTACTCGTCTGTCAATTAATACTAATAATATATTGGATTTTTTGTTAGTTAAAAATAGTTAAGTAAAAAATGTAACAATTATTACAAAATGTTACAATGTTAAGTAAAAAATGTTACTCTCCCCTACTCTTTCTAAATTTTTTGAAACGCTGTGTACCACTAATAAAAATTTTTTTTATTTCTTACTATAAAATAATTGCACGAAAGATAACAATCACAACTGGCTGTTGACACCACTAATTATTAACGGTTAACTCCGCAAAAAATAGCCAATAGAAAAATACGCAATCGTAAATTTTCGCGGCTAACTTTGTTTTTAAATATTTTTTTTTAAAAATTTTCGCTTGTTGCATGATATTTCGCATAGGAACGTGTACCCCCGCCAAACTGCTCCCGTACCCCCTAAGGGTACGCGTACCACACTTTTGGAAACTCTGCTCTACAGTGAGATCGATACATCAGTGCAAAATTCTTCCTACATTTACGTTGCAGTAAGGCAATGATAAATATCGAGGGGTGATCTCCCCCACTCCTCGCTATCAAACTCATTACAGGGCGTTTAACGAGAAGGGGGTGGTCGTTTTATGCAATCTGTTTCATCATCCTGGATGGAATTCGCGAATTTACGACAGTATATGTATCACTGGAGTCGTTGTATATAATATTCTAAAACGTTAAACGGTGATGTCGTATGGGGTGTTGTTTATTCCTTATCAGTGTCTACCTTTGCAGACGAGAGAAATTGAACACGTAATTCAGGTTGGTAGATACAAACGCTTAGAAATCATTTCAACTTTTGAAATTTATAGAGAGGCGAATGACTCAAACATGGATAAAAGGAAAATTTAGAAAAAGGAATAAAAAAAATTATGCTGCTTATAATGTTTTTATTTTTCTGATAAAATCTAGTTGGTCCTCATATCTCGCGATGTTTGGCATATATTGTTTACCTGATTTGTAGATGGAATTTTTTAATATCCAAGTAAAAAAAATCTCATTCATTATTTTAGAGTAATTTTGTGGGTATTCTTTCAGTCAGCGATACTCATCTTCTTTATTTTGGGGGGTCATTTCGAGGAATTTGGAATGAATATATGTGCATATATAGTACACTGGTGTATAAAAAAGTTTGAAAATTGTTAAAGGACTCGAGAAATGTGCATCGGATCGAAATAGTGAAAATAGTGACATTCACTAGTTTTAAAACCTATCCAATGATAACAGATTAGGTCTTTCACCCTTCAGAAGCAGGTATAAACTCATATTGCTGATTCGGATTCTCCAGAAAAAAGTAACCCTATTTGAGTTTATGTATTTTGCTCCTAAGATGGTGCTGTAACCGATAAACTTAAAAAGAGTACAAACTGTTTAAAATGGGAAATTAAAGATTAAGAAAAATAAAAAAGTTTCGCTGTTTTTTTTTCCAAAACCAAAAATTAAAAAAAAAATTTTACAAAAATTTTTACAACGTGTCTATTTTTATCTTCTTAATAAACAAAAGTAAAAACATTTTATATTTTTTTTTTAAAAAATGAGAAAAAAATTCAAAGCAAATTTCCAACGTATTTATTTTTATCTCTAACAGCAAGTACTTCAACAAGTTACTTTAAAACAATATTATTAACATTTGTGTTTATGTTTAATTTGCACAGCGATTGGAATATTTTTGTTTAATAAATAAGCATGGTGAGTGGAATGAAAAAGATTAAGCCTCTCCTTCTTTCCTTTACCCTTTGGTGCCATTTATTCAACCCATCTGGCGGCTTGGCGATTCGTTTTGAGAGGCAGTTAATCTGTATTTTATGGTACCTCTGTTTAAATATTTACAAACCTGTTTGGGCATGTAAGAGTAAAAAGGCAGTATAATTTCCAAGGGTTGCCTAGTACAATATTTTTATAACTGTTGCGAGTTTGTAGTAGTTATTAATATCTGTTAAGCCAAAACTCTCTATGCCGGCTGTGAAAATGGCGCAAAAGTAAAATATGACGAACTGCAACAGTTCTGTAAAAATAAAAAGATTTTTCTATCTAATTTTTTGATATTTGAAAAGTTATTTCAACCCTGCATTGTTTGGACTCATGAACATATGCAAAAAGAGACAATTATTCATTAATTTTAGTAAATTTCTTCGGGGTGAAAAAAATTTCACCAAATTACCATTTTTTTTAAAAAAAATTTTTTAAGAAGGATAACTTTTTGAATATTTAAAATATTTGTCCATTATAAAGTCATGACTATGCTCCTGAAAATATGATTTATATGTATTTAAAATTAAAGTTATGCATTGTGTTTAAGGCGCGAAACTGTTGTTTCTTTTTCTTATCGAAAAAGTTTTGAAAAACACCAAGTCTCGAAGCCCTCTTTCAAAATCAACAACTAGTTAACTGGTTATTATCATTGGTGAGATGTACACATGAGAGCATAAATCATGCAAATTAGAAACAATCAACTTACCAACTTGAAACTTAAAAAGTAACATTATATTTAAATTCGCAAAAATAAATTTAATTAAAAATTTTGCGGAAACAAGATGAAATGATAAAAATAATAAACAGCCTTCTTTTTCTAGTAGTATTATGCCCATTACCAAAACACTTCCTCCAATATCATTTTTTGCAAGCATCATTTGATCTTCAAAATTATCTTGCGCAGAAAATGACAATTCCAATCCACAAGTTGGCGGTACTACTTTTTTTATTATTATTCCTCTGCTTCTATTAACCTTCTTTTGTTTCATTCTCTCACTGTTGCCAGATCCGATGAAGGCATTTTCTTAGACTCTTTCGTTTTGAATGGTTCGTCTTGTAGCGCAAAGGGGAACAACTCTTTTATAAGTTTTGCTCCAATTGCTCGATGTGGAGAAGTACACAGTGCGAAGTATCTTTATGTACGCTGCCCCCTATCACTTAATGGTTTCATATCGATCCATGTACGTAGGGGGGTGGGGAAAGAGTGCTACAGCTTGCTCCTGTGGAATTTTCTGGAATACACCGGAATGTGAAATTTTTATGTTTATTGTAATTGCTGAAGTTTTAAGCAAGGCGCACTTTCGCCACCGAAAGAGGGTTTTTACGAAACACCACTCGCAAGTTTAGGGGGTTTTCAGAGGGCTATATTCCACAGGAATGTAACTTTTGCGGATTTATTTCATTTTCACTGAAAAAATTAAAGTTTCAGATGGTTTGAGTGCAAAAGGTGAGCTTTACGAACCAGCAAAGTTTAATTATTCAAATGAGAAAAGTTTGCAGTGAAAGTATGATAACGGGTACAAATAAAAATAGATTCAGTCGGAATTTATTTAAACAAATTCTATGGATTTTGATTTTCTGATAAATTTTAGCAACAATAGCATCAAATCCTTGAAGAAAAAAAAGATTTTTTAGATATTTTAATTTATTCAATTAATGAACAGCTGATTTGTGATATTATTAAGTTTCATTAGTATTCTTTCGTAAATTTTTCACTTATCAATATTTTTAAATGCTTTAATTCTAATACAATTATTTTGTACAATTGGGTACTTGCAATTTAAGATGAAGAAGATCACATGCACCCGCACATGTGACCTATGATGTCACCTACAGCTTATTGCTTGTAAGCAAAATGGCGTGTTAAATTTGAGCTAAGTTTCTCCACATAAGTTAGAATCTTAATTAACGTGAAATTATTTAAGTACAGTGCCGTATCACACATCGAATTTGTCTAAATATAGTTCTTTCTCTTCTATGTCTTTTACTTATCTAACTTAGACTTATTATTTGTTTATGTATTTTATTGTAATCGTTTTATTGTAATTATTATAATATCTTTGTTCTGTGTACCTGCAACTTCGATGCATAATTATTTTCTTTTTGCTCTATATGTTTTCGTGACTGTCTTTGTGTTAAATTAGAAATATAAAGTAAAATAATTGAAATCTTTGCGCAATAATCTTCGTGAAAGAATATAGTAATGTATCACTTGAGAGAATTGATACTTGAAGGGCTTGGCTTACTCCAAATAGAAAAGAATGAACAGTTGCTAACGAAAGCAGTTGCTAACGAAAACAAATGTCACGTTTCAACAACCAATCAGGTTCCAGATACCTACACTACGTCACTTGCAAGCATCTCATTATTAAGCATTTTAGTACAATTGTTTGCATTATTCTAATGCAATTATTTTAGGGACGTAGCAATTATTTTCAATAAAAATAGAATATGTCACGTAATAAATAATAAGAGTTAATATAAAAGACTGAATGCTAAATCTCACACCAACTGTTTCCATATGTTGTTCCACGGAACCCTAGAGTTCCGTGGAAGAGTTAAAGGGGTTTAAAAAATGAGAACGTTTGTTTTAAAAAGTAACCTTTGAAACCTTTAATTATAATTAGATCCAATCAATAATCCATTATTTATTTCATATTCTTGTTACTCTTATGAAATCACTTATAGTAAAATGACAGCGAAAATATAATTTTTTTTCTAATAAGAATATATTGAATAAATTATGAAAAAGATCATGCATTTATGAAAGCTTTGCAATTGTATTTTATTTGCCTAATCTATGACGTTTGGGTTCCACCGAAAGAAGGTTTTCTTCGTCAAACTTAGGTTTGACGAAAAAAATTGTCATTGCCGAAAAAATTGAGAACCGCTGTCTTACAAACAACATTACTTTTTCAAGCCAAATTGAATGCTCATTCACTGTTAAAATTAAGTCCTTGTCAAAAAAATAAATAAATAAATAAATAAACAAGTTTACACATTAGGGTCAAAAATTATTTTTCAAACAAAGAAATAACAGATTTTTTGCCAAAATCTGGCTAATCACTTAAAAATTAGATGATAAAAGCGGAACGAAAAACTTACAAACCTGTTTGATTGCTTAATTTAGAGGTATTTTTAACAATCGCATTTCAAGTCTTCTTTGTCTCCTTAGGAAATTGAAAAGGTTTTGACTCTTATAACAGCATCTTTTGTATTGGTGATTAATGAAATAACGATAGCGCTTTTGTTTTTTCCTGATTTAAAATTGATTTATTACCTAAAATGTATAAATTTTTTGATCTGTTATATTAATGATTACAAAAATGTTTATTAGAATTTTTTATTGTGATATACTTTGTAAGACAGAAGTTTAAAATTACAAGGAAATTGGCTTATGTTTTTTCCTGGTTTAAACGTTAATTAATGTCCTAAAATCAAGACATTTTTTGATCTGTTATAAGAATGGTTAGGGAAATGTTTATTAGAAAGGCTTATACTGAAACACCTTGTAAGAGAGAAGTTTAAAATAGCAATGAAAATGATTTAATTTTTTCCTAGTTCAAATATTAATTTATGACCTAAAATATATGCATTTTTTGACCTGTTATGATAATGATTATGAAAATGTTTATTAGAAAAGTTTGTAATGAAATACCTTTTAAGAAAGAAGTTAAAAATAGCAATGAAAATGTTTTTGTTTTTTCCTGGTTTAAATGTTAATTAATGACCAAAAATGTACATATTTTTGACCTGTTATAACAAAGACTATAAAAATGCTTATTAGAAGGGTTACTTATGAAACACTTTGTAAGAGAGAAGTTTAAAATAACAGTAAAAATGTCATTAAAATTTATATAAACCAAGTTTCAGTAAAATTTTAGTTAATCAACTGCTAATAATTTAACACCCTATTAAATTTAGTGTTTTTTATAAAGTGAAGGAAAAGCCTTTTGATTAGTTCTGAAGATTGTTTTCAGAACTAAAATTACAGTTTTTCCTACTTAATTCGTTAGAATCATATATCTTGTTCAAGTTAGCTACCGACCTCTCCTCTCCTAAATTCATTAAATTAGTTATAAAAATGAAATGAATTTTACACAAAAAGAAAACAAAAAAAAATCCAAAAAATTATAATAATTACAAATTTACCATTTTTTATTATAAAAGCAAAAACAATTAAAACGCCAGCTAAACGTTAATTGATCGCCTATTTTTGAAATTTAGGAAAGCAGTTCAAATGTGTTATTATAAAGCATATTGAAGCATTTATCATTATTAGTTTTCTTGAAAGATCTGGAAGACATTTTAATGAAAATAATTTTGAGTTTAAAAACCATGTTAAGAAAATAAAAAGATCCTCTTAAAAATTTTTTTTACCCGTAATATGCATAACTGATGGATCATAAAAACAACCTCCTCTTCTGGAGAAAAAAAACCCTCGCCAAGATGGAATATTATTAAACTATGAAAAAATATTAGCCAAGTCTTTAATCAAATTAAACCTCCACTACCAAACCACTTTAATCTACTTTATAAACTTTGCATATACGTCAAAGCCGAATTGAATAATTCAGACGCCGTCAGAGTTAATTAAAATTTTATATTAAAACAAGTCAAAAGAATACCTGAAAAACAGCGCTCGAAAACCTGGAATTCCAGCCAAGCGTTGGAAGGACGGTATGCTAATAAAGACGCTGCTTCAGAAAAATTGGCACTCTTTAAAATTCAATTTAGCCTGTCGGGCTGTGGAGGAACCTTATGAAACTGCATCTAGAAATTAAACCTTTGGCGAGCAGGTGGTGCCAAGGTACTTTCCTTTGCTTAATGGCGAACACCCACTAAAACTTTGTTTCTGGATTTTGAGGAAATTAGTTTATGGGAGGCAGAACATGCAGTGTGCATGTTGCTGAAGAACTCTCGTCCAATCTCGTTAGATACGAGAGCGAGCTTTTGAGTAATTGATGACGGTGTCACCAAATACAGGAATCTTTGAGAGTAATCTAATTTGTTTTCTTGTGAAAGCGGATCCATATAAAATTATTTTTCTTCGTTAATCTCCATTGCTGCCTTTTTTTTTTTAAGATACTGGATCGGCTTGAGATTTTCTTTTTCTTTTTGAATTGAAAATTGTGAAGTCATCATCATCACTTCAGAAATCAATATGAGAATCTGATACTATTTCATCATCTTTGTTTATTTTCTGAACCGTATGGTGAAATCTGAAGCACTAGGCCAGAGATGACTAACCTTTTATATTTGTGTGTCCAGTGTGACGGCAAAAGTGTCTCAAGTGGAAGGGGCTCTCTCCCTCTCTGTGTCTATGATATGAGTGTATGACTATATACAGTCGCTGGTCAAATAATTAGACCCACTATAAGATTCTATGTAAAATCTTAATTATCAGGTGATACTATACAGCTTTATTGTTTTTATGTGACTGAAACCGGTTTGCACTTGCTTACGTTCGTGTATCAATTGGTTAAATTAGACGATAATAATATGAATTTGACGAATAGATATATTAGACGACATATAGTATAAATATAGAATATTTATAATATTGGGTATTATATTAGTATCTTATAATAATTAGATTAAACTGTTAGGCGCATGTTTGCACGAGTTTGTATGCAATACTTTTATATTTAAACATACCTGCAATGGGTTTTTATTCAGAAGAGTTTTTATATACTTCCTATTTGTATTTTTTTAGCGTATTCCATTACAATGTTAACCATTTGATAGCAACATGGACGTAAACAAATGCAAATTGGTTTCAGCCACGTAAAAGCAATAAAGCTGTATAGTTTTTTTTTTTTTTAATTTCCAATGAGCTGCACAATCGGTCTTGCCGATAAGCAGACCTAGTGCGTTCTCCAGAGGTGGTATCCACTCTTTCAGGACCACCACAATGGGTGAGATACCGTTGGTCATGTTAATTTGGACGTCTAGTTTCTGCCACACTAGATGGCAGCACCGAGACTCTATTTGGATGCTAAAGTGCACTAGGAATTTAATTTTGCCGGAAATGCCAAGAGCCAAT
>NC_092209.1:16054003-16063630 GCF_043381705.1 Parasteatoda tepidariorum
ATATACTATTTTTATTAATATTATTAACTGGGTGCGAATTACCTGAACCTCACTAAATGGTATCGAGATTTCGAACTTGCAATTTTAACTTCACGTTTCGAATCGTCTTAAAATTAATAAAAAGTTTGATTACCTTTAAATTATCTCTCAATTAACAGTATATTTTTTCTATTTTGTTTCACTGTTTTTTTTTCTTTTTTTTTTTTTTTTTTTTGTTTGCTGCTCCAAGACTTTATCCATCGGTCAGCAATAGGGACGTATATTTCTTCTAAAGGGGGGGGGGATGAGTAGGTAAGAAGGGATGATTTGGTACCAGAGTGCAACAAGAGAATGTTAACGCTCGCTTGAAATAGTATCATTTTTTTAGAACACAGAGACAAAAAAAAGATATATTTCTTTTTAATTATAAATTTAATTAAGCAAATACAAATATTCAGTGAAGAATTTTTATCTTAGAAGTGGGTGAGGTTCCTTCATTTATGCAAAGGGGCTGAAGCCCCCCCCCCCCNCCCCCCCCCCCGCTGCACCAATTCTTCCGCTGTCCCTGAGTGTGTCAGTTAAATTATGGTTTATTATTATTTGGTTACCAGTGTGCCACTTTTTGTGTTTCTTTTTAAAAACTATCTGTAAGAAATAGAGTTTAATTTCCTCCAAAATTTCAAATTGTGTCAATTTAAGACAGGGTTAGCTGCTGTTATGAAAAGGGGAATTTTTCCTGTAATGACTTGATTGGAACTTCATATTTTAAAGAAAAGCTTTCAGCATTTAAACTACGAAATGTACTCTTGATTTATCATAATTTTTTTTCTATATTTTCGATTTTAAAGTACTAGTGTAGTTTAAGAGTTTTTCACGAGGTATAACTTCCTTGTATATAAAGTTCTTAAAATTATCCACAGAAATAAAGGGATACCTGCAAGTGGCGTCGTGTGGGTATATCGATCCTGATTGATTGTTGAAATGCGGCATTTGTTTACGTTTGCAGCTGTCCTTTCCATTCTATTTCGAGTAAGCCAAGCCCAACAAGTATCAATTCTCTTAAGTGACCAATTTTATATTCTTTCACAAAGATTTCAATTCTTTCTCTATATATTTCTTACTTAACACAAAGACGGGAATGAAGCCATGTAGAATATAAACAAACTAATCATGCATCGAGCACAAATCAAAAATAGATCACAATTGCAACAAAATACATAAACGTATAATAAATCTAAGTTAAGTAAAAGGCGTAGAAAAGAAAGAATTATAATTCAATAAATTCGATGTGTGATACGGCACTGTACTTATTTAATTTCAAGTTAATTCTAACTTATGTAGAGGAACTCACCTCAACTTTAACACGCCATTTTGCTTTCAAGCAATCAGCTGTAGGTGACATCATAAGTCACGTGTGTGGGTATTGTGATTTTCTTCTTGAAGTGCAAGTACCCAATTGCCCTATATTGATACATATTTAAAATGAACATAAACTTTAAGACGATAAATAACAAATGAAATCAACTTTAAAAAGTTTCGTTCAACTAAAAATGTTCTTTATAGTGACTTAAACAAAACAAATAAGCATTATTATTCCAACTCAATGTTTCATATTTTAAGCCCTAAAGTACTAATGTAGTTTAAGTAGAATTTGTCATAAATGGTTTTTCATGTGATATAGCATCCACGTAAGAAGCTCTTGAAATTATTTGCGCCAAATATTGATATATATTCATTCTACGCCAAATATTGATGTATATAGTTGCCAAATATTGATATGTATTCGAACGGAACATAAAATTCAGAATAAAAATAACGAATGAAAGCAACTTTTAAAGTCGCTTGACTAAAAATGTTCTTTTTAATTACTTAAAGAGAAAAAAAATGGGAATTTTTATTTCGAATCAATACTATCTCCAACCATTATCCCAGAAAATGGAACAAATCCAAAATGTATTGATATC
The DNA here is from genome assembly GCF_043381705.1 of Parasteatoda tepidariorum. Lineage (NCBI taxonomy): Eukaryota > Metazoa > Arthropoda > Arachnida > Araneae > Theridiidae > Parasteatoda > Parasteatoda tepidariorum. The sequence continues at coordinate 16,055,947 of NC_092209.1, forward strand.
ATCTTCCCTGTGTTGGCGAACGGATACAGTCTGTATAATTCTTCTCTATTTATTCAGTTCTAGTAACTTTTGACGTCTGGTTTTTATCGAATACAATCGAACAGATGGTCATATACTGTCATAACATTATTTTTATGATCGTTAAGCTCAGTGCAGACGATTACATTTCCCATTCAAATAATTAAATCCGGAAATGATTGACGATAACTGTGCATTTACGTCGGCCAAGTGCCAAATCAGTTGAAGAAATTACTTCTTGATCTGGCAACAATGTAGTCCGTAATTGGGTTTTCTCTTATTTCTAGATTATGGGGAGAGTAGGAAATGAAAATGAAATGGCAGAAAAGATAGAATATTCTAGCTGATATCAATTGCTTAAATTAAATTACTTATGTCATGTGAATTTAATTTTAGCTATGTAATTAATCCAATTAAAGTATTAAATAGAGATAGTTAATACTGCTACATTCTTGCAATATTTTTTTTCTGGAGTTTCTAATTAAATTAACTAATTTGAGTTTCGCAACTATTTTTAATTTAAATTAGTACTTTTATTTTTTTTTTCGCTGGTAAAGTTATTGGGTTTTTTAAACACAATAACACTCTCAGAATAAAATTCAAACTTTTGACAATTCAGCAATTCTTAAGCAGTATTTCGTTAATTTTGAGAATCATTCCGCCACGAAATTACTTGATTTGTGACAAAACTGGAACTCTCAAATATATAAAAAAAATATTTCCTCATCTCGAAGCCTTAAGCAGACAGCCCTGCATTGTTGTCAAGGAGGCGACATCGTACCGGGGTTCGAATCCCGATTCAATTAAGGGTGTAATTTTTGTTCGATCTATCCTTGTTATTTTGTGCCTCCAATATGGTGCCCACATTAAAGTGATTATTAGAAAAGTTAGATACTAGGTGCTACGTTTTTTTTAATTTGGAAAACAAATAGAATGATGAAATATTTTTTCTATTTTGACGAAATTCTTTTCCTTGAAGAAATGACGATAGTTATTTCGTCACTTTGATGACATTTTTGCTCAGAGCAAATGCCAAGAAACGGTTTTGTCAAAAACGAAGAAAGTTTCGTGATATTTGAGTTTCCGTTTTTTACAGTGAAATAGCATTTTGAGCAGGTGTGGTACAAGCTGTGTTCCTCGTATTCTTTAGCAGTTTCAACTTAGTTAGAGAGGAATAACATGTGGTTAATGTTAGAATTCAAGAATAATGTTATATATAGCATGCTGTAGCGTGTTGTATAATAAACCACACTTCTCTTAAATGTGCCGTATTTTATTTAAATTTTTTTTATATATATCGTATTATTAACAAGTTTCCCAAATTTCCACCAGACAATAGCACAATACACGCAAATATATTGTTGCTTGAAAATCGTATCTGCATTATTGACGAAAAACGCTCTCCTGAGTAGTTCGAAAATGGGGCTTATCATTATATTGTCACAAGTACTTCAATGAGGAATTGTTGAAAATGATATTGACATTATGCTACCTCGTCAACTACGTTGATCCTAGTCTACTTATTTTGAATTTTGCATCATCAGCAAAGAAAGTTAAATATGTATCTAGACTAAAGGTTTATAATAAACTGATAGATAGTTAAGTAAGTTAAATATGAATTAAATTCATGTTTTAAATTATTTTATCAACAATCTATTCAAATAGTAAATTAGATCTAGTGAGTTTGAGCCACAAGGGATAACGGAATTCGGATGTCAAGAAACAAAACAAACTTCTCTTCGAATACTTCCCGAGAAATCGAATTTTAACTATGCGACTATTTAAATACTGTTTTCTCGGAACTATTTGATAGATTTCGCACAAATTTTGAATTTTGGCATGTAAAATTATTCTCTATAAAATGAGGTAAAAATTCATTTACCTTAAATTTCGAATTTATTCGACTATTTTTTAAATAAAATAATGAATAATATTTAAAAATTATTTTTTGCATGGAATTATCCTTGATTAAACGAATTTTATAAATGTTTTTCGATTTATGAATGTCTTTCAATCCACTTAACATGTTCTCGAGATATGATAAAATGCGGAAAAAGTAAAATTAACATCAAAGGGACCAAACTTTGGACCACTTTCTTTACCAAACTATTGGAGCCATCTTCCGGATTGCGGCAAGTTAGAGATCAAAATCCGTTGTGAAAAAAAATCGTATAAATTCAAAGAAAGTACGTTTTTAGATCTGATTTCGTAATTAAAAATATCGTCTGCTCAAATTAATTGACATATTTGAGGTAACCCCCGAAAAGTATTAAATATAACTCCTAGTAAGTGAAAATCTAGATCATTATATCAAAAATTATTCAGGGTGATTCGTTTTCTTTTCTTTCACACTGTGCATAAATTTGTGAAGAGCAAAAAATTCCTTCGATTTTGTGTAGGTACTAGACGATAGGAGAAGTTTTTTGTTTGAAAAAACGTAGATATTTTAAAGAATTGTACTTCATAATGTTGCGACAAACCAAAAGTTATAATAAAAATCATATTCAATTTTTTTTTATGCATAAATCAGTTTTTGATCTAAGTAATATTATAATTGTCAGTTTCTAGTTATTTATATGGTCCCTCTCTCTTTCATTTTTTATTATTTATTCATTTGTTGAGTGATTTTACAGCTCACCTAATATTCAATGTTTTATTTATTTATTTATTTTTACTTGAGTACTTTTATTCAGAAAGTAAACTTTACTTCAGTCAGTATTTGTTATTGCATTCAAAATTACACATCAAAATTATATTCCAAATCAGTATTGTATCATACATAACAATATTATGTTCAAAACTGTATTCGAAATCAATATCGTATAATATATATCAACGTTGTATTCAAAAGTTAAGCCACCCCCTTTCTATAAAATGATGCACACCCCCAAACCAGGAATTAAAATGTCATGCTAATCACTCTGAATTATATGGATAAATGCCTAAATATTATAGTGTTAAATAAGCTTCGTTAATTGAATTCCTAAGAAGAAAATGACACATTTTCAATGATNTTTTTGCTTGAGCAGTTTTATTCAGAAAGTAAACTTTACGTCAGTCAGTATTTGTTAATGCATTCAAAATTACTCATCAAAATTATATTCCAAATCAGTATTGTATCATACATAACAATATTATGTTCAAAACTGTATTCGAAATCAATATCGTATAATATATATCAATGTTGTATTCAAAAATTAAGCCGGAGGGGGTGGGTAAAAATTTTTCCACCCCCTTTCTATAAAATGATGCACACCCCCAAACCAGGAATTAAAATGTCATGCTAATCACTCTGAATTATATGGATAAATGCCTAAATATTATAGTGTTAAAAAAGCTTCATTAATTGAATTCCTAAGAAGAAAATGACACGTTTTCAATGATGGATCAGACAAAATTAAGTTAGAAATCAAATTCATTCAAGGTATGTTATTCACGAAAAAAAAGAATAATACTAATTAATTTTAAAAGTCTTAAATAAACGTATGAAATAAAAATTATAAATAAAATCATTAAATTTTCCTTTTATAATTTGTTCACTCCTATCTTTCAATAAAAAAGGCTTAAAAATTATTTTATTCCTACTATTACTCAAATATACTGATAAAAGAAATATTTAACAGGAACTTTTGCTTAAAAATTTATAAGAATTTGAAAATTCGAAAAATGCTTAAACTTCTTTATTATAAAAAATACAGATATTTTTTATGCAAGTCATCAAAATCTTCAATCATAAACAACAAATAAAATATTTTGCTTATTTTCAAGAGTAAGTGAAATGATAATAGAAAAACGGAGTATTTTTATTCAATCTTGACTTCTTCTTCTTCTGCATCTGAAGAGTCAAATATCTAGAAAATTTGAGTAAAAGTTAAATGAAGAAAGAGAGAGTAGGAAGTCGATACTTTCTGCCATCTTGTTCTAAGATTTTCATTTCACAACGGTAGACTCGGAAAACTATTCGAGCAATTTCGCAGATTGCTGGCCTCGGATTTCATCATAAATCCTTTTTTCACTGCACCGTTCATCACGCGCCAAATGAAAGATTAGATATCATTGGACGTTTTTATGTTGCCATTCCAAAAGTTGAAATCAATAGTATTTAGATAAAAAATGAAGCTTATTTATGTAGTCAGTTTTCCGAATAAATTTTAGGCAACAATGTCGTTAAATCCGTGGAAAATGACTGCCCGGGTAGTTTGGAAGTTTTATTCTAATGATATTTTCTGTTTTTCCCCAATTCCATTTTCTGAAAAACAGTAACTTGAGATTTATAGATTTGCTTATTTTTGTGAATAGAAACAAAGAAGTATTTTTGATTGATGTGAGGATACAGGTTAATTGGAATTCATCTTGGAGAGCTTTATATTATTAATGTAGGGTTTGATATTCAGTTTTGGAAGTGAAAGAAAAAACAAATTGAAACAATTTGATGTGATTGAACTATTTGACTTTCAAAAAAAATAATTTGATTTATTCCTAGTAAGAAATATTTTATTTCTTTATAAATTCCGAATAAAAATAACTCATGATTTTGGAATTTATAAGTATGGTCATTTCTAACAAAAACAATTTTTTTGAATAATGTTCTTATTCAAGTTTGGTGCAATTTCAGTATCGTCCCATCATTAAGAATATTTTTTATCCAATTGTGAAGATTTCGAAATATTCTTTGATTTATTTTAGATTCATTGATTATTGCTTAGTTCAATACTCTAATTTTTACTTACTTATTTAAATTTTAATATTATCCTCTTTCGGATTTTCGGATTTTATTTTTCAAAGTAATTTTTATAGTCATTACTAAATAAATAAAATAATATCTTAAAAATTGTAAAAAGAACAGTTGTAATAACAAACGAGTGTAAATGCATTTTACCCTTATATGACCCACACTGTTAAAAAAAATTCGGAAAAAAATGGTTAAATAACAATTTATTTAATTGTTATTTTACCACATTCAAACAAAACTGTCAAATAACCATAAATAAGATGGTATTCAAACTGTTAACTGTAAGAAAAACCGTTTATTAACTGCTTTCGCCTAATACGGTTAAACAATCAGAATTTTATCGTATCAACTAAGCCCATCTAATGAAACCAATAGTTCCTTGCAGCTGCAAAAATATTATAGCCGAGAAAAATATTATAGCCGGGCTAAGCTGTCAGTTTCATAGCCAACAGAACAGGGGTTCGATTCCCATCGTTGACAACACATTATCCCCTCTATTCTCTTCAACACATGAAAAATTTCTAGTGTCTGCATTCTTCAATGCTTATTACCTAACAAATATCCTACCTGCAATGTCCAGTTGATTTCATTTTTAATGGTTATGAAATCATACTAGTAATAAAAAACTATTTAGCTTTGTATTCATGGTTTTGTAACCATACTAGTAGTATACGGTTTCAGAACCGTAAGGATAAAAAAATGTTCTTTACCGTAAACTTTACGATTAATTAGATGACTGACTGCTGCCGGTTATTTAGCCATAATTTTAGAATGAAAATTCAAACAGCGCGCTTAAAGCCCTGAATACTTATATATCTGGGCAATCCAGAGCTTTAGACCCATTTAGCCACAGCGATTTTTTTTCTTCCGTTTTTCGTGTTCTTTTTTGAATTCTTTTTCCATTACTGAGGTTTTTCTAGTTTTGTTTCTCACCTTTATTTCTATTTTTGGAGGCAACTTTACGTTGTATGTTTCAAATCATTTTTTTTCTTCTCACCCACTTCTGGCAAATCTTGAGAATGAGAACCTATTTTAGAGCTCTCGAAACATGTCAACTGTTATTTCCAATCTGTATACCTTTGAAGCAAATGAAGTTTTTTAATCATGTAAAGGGAACGCAGTTCATTTTCTACTTTCTGAAGTGGCATTCTAAGTTAAGTTGAGAAAAAAGCAGAATTAAATGGTAAAAAGGTCATAATCAGCTTCACAATTAACTGTATAATTAAGTTAGCTGAACAAACGATGCTATAAACTATGTCTAGGAGGAAAAAGTGGAAAATCCCCTGGACCCTTTCCGCATCAAGAGACCAAACCCCTCGTGCATCAGCACGCTGAGGGTTACATGTTTATGAAAAAGAAAACAGAGCTATTGATTTGGGAACTTATTTTTACTGAAACTCTTCAACTTAAGCGTAATTGCAATTTAAAATACAAGAAAAGTTGAAAAGTTGCAACAGGTAAAAAACAGGAACCCTAGATGAAGGAAACTTCCAGTACAGAAATTTCACTAAAAAAAGAATCAATTAGACAAGAAATTTTTATTTACTATCTACTTACTGAACCATTGATACTTGACTTCGGTGTTTTGCTGGAAACTGTGTCCTTACGATCAGTTCACTGCGGGTCCTATCAGGAAAAACTGCAATCAAAAATAAGGAAACCACAATTCAAGTGCTGGAGACACTACTTTTAGGGAACACTGGTTTTAAAAAATAGTAAAGAAACCTCAATCCAAAATCAGGTAAAACTGCATTTCTGCAGAGAAGAAAAATTTAATCAGTAAAAATAATTTAAAAAAAAGGTGAGTATACTGAAAAAATGAACATATCGTATTTCTAATTTGAAGGAAACGTAAAATTAATTTAATAAAAAAAGAGAATAAAAATGGTGCAAAAAATTCTTTTTTCACCAAGAAACCATTTATAAATTAAATTCCACTTACATTTTATTATGAAATGTGCCTAATAATATTTTAAGACTTTTTCTTAATTTTCTTTTTGTTATAAATTATTAATTAAACCATCTTAACAATGGGTACTCAACAATAGTCTAACCAGTAAAGAATGAATGAAAAAGTTTTTAGGACATTAAACTAAAAAGTGCCGCCTAATACATTCTATTATTGTTAATGATGGAAGAAATGGTGAGTAAAGTGCGAAGAATTTTCTTGTCATTCACCCTTTGTGCACTCACACAGAAAAAGATTAGAGTAGAACAAAGCGTAGAATAAATTATTCGAAAAGCTCATTACTATGCATGAATATAGCTTTCGAAATAAGTTCATAATGAAGGTTAAAAACTTATGCCGGACGTTATTAGGACTTATTTTTAACAATGTAATTCAGCTGCATATTTTAATACACTCGCTGCAGCAAAAAAAGAAAGGGAAAAAAGATTTAGACATAAAAGAAAATCCGTGTCTTAAATATGAATTTATTATAAATACACATAAAAATTAGACTTTATAAATATGATTCGTTGAAGTCGGGGAAAATTGGTAGAGCTGTGCTTTTTGCTTAAATACAGTGCAGAAAAGAAAAAGGAAAACAAATCGACCACCCTGAATAACTTTATCACGATCTTCACGATGATCTTCACGTTTTAGGACTCAATCTTAATGGTTTAAGGATATGACTTCAAATATGCTCATTAAATAGTGCAGATGATATTTTAAGTTACAAAATCAGACACAAAAGGGTACTTTCTCTGAATAAACAAATATTTTTTTGAAGGATTTGGATTTTCGACCCCCAAAATATAGGGGGTAAAACGTACAGTTTGGTTTTGACAATGCTGTTAGTTAGTTTTATTAACCATCAAAAGAGATAACAAGAAAACACACACGCACACACACACACACACACACACACATACACTTACACACACAAACACACACACACAAACACACAAACACACATATCTATATATATATGT
>NC_092209.1:16065640-16124900 GCF_043381705.1 Parasteatoda tepidariorum
TCTCTCTCTCTCTCTCTCTCTCTCTCTCTCTCTTCTATATATATATATATATATATATATAGGGAATACTTTACTCTAAAACAATATGTTAAAAGTAGTTCTTACTGAAAACCCTGTAGTGTAAAGAATTTCACTGGAATTACTTCTCTATGGTGAATTACTGTATTTTACCAGAACTAATTAATGTTTCTTCCTTAATATTTAAAAAAATTATGATTTGCGATTGCTAATATGTAATAATAATACGTAAACTTTAATCTGAACAATTTGGATTTAAGGTGGGTTTTATATTGCATTTAGTATTGTGATTTCCAATTAGGATGGTAGAGTTCTAACAAATATCTGCTACGATCAATATGAGCTCTAAAATTCCAAGTCAATTTTTTGATCTTCCATTCTCTCATTTTATTTATTTCCTGATTTTTTTAAACTTACGGTTTAATATATTGGGTTATTTACAGTAAGTACATATTGCATTTTCCGTTTGGTGCAGCATAGGCGTATCTGGCTATTGTGCATTCAACTTAAGTTTCAACGAACTTAAAAGGTAAGGTAGGAAAAAACTCCAACATCAATCGTATTAAATTAATCTCAAACTATTTACTGAAATTCCGATCCGAGAGTAAAGCAACATAAGAATTCTTAAATCACACTAAACTCTCCCATATAGGAACACCAACAATGTCATGAAGTCTTTGACAGATTGGCTGCCAAAGGACGTTTTGAAGACTATTTGCCCCCCTTAAATAAGTGACTTAAATAAATCGTCTGAAGGATCTTTCTTTCTGTCGTTTTATTTATTTGAAGTTTTATTTTACATTTACGGTAGAAATAACTTTAAAAGTTAGTGTGCGTTAGTTTCTGTAAATATATATTGCAATTTCTGTTTGGTGCAGTATAATCGCATCTGACTCTTATATAATCAACTTAAGTTGATGATAGGTTAGGTATGTATCCTGGTGATGGCTGATCGATACGAATTCTGCATCTGACTTGCACCGACCGCAGCGCTGATGTGAAATATCCTCAGTGATTGACGAATCATGGTTTAGAGTCCCCTTGCCATCAGGCTAAACGTGGGAGGTTCTCATGGTCTCACAAATGCGAGTTAGTCCCATCAAAAAGTCCACCACGAAATTTCTCTCAATACTCGATCCTAGAGTTCCCTTGTCTTCAGGTTTGGATTCAAAATTACGAGGCTACGGAGTTGAATATGAGTAGTCGTAAGCCCAAAAATTGGGTCGGCTGTTCAACGGCGGTTATAAAATAGATCAGGTAAGGAACAAATCTAATGTCAATCGTACGAAATTAATCCTAAACGATTTGCCGAAATCACGATCAAAGAGTAAAGCAACAAAAAACTTGTTTTCAAATCACACAAAACTCTCCCATATAGGAACACCAACAATGTCATGAAGGGCAAGTCTTTGACAGATTGGCTGCCAAAAGACGTTTGGAAGACAATTTGCCCCGCTTAATGGATGGGTTGCGAACGAGTGACATTTATTGGAAAACTTTCTATTACTTATCCCTCAGGTTCTTGATCATCTTTTGGGACACCTATCTTGTCCTCACCCCTTCTCTACCCCCTCTAGTTATAATCCTTCTTTTTTCCTGAAGATTGGATCCTTCTTAAGACCAGGAAGTGACGTGGTTTCTTGCTTGTTGAAAGCAAAATCACGTGACCTTGCCTGGGATTGCTGTAAGTGAAATTCCGTTTCATTGTTTTTTTTTTACTTTTGTTATTAACTTTTTTGGATTCAAGATCTCTTTAGTTTACTTGCTTTCGTTAAATATCGTGTGTTTTAACTTAAAGAGTTTCGTTAAGTGTGATGGATGGGTATTCTGTGGTAACTAATCACCCAAGAATTTAGATCCTTTACATTGTTCTGTAAGAATTCCTCACGGATAATGCGATTGAGGTGCAAACTATAAGTGCACAGTTGGAAATGTCTTAGAAAAAATGTCAAAATAACAATTTATTTAACTGTTGTTTTAACCATATTTAAACAAAACAGTCAAATAACCGTAAATAAGATGGTAATGAAATTATTAACAGTGAGAAAAATCGTTTATTAACTATTTTTTACCTAAAACGGTTAAATAACAAGAAATTTATTGCACCAACTGAGCCCACCTAATGAAGCAACTTAGTTTCTTGCAACTGCGTACATATTATAGCCGAGAGAGCTAATCTGTCAATCTCATTACCGACAGAAAGGGGGTTCGAATCCTAGCACTGTCAAATCCATCCCCTTTAACACACATGAAGGATTTCCAGTGTGCTATGCCCATTATCTAACGAGAAGCTTAACTTCTATATCCAGTTAAATTTCTTTTTTTTTACGATTTTGAAACCATGGGAGCTGTAAATTGTTTAAAAAAACCGTATAGTTTTGTATTCATGATTTTGTAACCATACTGGCTGTAAACGGTATCAGAACAGTAAAGGAGAAAAATTTTCTTTACCATAAACTTTACGGTTAATCGGATAAAGAGACTGCTGTCTGTTATTTTACCTTAATTTTAGAATGAAAATTCTAAGAGTGTGAATTCTTTTCTTCGAAAATAAAATCAATGTTTCCAACTATTTTTACAGAACTATTTACAATTCAGCCCTTTCAGAGAAGAAGAGTAAGGGCATTTATATAATGAACCTGTTGAAATCTTTACTTTTGAATTTATTATCTGTGTTGTAAAATTAATGAATCTCTAATTTATGAAGGGAGTTAAATTATTGGAGGTTATCTCTTACATATCCATTTTACAAAGGCACACGATATTAGGAAAATATCTCTTTCTGTTTGAAAAATTTCAGGGATACGTGACACCTTGGGAATTTAACGTCACTTAAAATTTTTGTGCAAGTACCTAATTAAGGTGACAAGGGACTTTAAAGTAAGCAAAAATTTTCCAAAAAAATTTGCTTTTTTTCACTTTTTATAAATTTGAATTCTAGGTATTTAACTGAACATTTCTTTAAAAAAATTTCTTGAATTCGAGCAAAAATTGACGAAGTTATGGCCATTTCTGTTTTGACCACGTGCCTTTGAAGCTCTGCAATAAAAAAGAAGTAAAAGTCATTTTTCTCAAAATTTCTTTTTTGACAAATTTACAAATTTCAAACTGTTCTAACGAAATGAATTTTCATTCTATTGACCTGAGAATTTGATGCTATATATTTATGAATATTATTACCATTTTTTGGAAAATTTTTCTGAATTAAACAAATAGTATTTTTTATACTTGCTATTTTATCGCGGTATCATGATCTTTTTCTAAAAATGTTGGTTTTTTACTGTTATTTGTTTCAGTAATAAAAATAAAAAAGTACTCCCACCAATTTTTTTATATTACCTAATATGTAATATTTTAAAAGAATTTTGTCATTTTGACAAAATTTCAGACGCGAGGAATAAATATCAAAAAAACTTAAAAAATTCGAAATTTTATTTTTTTTAATTTCCAAAAATTTGAAATATTTTTCTTGAAATTTTGTATATAAGTTGTTTTTAACAATATAAATGTATACTCATAATTTCAAACAAAACCCTCGATAATTTATAGGAAAAATTTTGAAAGTCCTTAAAATAAGCAGGATATGGTTATCGGTTTCTGGATCTGTGGAAACAACAAAAAACTCAGTAATTTTTACTGTAGCACTTCAGTAATAATTTTATTTAAATTAGCCATAAATTACAGTATTTGTGAGATAAAATTTAGTAAATTTGGCGCAATTTGGTGATTTTATCATGATTTTTTAGAGTTGACATTATAACATTTATTCAATTAAATTTGTTTTCAGTTTCGTATTTTTACTAAGTGTTTGTTGAAAAGAAAATTTGAAATCAGAATTTTGAAAACCAAAATTTCCAGTAAACCACAACCATATGAACGGAAAAATTAGAAAATGAATGGTTTATAAATACCACATATTTTGGTTTCATTACAAGTTTTCAGAGTTTCTTTTACCAGAAATGTCAATATCATATAGTACGGTAATTTTCCCAGAATATTTTTTTCTTCGTATTGAATTGACCTAATATTTAAGCTCAAGTTTTCGCACGCGAAAAATACTTTACCGTCTCGTCTTTGCAGTGAATTATCGCTAACATTTTTATCACACCATATTCAAGATAATTTTCTTTTCAAGAAGAAAATACTGATTAAATTTCACTTTTTTTATTCTTTTCAGGTCACCAATAACAGTCGTTACGGTCCTCAGCCAGCCGTAAAATGAAGTCTCAACAGCTATAAATATGTCGACTGCGAAGTAAGAATTAATTTATTTCTCTTTAAAGCGGCAAATGGATTTTTATTTAGAAAAAATATGGTTGGAAAAAAAACTATTAATTACCATTTGATAAATATTCTTTTGATAGATAAACGAAAATGTTCCTTGCAACGAAAATTTTGGAAAACGTAAAAAAAGTTCTAGTATTTGGTAAACATATGTTCTACTGTCACATTCTGTTGTATACACGTATTTTTACATGATTATTTTATGTCTATTATAATCAATTGCAGATTTAACAGAAAAAGTAACATACATTTAACATATAATATCAACTGAGAAACATGTATTGTGAAGTTTTCCACTTTTTACTTAAAAAGGTAATTGCTTAGTAAATTATATTGCCTAAGTTTATATTCTTGAAATATTGTATACCTTTATACTTCCAAACTAGCAAAAATTTTTTCAGATTTGTAAGACCTCAATTAGAACGTACTTCAAGGAGAAAAAAGTAAACATAAGTTTATATATTTGAAATAAACTAAACTCAGTGGCGTGACAGCCCGTAAAGGGCCAAGGCCTACTGTTCCCATCTCAGTTTCTCTTGACCTAGGGCTCTGGGGTGCAGGAGCAGATGTTCCGGTTTGGGTGGTCAGCCGAACGTGGAACCCCCAGTGTTTAGTTCCCAAGCATGCTTGGTACTCATTTATCGACCCACTGAAGAGATGAAAGGCTGAATATGTTTGAAATATTGTATGCTTTTGTACTTCTGAACTAGCAATGTTTTTTTTTTCCTTTCAGATTTGTAAGACTTTAATTAGCACGTACTTCAAGGAGAAGAAACTAACACTGTAAAAGATTTCGGATCAAATTATTCTAAAAAAAAATCCTGCGCTTAATGCGCCGGTACTTTTTACTTTAAAATCCATTTTTACTGGAACATGTTACGGCACAAAAAGTGCATATACTTAATTTTTACTGTAATAATAGCCGTAAAACCACTGAATCACTCCATTCTATATATATATAAATGAATGTTTGTGGGTGACTAACCATGTAGTAAATGGTGATTGGTGCACGTTAAATCTATCGGGTTACAAAGTCCTCAATATCCTCATAACAAATCATAACCTCTGGGGGTACTGAATCGTAGATTAACCGCTCTCTGATTCAGGTCAAAATTACAATCTATGGATGAATAAATAGATGTATGACGAATTCTTGGCTATAGATGGCTCCACTGGAAAACAAGAACTATCGTACCTCTTCTGACTTAATTGCCGAAGACAACAACAATGTTTGCGAGTGGGTGTGTCCCTTATAGACACCTAAACCATCCGACAGAAGGCGATGAAATTTGGCATATAGATAGTTTCAAGCACGAGAGAGATCACTGTCAAGATTGGAACATTCTACGACAAACTGTTCAATTGAGATGAGCGAAAAACGAAATGGAATTTTTGATTGGTTAAGTGCTAGTCGTTGTTTTTAATTTTACTATAAGCGATTCAGTTTTTCACATATTTTAAAGATAACATCAGTGATAATTTCTATCTTATAGCTCTATTTGATCAAAAAATAATTTATTGCACAAATGAATTAAATCTTTTATGTTCGCTGTGCCAGATAAAATATAAAGCTGTCTGATACCACGCGCTTTTATTATTTTTTATTTATATTAATTCTTTTAAAACGTGTTTCTAAAAAATTAATAATTTCAAATCAACAGTAATTTAATAAAAGAAATATTTATGTATTCAAAGGCAAAATAAATGTAAATGTTGCACTAATTCACTTAGAAGAAAAGTAAAAGAAATGGCCATATTATTATTGACGACAATGATACTTTATTAATTTAGTAATATACGCATTTTGAAATAAGATAAATAATCTATGTACTAAAAAGCAAAAGTAATGGAGTAAAGATGTTTATTTATCTAGAAAAAAAGCAAGAAATCGTCATACTATCATTGACGACAATCAACTAATGTTAGTAATATATTACTAATGTTAGTATATAAAAAATCTTACGTACTAAAAAAGGAAAATGATGCAGAAAAAATTACTTGATAGTCCAATAGCATCATGCGAATTGATACTAAATACGTTTTACCTTTATTCTAATGTGACAAACTGCGAAAAACGGGTTTTACTTACGTCAATAGCGAAAGCCACCGAAAAGGGCAACAAATTGAATAAAAATAAATAATCATTGAATTGAAAAAATTGCAAACCGTATTAATTGAAAAACTTAGTGGAAGAACCGGGTAAGTGATATTTTCAGAACTAAAAAAAAGATAACCGAACTATTTTATTACCAATTTATTAGAAGGCGGGACAAATATTTCTCTGCTTTATTTTATTTACTACTGCTTAATTTGTAATAAAAATCATGCAAGCATACTGAAACCTGATGTGATTAGTTATGTTAAGATTTAGGTAAAGGCAAAAACAGTTCTGCTACATTAAACATTCCCATATTGATGCAACCACTTTTTTTTTTATTCTCTCTGATTCATAAATTACCCTAAAAATTTCACTTACCTGGTTCTTCCACCAATCTCTTTAATTGTGCTGGTATATGCTTTTCAGTTTTAAGCATGATTTTGTCTTTTTTCTCAATATTGATTTATTGATTCTTTTCTTATTTTTTACTATCTCCGGGCAAAGAANAAATTTAGAATAGTGTGATTAAGAAAAATATGTGAACTGTTTGCAATTTCAAATTAATATTGAAATGTACAGGTTTAGAATTTTCTACAGTGAAAAGTTTTCGGAACTTCAGTATTCAAAAAAGTATACAAAAGATAGACGTTTAGAACGTATCCAGTGAGCGAGCGAAGCGAGCATTGGATTGCGAAGCAATCCGAAAAGAACTGCGAAAGCAGTTCCGGGGGTTGACGAGCGTCAGCGAGCAGGGGGCGAAGCCTCCTAGTTACTTATAATATCTTTAAACAGCTTCATTTTGCAAATACCCTGGGGAATTGAGTGCTAATTGTGAGTGTGAGTTGAATAGGACTGACGTTAGATTATTAATTGCGTCCACTTTTGGTTTGCTATTGAAACATCTAAGTAAGGCTGTATGCCCTACGTATCCTATTGGAATAGGGAACAAATTGATTCCTATAGTATTAATTTTTCTTCTCAACTCTTGGAAACTAGAAACTAATCTCAATTTCCAATTTTGACAGAACGATGCAAAATACGTCATTATTTTTATCTTTTTTCAGGGGCAGACGATTTTTTTTATTTAAATAATACAACGTCATTGATATGGAATAATATCCTCATACAAAGTTTTGCAATTATTCGAATGAGTTGGACTACATGGAAAAGAATCTTCTCCCTGACAAAAATTACTTATGATACCTTGAAACAGCTTCATTATATCAGTGCCCTGGAGAGTGTTAATTTCAAAGTAGTTGAATCTGGCAACAGTTCGATGATTAATTGCGTCCTCTTTCGGTGTGTCACAGAAACACCTGAATATGGCGGGAAATTCTAACTTTTCATTTGGAATGCGAATAGATTGATTCTTCTATCATTAACTTTTCCTCTCTTCTCTTGGAAGTCTAGAAACCAATTTCAATTTTCGATTCTGACCGAACGAGACAAAATATTTCATCATTTTGTATCTTCTCTCTGGAGCAGACGATTTTTATTATTTTTTTTTCCAACCTCGCCGGGATCGAAGGATAGAACATTTTTGTTTTTCCACCAGAGAACGTCGTGGAAAATATACGAATGTGTCAACAGCAGAGTCAGTGGGCAGAAATAGATGGTTTGGAATTTTTCTGGCGGAGGAGGCTCAGAACTAACACCACCCCTTTCTACCCCTTAAAACCAGCATTTTGAAACTTCGTTCTGCCTCTAACTCGCCAGATTTTAAAAGTGTTACAGACGTGACCAAAATTTTGAATTATTTTTCCATCTTTCCTCCCTGGCGATGGGTATGTAACACGGTTGAAAGCTGTTATCTTTCTCCCTTTTTTTACATTGGAAAGGTTCCAGGATTTGATTTTCGTCAGGAATTTTCCTCTTTCGAGTTTTCCTGTCAAATTCCTTCTCCAGTCCATATTCCGGTAGTTATTTTTCACCCGGCTTATAAATTTTCAAAGCTACATCCTGATGTTGACGACGCATTTTATTGATGGAAGTTTCTTGTCGGGAATCCTGTTAAAGTATTTTGTAAATCAATGCTATAAAATGATCAAACTATTTGTCCAATTCCCTCCTCCGACCTTAGGATAAATTTATTTGAAACATGAGCTTTATGTCTGAAAAATAAAGTGCCAATCTTTCCTTTCCTTTTTTTTCTTTTCCCTGGAAAAGAAAAGAAAATATTTAATTTTTCAAAAAAATCTGGAAAAAAAGGAGGTATCAATTTTTTTTACAATTTATTTACAAATAAATACATTATTTAAGAAATATTTAAGGTAATAAAATAAAAGTGAAAAGTTGTTTTCAAAATAATTCTTTTCTTGACAGTTATCGTTTTTGTCATACTGTTACCTTTCTTGTTTTGTATTTTACTGTTGTTTTTCTAACGAAATGTATCTACAAAGATAGTCATAAAAATTTCATGTCCTTAACAGATAAATAAACATTTAACGACTAAACAAGAGAACATTAGTTGATCTCTCTGTATATTCTCGTAAGCTTCTTTGATGTATTTATTGTGTTTGGTAACAGATTATCAGTTAAGTACCTTTCAAATAAAATAACACTAAATTTGTGGGCTTTTTCTAAGACTGCTTTCGTGTCTTATTGTCTTATGTGTCATATACCGAGCCAGGAATAGTCATCATAATCATATTCAATAGTATGTTAAAATCATACATACAGTTGCATTATTCTTGATTACTAAACTTCTGTGTGAAGTAAACTATTATCTAACTACATTATCCACTATTAATTATTATTTGATAATTAACTCATTTAGAATCAAGTAAGCATGCTTATAACCTTTTATTTGTTATGGAATAACATAATGATGGATGCTCCAACTTCAAAACATGCACGTCGTAATCCCAGAAAGCATGTAACCTTACGGTAACCTTGTGTCAGAATTTTCTTTTCGTTGTTGCGAAAATGTTTTCATCAGAAACCTTTTGTAATGAAGCAAAAATCTTGCAGTTTCAAACCTTTCATCCTAAAAGGATTAAAAATTATTTTTTAAAGCTTTTTTAAAAAGTATTGTCACTTAAGTAAAATAATCACTTAAGTCCATAATTGCATTTTGACTGACGTCATAGCGATAGAATTGAATTGCATCACCCTTTAAAATTTCAAGACAATGTGGATTTTAGCTGAGCATGCAAGACGTTGCGAAAAGAAACCTTATAGTTACCTAGATTTAAGATTATTTTCACCTTGAGACAATCTTTATTAAAGGATATTTTCACGCTTGAAAACCCTAAGACAACCTCGATTTAAGGTTCTTATATAGAAGGTTGTTTTCCAAGGTTTTGGATTAGGGTTAATGAGCGTAGATTGTCACAGATCTCGTTTTAAGGTTAGAAGGTTTACACGTAAACCGCATAACAAACCTTTTTTGGTTTACATTAAAAGGTTTTGCTAAGTTAAAATAAACCTTATTTTGGTATCTGGGGATATAATAGAAAGCGCAGTTTTCGTTTATCTATTAAAATTGAAAGATTCTAATTTATTTAATTTTCACCGGGGAATTATATATTATTACACATGGGAATAAATATTGCATTTATGCAAATACTTGATCTTACCTAATTCAGATATGAGGATTTCAAATCGGAAATTAGTTTTGCTCTTAAAACTACAGATCTTTTTCCCTTCATTTTTAGGCTATTTTTTGTCGATCTGTACAAATTTAAAAACAAAAATGCTGCATAAACGTGTACTTCTGAACTAGTCAAAATGGGGAAAGCGCCCCTAGAGGCGTATGATGATATTACCTGACGTGGATTCCTATACAGTTTTAATCCTGATGATGTGCCTTAACTTTCGTAAAAGTTTATGGCAACATTTATGTGACCCTCTGTTGTATACAAACGTTTTTAAACTTGTATATGTCAACAAAAAAATAGATTAAAAATATTATTTAAAACAAAAAACTATAATTTGGAGTGAGAAAACAGATTGCAAATTTAAAATGAGCGTCTTGAAAATATACAAGTTCCATTAAAACATCTCATGCAGAAGAAAAAAAATACTATTCAAAGTTATTATTATTTGCTTAGAGTAAAATTTTTATCACGCATTATCTTTCTCTGAATTCAGTGACGTAGCATAAGGGGGGAGGCACACCTTTTGTATTTAGAATACTGTTCGATTATTTTTAATTTTATTCATGCATTTATTCATAAATATACACACATATAAAGAATAAATATGCAAATATATATAAAACTTAAAATAAACGAAGAGATTTCTAAAAATAAAAAGTGCACCCCCTCTCACCTGCTATATTTTATATATATAATTATTTCAGTTTTTCGTTTTTGTTTTAAAACTTTAGCATTATTTCTTTTCTGCTTTGATCGAGAACGATGATAGTTAAGGACTGATCAATTCGAAGTCGTCACGACGCTTGTCTTAAGGTTTTTTTCTCTTAACGGACACCTGCGCCCTCTAGCAATACTGAAACGAAACAAGAAAATGATTAGTTAATACCGTGACTTTGAATAGTTTGCACTCTATGACTTATTATGTAGTGTCTCTGTTAGATTTTTGTTTTCTTCTGTACGATTATTTCAAGGACGATTTCTTTATTTACAGCTTGAAAGAATTAAGTATTTCTCTCTGCAGTTGTTTAGTGCGTCTAGGTAAATTCCAATAAAATTATTAAATAAATATAGGATTGTCTGAATTTATTGTAGTAGTTTGCAATTGTTCCGTATAGTGCATTTATGTAACAATATAAAAATATCTAATTCGTTCCAACTCATTCATTTAAGATTTTTAATCAATTATACGTAACGAGTGTTTCTGTTATCATTTGAGTTTCTCTTGTTTAATTCGTTCTTTCGTATGATATATGATATTATAAACCTTGAAAAAATCTACATTAATAACACTTAAAAGGATTAATATTGCATGCCATCATTGTAAATATGCATTTTTTTCAGGATTGAAGTAAATTTTAGAACAAGAAAAGGATGAGAAATGAAAATAAATCGTACTTTACTCTACAAAATATATCTTTATTATCTTCATTAACATGCGCCAGCCTTGAAGAATTAAACAATCTAAACATTTCGTAGAACCAAAATAAAGCAAATAACCAAATGATTACAAAGAACTTTATGAATTCAATTTAAAATAATAAAAGAAAAAGATAAACTCATCAATCTTACTAGTCGTTCAGATTTTTTCCGTAGTGTGGCGTTGAAATCGTTTGGGCGAAAGTATTGACATTTTGCCACTCTTTGCAAAAAGAAAGCGCTTCGCTTTCTGCTTTTGCCACGTACTCTAGTAATAGAGTGGAAACTATATATTTCTCTATGGTTCTGAATATACAGTTACGTCTCGCTTTTTTTCTACGCAAGCTATGTCTGAACTTTACATTAACAGAATTTCAGGAAGTCAGCACCAAACTGTTCCAGAACATGCAAACGAATAATGCTTTTGTTCAAACATGTGATTTTTTTCGAGAACATTTTAAGTTCTGTATATGAATTTGCAACTTTGCTAAAATAAGCATCCTTATTATTATGATTACATTAATATAGCAAGCATTTGTGCAATTGGCTCTACGTTCTTGATTTAAAGCATTAAATTTTTTTTAAATGAAAAGTTAGGTGTCTCTTAAAATGCTAGGGAAATTATTTTTTGTTGGAAATAGTTGATGAAATTTTTGATATTTACAGGGATGTTGATGACTAATTCCAAATTTATTTCACAGAGATTATATTTGAGTAGATAGTATTATTTTGATAAAATAAAAAAATTGAAGCTGTTAAGACTATTTCCCATTTTTATTCCTAACTTCCTCCTATATTACAATAATATCTTAACAGAGCAATCGTAGAAACTTCTAGAAAGCACAACTGCTCATAAAAACTTCTAAATAGCTTGCCCACTAATCTAATTCAATAAAATGTCAGCTTAAAGGTTGTCTTTATGTACTAAAGAGATTTCACTCCATGTTAGCTTACAAAGTTAAGTGTGTTAACTTACATGTTAACTGAAGTTAACCAATAAAAACTTCATTTATTTTTAGTATATAGCTAATTTTTTAGTTTGTTTCTTTTTTATTTTGTATCATTTTATTAATTAAATATTATTCATAATATGTGTTTCATTAAACATTTTCGGACATTTTAAGTTTAAAGTTCTGAAAGCTTCTGCTTTGAAAAATTTCAGCTCATTAAAAGTCAAGTTTATGTATATATTCATACAAAATTATAGGATACATTAAATCATATGCTATATTTATGAGCATGAAACATACAAATAATATATTCAATCCGTGATTATTAAAAATCATTATTAGTTAAACTAGTTTTCTAATTCTTCACGTAGATCCCAGGAAGCGATGAAGTCAGAAAATATCATCAATTTTTATTCATTTTTAAAAACGAGGCAAAAATTAAAGATACTTTAAATTTTAAATAAAGTATTTGTTAATGCCGAAAAAATATCTATATATATATTACTCTTACACGGCGATAAAAAAAGCCTCATTACAACTCTCCGAATGGCAACGCTAGAAAATCAACCAATAATTGCCGCTAAAAATGTCACATGCCAAATCTAGGTTGGGTGGCTCAACATATAGCGCTTCTAAAAACGGAAACTGAAATAACCAGAGTGTAAAATATTATGTGCTTATGCGCATCGTATTTTTTGTTAAATAATTTATTTATTATATATCAGTTTATAGATGGTAACGAGAAGAGTTTTGTGGTTGCTATGGTGACTAATTAGAAGGTAAATTGTTTTTTTGAGTGAGTGTGAGATTTATTTTTTGGAACTGCAATGCTGTAATTTTATTGTTTAGTTAATAAATCTTCCCTTTATATTAAACGTGATAGTAGTTTCCTTAATTATTTGATTCGAAGTCCTTGGAGTTTTATTTGAGGTCAGTTTATTTTGTATTTTTTGACAAGAGAGAGCATTCTCACCAAACGAGATTTCTTCCGAAATTCAATGTTTTGTTTATGCAGGGTTTTTCCATTGCAATTTCTCTTATTTAAATTTTTAATAGACTTAATTATAGCCAAAATTTTAACCTTTTTAAAGAGATATCAGTTTTAGAAATTTTATCTTAAGATTTTATACTATAGCACATTTCTAATAGGTTTAACGAATTACATGTCATTTATTTGAATTCAAATTTATTTTAATGACTTAGTATTTACTAAAAAGATGTAATTTTTTTTTAAAAAAAAAGTTGTTATATGGATTTGAATGATTGTTTTGAATTCTTAGAATTTTGTGCATTTGCAATGTACCTAAGTTAGTAGCGAGCGAAGCGAGCTTGGTTTGCGAAGCAAACCATATAAGATTGCGTAGCAATTTTCGGGGGTTGGCGAGCGTTAGCGAGCAGTGGGCACAGCCCACTAGTTAACTATATTTTCCTTATGTATTAGCTAATTGTTTACATTTTGGACAAAACATTATAAATCCACGAAACATATTTATCTTTTTATGATAATTCTGCTTATCCTGTTATGCCGAAGAAATATAAACTATATTTTTCTTATATTTCTTTTTTGCTAGTTATTTACATTTTGGACAAAACATTATAAACTCTCGAAACATATTTATCTTTTTATGATAATTCTGCTTATTCTGTTATTCTGAAAAAAACACAAACTATATTTTTTCGTATTATATTTTTCTTTGCTAGTTATTTACATTTTGGGCAAAACGTTATAAACCCACGAAACATAATTATCTCCTTATGATAATTCTGTTTATTCTGTTACACCAAAAAAAACATGAACTATATTTTTTCGTATTATATTTTTCTTTGCCAGTTATTTTACATTTCGGACAAAACATTAGAAATCCACGAAACATAATTATCTCTTTATAATAATTCTGTTTATTCTGTTACACCAAAAAAATATAAACTATATTTTTCTTATATTTTTCATTGCTAGTTATTTACATTTCGAATCCACGAAACATAATTATCTTTTTACGACAATTTTGTTTATTCCAACGATGTTTTTATTCAAACAAAGCCAGTAGACTTTTCTTTGTATTTAACCCCGAAAGGAACCCTTTTTAAATAAACTTCTAAATCTCATCCGAAAACTCTTAGCAACTTCATCAAAAGAGACTACAACAAATCCGGCCCTATTACCCAAGGCGATAATTAGGCTCCAGAACTCCCAAAAGATTTCCCCGAATAAAATATGATATCGATATCTCTTTTCTCTTAAATAGAATTAGTCGGTATTCCTTTTGCGGCTGGGAACTTCTTTTCATCGGTGTCTTTATGTCAGAGGCAGATCTTTAAAGGTGTCATCAAATCGCTATCTTAAAAAACCCTTTTTTTTTGAAGGAGAGCCTATTACATGTTAGTGAGAGATTCCTTGGCGAAAGATGAAAAGAAGACAGCCAAATACCAGTAGCCAACCTTTGGTGATAAAGGGTTTGATGAGAGATCTATGTGCATGGATAGAAGAAGATGGATGAATAGCCATACGTAGATAGAGAAAGCATTAACAGAGATTAATGATTTGTCATATTTGGTTGAAGTAGAGATAGATTGAAAAGAGAGCTTCATATTATTAGAATTCCTATCCGTTATTGAATGTATTAAAGAGTCGTTAGTTCGGTTTCAAGTTATGTTTACGTCAGATTTAACTTAAAGCAGAGCAGTAATATATATATTTTTTTTAACGTTTTATGTAATTTTTTTTAATCAGTTAGTATATTATAAGCATGTTTAATCAGGTTTGAATTTCTGCAAGCCGTTGATTACATTAGATTTATGAAAATTTCTTGAAGACTATATTTAACATATTGAATGCAATGGGGGTCACCGGTGGCTAGCACTGATTATTAGAAACACATAATTCGAATAAATTTTTAATGCTTTTAATTTTTTTATATTATTATCGTTACTAAAATGGGTTGAAGAAACTAATGCAATATAGAACACACAAAATAGTTTTATTTACATACACAGCGATGGCAACTTGCTCCGGACAGCGAATAAATATTTTCAAGTAGTAGTTTATTAATTGTGATTCTTGGTTTAATAAATTCAATTTAGTAGATTTTTATCCTCCACTATTTCTAAACAATTCGTAGGCTTGTATAATTCAACTCTTTTTACAGATATGTCATGCTAAACCATTTAAAAAACTAGCAAAATCTGTCTATTATTTACAAATTTAGTTTGTAGTTATTTACCATTTGGCCAGACGAGTAAGTCATGTAAAATTAGCGTGGCATTCAACGTGTTAACTGCTGATATAAATGGAGATTTATTAATTGGTAGGTTTGTGGGGAAAAGCCATTAGACTATGCCAACTTTCATCTATCAAATGGTGTCTCAAAATTGAATTAAGTTAGCATGTCTTATTTGCTAGTGAATTGATGTTTAATAATCATAGTGGTATTTATGCCACAATACTCCCTCACCAGAATTTTATCAGGGATAGAGTTTGATGAACCGATACCATTGGTTGCTGCATTTGTGAAAGACCGGGAGAGCTGGATTAAGTTCATGGTTGTGTGGTCATTCCTGTGTTGCTATTAGAAGTCGAGGATTCCGTTGTGTATAAATAAGACTAAGAAGCTTAAGCGTGAGAAGGACGATGACACAGTCACAATTACCAAATCAAGTATTCAATGTGGACCACACCTCGAAGTAGTAGTGATCATATCACGTTCGCAATTCAACAATGAGGGAAAGGACCCTTAGACAATATCAACCTTTATCAAACATAAGGTACCGTAAGATTGAATCAAGTTAGCACGTATTATATACTAGTAAATTGATATTTAATAATCGTAGTGGTAGTTACGCCACTGATTCCTAATTCATACAATTAATGACATCCTTCAGAAAATTTCATTTTATTTCCTAACTGTCGTTGAACAGCAGACCCATTTTAGTGTTTATGATTATCAATGTTCAACTTAAAAACCTTGTAATTTTGAAACCTAGAAGACAAAGAAATTTCTAGATTAAGCATGGGGGGAAATTAGCCTTCGTTGAGGACACTTTGATGAAACTAATCCGTATTTACGTTTCGTGTAGAAGAAAACCACGAATACATCCAACAGTTAGTCCGGTGGCAGAGAGATTCTTACTCATGTTCGGTTTATCACTGGGAATATTTTACGTCAGCACTGGGATTGGTGCGAGCTGGAAGCAAAATTTGTTTCAACTAGCCATCGCTTGGATTCAAACGTGGGCTAATTCATAGGGAGGCAGTAATTTGAGGAATTATAATTTTTAATGAATCTTAATCATGTAATCTATATTTTGTATATTATTATAAACGAGACTTGGAACTTCAATAGTGGTAACACCGCAGATAAAGGCCATATAACTGGCCTGAGTAATTTTCATAGCAAACAGGGTTCTAAAAAATTACTACTTTATTTAATATTCAAAACTTTATATATTATTATAAAGCTTATAAACAAACTTATTATATTCCAAACTTTATATAATATTCAAAACTTTATGCAGCAGTCAAAACTTTATTTATTAATCAAAACTTGTTACAATATTCAAAGCTTTATGAAATATTCAAAACTTTATGAAATATTCAAAAACTTTATGAAATATTCAAAACTTTATGTATTATTTAAAACTTTATACAATATTCAAATTTTTAAATAATATTCAAAACTTTATCTTTATTATTCGAAACTTCATATAATATTCAAAGCTTCAGATGCTATTCAAAACTTTATATATTTCACAGAACTTTATGTAAAACTCTAAGCTTTATGAAAAATTCAAAACCTAATATGTAAATCGAAACTATATATGTTATTCAAAACTTTATATAATATTCAAAACTTTATTATTCGAAATTTTTTATATCAATCAAAACTTAAAACAATGTTCAAAACTTTATATAATATTTAAAACTTTATATAATTATCAAAATTTTGTATATTAATCAAAACTTTACATATTATTCAAAACTTTATCTAATATTTGAAACTTTATTTATTATTCGGAAGTTTCTTATTCCCACTAAGATTTATTGAGAACAAGTGGTATCTGTTGAGAAATGATGAACGTCATGATGCACTCTTCATCTGGAGGCTATTTTTCCCGTTGCTCACATTTCTGATTCCCATAGAATAAACTGAATCGGTAATCTGAAAAAAAAAGGCATGAGTCCATTTTGAAATTCTTCAGAATTCAGAAATAAGTATTTGTTTTGTAGATGAATTAAACATTTTTGTTATAATTATTTGGTGGGATTTGTCTATTTCCACTCCTTGCTTGCTCCGCTAACCAGCGATTGTTCAGCATTCCTTATTGCGCTTTTGTTTTGATTTTTTTTAGAAGTCTATGTTTTCTACAAAACCCACGAGCAATTTGTTTATAAAATTTGTAATTATCGTAAATTTATATAGCAATTTTTTTTGTTAATTATCAAAAAAATGAACTATTACCTGGATTTGAAAATTTGTCAACTGTACTTGAAAAAAATATTTAAACTTTGGAATACAGAATGAAAAGAAATTAATGAGGAATAATTTGACAGTTGTTAAGGAGACTTATATCATTATAACAGTTCAAATATGAAATGATTTTAATCTCTCTTGAATTGAGTTTTGATACCTTTTTAAAAATTTAAATAAATATGTTAAGGCCTATAATTGGCAACATTTAATATCCCCCTTTCCTGTTTTGTGTTACTTTTGACATGAACTCAGGAGCAAGTTTATAAAATAAAAATCTAGAAGTAGATTAAAAAAATTTTCTTTTACAATAAACAAATAGTCAGTATTTAGAGAAAAAGTAGTGGAAAAATACTACAAAAAAATACTTAAAATTGCAATAAATTTCAAACAAAATAAATCGTTTAAAAAAACTCAAGTTAAAAAATAAAAATTAACTTTTCAGCGCGTCAAATTTTAACTTTGTAGTTGCATTTCTGCGGACTGGAGAGTGGCCCGTATTAGTTTTTTTACTATAAAGTTTGACTGTTAGTAACTCTCGAATATTACATTTATTACATCGTACTCCCAGTATGTTTTTCTACACACATTCGTAATTTCAAGCGAATAACTCCAGCAAACAAAATGTAATATAAAGTTGAGCACTAAAACAGCAGTGGCAACTCGAACGTTTTTTTTTTAATTTAGAGAGACTACAGCAGTTAGCGGATAGTTAATTTCACCCTAATATAGATTGAATTATGAGGTCAAAAATAAAATTGAATGACATTTTTTCACATTATATATTATAATTTATTTAATGACTTTAAGCTTTAATTATATTTTTTCTAACTAAATATTGTTAAATAGACCTCATATTCTTTTATTTTAGTTCATCTAAAAGAAAAGAATTCTTCTTATTCTTCATATCTTTCATATTCTTTTAGTTCATCCAAAACAGTATTTGTTAAAATTACAGAGGAAAACAATTCAGCTTTTCTTTCAGATTGAATTTAATTTTCACTAGTTATCTATCTTATTAGATTCGATAATGATCAATGTAAAACTAGTTTGTTTAAATAATTAACGCAATGCTTTAACTAGATTTATTTTAAATGCCCTTTATATCTATATTATTTCAAACTAAATTATAGTTAAACAGCAAACTGTTGTTCTGTTTAGACTTGTTTATTGTGTAACAAATTCTTAATTAAGTGATTAATTACAGCATATATTTACAAACAACATATTACATCTTCTTTTACTTTGATATGATAATTCGAGTGTATTTAGCATATAAGATGTGCTTTCTTACGCAAGATAATTTAATATAAATTGGTTCAATAAACATCAAATGAGCTATTCAGGGAATTATTATTCAGTTAACAGTTATTAAAATTAATTTATAAACAGGGTAAATAGAATTTTGATTAAAATGAAATTAATGTGATCTAAGAAAATCATTTCAATGCCTACAGTAGTACTTAAAACTTCTCATTGTTTAAAAATATTAATCCAAATAAAAAGTTGTTTCTATATCGTATAGTATATTATTATAAAAATGGTTTTAATGCAAAACTATATAAGACTAATGTATTTATACTTCTTTTAAACTAATACTTGAAAATCTGGCTGTTACAAAAAGTTTTATTTACAACTATATTTTTAGTAATAAAATTTTTTTTCGTTTTTCTTAATTCTTAGACTAAAAAATATACAATGCGTTAAGCATGTCGGACGTCGAATTCAAAGCACATAATTCACATAAAATTTTTTATATAAGAGTGTTTTCTGTAAATAGAAGACAGATAAAAGCCAGAAAAATACTTTTTGAATAGATGGATACACCATAAGTCTTAGATTTTATATAATATACAATGGCTTTTCCTTTTTGGTTAAAAAAATTAAAGTTAGTAAAGTAAGTTTTCAATTAAAATGGTTGATAATCCTTTTACTGGTTAAAAGCAGGAAATCTATTCAAAGAGCTAAAAGGTTTTTTGATTAAGATCTTTTATTCAAATATAGTTACAAGTTTTATAGTAAGAATATCAGAATTGATATGAAAGGTTATTCACAAAATAAATAAAAAAACCTTTTTTTTAACAAAATTTTATATTTTATCAGTACTTAAAGAACTAAAAAATGATGTAAATGGAAGAAGTTTTATAAATTTTATTAAATACTTTAAAACTTATGAATTATTATTCACGTATATAAAATAGATTTTACATCAAACCAAACTTTCAAGAACCAGAAAAATAAATAAATAAATAAAAAGTGAAAGAAGTTAAAATATCTAAAATAAAACTTAATTTTCTTTAAATTCTCAGAAAAAAAGTAGGTAAAAAAAATATCCGAAAACAGATTTAAAATAAAATAAATAACTAGACAATTTTGTTTATGCATTAATTTTAATTAGAACTTAAATATATTTATATAAATAACATTCGCTCTTTCTTCAATTTATACATTTGATGTTTGCGCAAAGACCAAACACAATTATTATTAACGCAAAATCAACAGTACAATTATTCAAACCCATAGAGAGCCAAGGCCTACTGTGCCCATCTGAGTTTTCTTGACCTAGGGCTCTAGGGTGCAGGAGCAGATGTTCCGGTTGGGTGGTCAGCCGGACGCGGAACCCCTAGTACTTAGTTAGAACGCGGAACCCCACATTTACTACACCACATACATCGATGTCCCCCCAAGAACGCAAGAAGGACGGATAGAACAAAGCGATAAATTACACCTGCACCCGAAGCGAGATTCGAACTCGGGATAGTAAGACTAGTAAGAGTCTAACTCCTTTATCGCTATACTGGCAGTTTGGCACAATTTGTCTCTTTATTTTCAATGGTATAATCTTCATTCTAATTTCGTAATTTTAGTTAAAAGTCTCCCACAATGCACTACGGTGAGGCTTCTGGCATTTATTTGAAAATTCATCACAAATCACGTGGTTTTTAGAGTAAATTATTTTATATAATTTTATGACCAACGCTTAACAGCAGACTCAATTTTTTTGGTTTACGACAATCAATGTTTAACTCCGTATCCTTGTAATTTTGAAACTACTCCAGATGACTAGGAATCAAGTATTGAGAGAAATTTTTCCTATGTGAAGGACCTCTTAATGGAAGTAATCCGTATTTGCGTTACATGGACAGGAAAGCCACGGAAACCTCCCACGGTTAGCCTAATGGCTAGGGGACTCCAACCCATATTCCGTCTATCACTGAGGCTATTTTAATGTCAGAACTGTGGTCTGTGCGAACCGGGTGCGAAATTCATATCGACCAGCCATCGCTGGGATTCGAACCCGGTTTAACTCATTGGAAGGAGAACGCTCTATCCCCTGAGCCTCCGGGTATTTCATTCGAAATTACTCTCCAAGTTAATAGAATATACAAGGGTTACTAAATCGTCAAAAGTAAGAGTTTGTTTCTGAAAGTGCGTATCTTTGTTTGTGCTGAATACATAGACTATTTGAATCGCGATGGCACACTCGTAAAATGAACTCGGTTATCGTTTTATAGGGTTTAACACTTGATCACGGTTTGAAGCCCACTCATCTTCAGTTTGATGGGTACAAGCTTATCAGATAAGTAAAAGTGATAGAGATGCAATGGTGACGATATCATTGGCTAAAAAGTTATGGAATTTCAGCTTTAATCTATTCTCTTGGCCCACAACTGACTATTATAAGAGTTTTTTTATATTTATATGCTATTCATATACAAGTCGAGAAAAAATACTCAGAAAGTAAATTATTTTGTGAGAGAATATCTTTAAAAACATTATATGTAGACTAGAAACTGCACATACATACAATTCTTATTCCAAAAATTAATAAATCAATGCATTTTCAATTTTCTTTCAGTGGCACGTGTTATTTTTTTGTTTATCATTCCTTATCAATTACTTGTTGATGTATAAAAAATGACTTATATCATTCAGAGAGCACAGTTCTTGGTATCAAGTAGTTCATTCTGTTAATCATCAAATAATAATATCAATTTCAGATTATTGTTTATTTTAAAATATCCTCGATGAAAGCCATCTTGCGAAGTATAGACTAAAGATAACTAACTAAGGATATTGATTTTGATTATAAACGAGACATGTATTTTATTTTTCATTTTTCTTGATCTGGATAATAAACATAATCTGGGTAAATCTTAAATATATTTGTTTCCCTCTTTCGAATTTTATAAGAGTTATTTAAATTAGTTTCAACCAAAATTAGTTGCTAGAAAACTAAGTTTGTAAAATCAAATAGGGAAAAAAACTGTTTTTGATTGAGTCTTTAAACTTAATTCTTAATAGATAGTGAAACATTTAAACATTGAAAGTGCTTTAATTTGGTAATTGGCGAGTATTTGTAAGAATAAGTAATCGGCTTAATTAATAGTAATTGGCGAGTATTTGTAAGGCTATTATTAGCATTCTAAAAGGCCAAGAATGTGAACGCGATGTCGCCAACTGTTGAAATCAGTTTCATGATTTCACAGATTCCCACATTCATTAAATAATAGTGAGATTTTTAGTGTTAACACTTCTATATTTATTCAAATAGAGAGCGTTTTACAGAAAAATTCACAAAAGTTCCTTTTTGGCGAGCAACAAACGCTTTGAAGAAACAGAAAATGGAGAAAAGTAAGACTGAAAATATATTTTAACAAGTTTGTTTATTGGAGAAAAAAAAGAGATGGGATGAAAGGCAATATAAACACCTTCAAATTTCTTCATGCGATCAAACTGGTTTTATGATTTTTCATGCCGCCTTCATCACTATTGATTCATTAAATTTCGATAACCTTATATTTTCTCTCTGTTTAATTATTAGTTTTCGACTAATAATATGCGTACTTCTTGGTGCTTACATTTGGCAATGATTCTAAAAATATACATTAAAGATAGTCATATTATTCAATACCCTATATATTTTCCATTAAATATTATAAAAGGAATTGTTTATTGTAAAACAGTTTAAAATTATCTGTTGTCGCTATTCATAAATGAGTGTGATTAATTTATTAATAGCGATAGATTTATTACATAATATGATAGATTTTTCCTATTAATTCCTTGATGTTTATTTAAATAGCCGAAATCTATCGAAATATTTTCTCATATGCACCTTTATTTAGAACAAAAAATACTAACAAGCATAGGAATGTGGGACTAAAAGCATTAAAACATGTTTTATTACCTGAAGAAACAGAGGGTAATAGAAAGGCGATCAATAAAAGCATTTACAAGTA
This sequence comes from Parasteatoda tepidariorum, assembly GCF_043381705.1. Classification (NCBI taxonomy): domain Eukaryota; kingdom Metazoa; phylum Arthropoda; class Arachnida; order Araneae; family Theridiidae; genus Parasteatoda; species Parasteatoda tepidariorum. The sequence goes on from NC_092209.1 coordinate 16,088,714, forward strand.
ACAACAGACCATCAAACTTTTTTCTGATGTTTTTCACACCACCTTCAACAATAGTGATTTGGCAGTTTTTTTTATCATTATTGTTTCTTGTTTGCTGAAATATTAGTTTCCAACTACGTACACTGAAAAGAAAATGGATACTCAAATTTCACGAAACTTTCACCGTTTTTGACGAAACTGTTTCCTAGCATGTACAGCTCCAAGCTAAAATTTCGTCAACTTGACGAAATTGCTATCGTCACCTCTTCGAGGAAATAAATTTCGTCAAAATTAAAAAGTATTTTGTTCCTCTATTTTTTTTAATCAAAAAAAAATGAAACGAAACAAAAAAAAAACAAGTTCAGTATTTAATTTTTCTAATACTCACTTTATCGTGGGTACCATGCAGGTGATTAAATTTCACCCAAACACAACGCAAGAAAGACTGACGGAACAGAGAGATAAATTACACCCATACCCGAAGAGGGTTTTGAACCCGGGATATCCTGTTAAGAGGCCAGTTTCGTAACCACTTTATTTTTGATCCTAAAGACTTCATTTTAGTTTCGTCATTCTAGTTAACAATCCCCCGCAATGAACTACGATGCTATTCCGTAATTGAGGAAACATTTTCGATAAATGTTGAGTTCGCGTTTCGTCACAAATCACGTGATTTATTGACGAAATGGTTCTCAAAATTAACGAAATACAGCTCAAGGACTGTTGAATCGTCAAACGTGATAGTTTTATTTCTGAGAATGTTTGTGATCGTGTACCCTAGATCTGTAGTGTGTTTGAAAATATACAACCATTTACATTTTGAAACAAATATTAAAAAAAATTATTTTAATTTTATTAAAAACCCCTTTAAAATAAATTTCGATCTCGATAAATAAATGATTATCAGATTTTCAATATTAGCTATGTTTATTTAAATTCAAAATTTACGTGATAACGTCTTTCGGGAATTAAAGTTAATTAACTAAATTATTACCGCACTTGATTATCTTATTCATTTTAAATTTGCTTCATATAACATCTTCACTATAACTTTACTTAAAACTATATTTCAAACTATTTTAAAAATAAATCTTTATATAAACTAATTTATAATCCATCTACATTTAGTTTTCAGTTTTTTTCTCACAACATATTATTCACTGAAATATAAGTGATAATAAAAATAACTGAAATTAATCACAGCATTATCAACTTATTTTAGATATTATAACTACTAAATTTATTTTACGTTCTGGTTAAGGGATTATCAGTTCTTGCTGATCTTAACAATATCTTTCAACGCTTCAAAAATTAATTAAATTTGGCAGTGGCTCTAGAGATCTTTTAAGCTAGGTTGTTTTCTCATTAATTTCATCTCTTTAATACATTTTATGAACTTAATTTAATTATTCATGAGATATAATCCTTAATTTTAATTTCAGAAACCAGTCATGAAATATTTTATGGAAGTAACGAAGTAAGATAATCGAATATAGTTAATGTTGTTATAAATATATTACTAAAACTATTGAAGATCATAAGATTAAAATCACTAATAAAGTGATCTTCTGACGTAAATAAAATTATCAAACAGTGGTCTGATTTGGGTTTAAATAAATGGAAATAAATGTAATGGTTAAGTTATGACGAATTTATACACGTTATACTATTTATAAGACAATGGACAGCGCGTGATATTTTTAATTTTTAACGTAACTAAGTAAATTGTAGGCAGATCTCATAGATTAAGTAAATAAAAAAATTTCTGTGCTAACTAAACCCACCATATGAAGCAATTTAGTTCCTTGCAGCAAAATATATGTGATAACATATTGGGCCAATCAGTCAACATCATGGCAGGCTGAACAGAGGTTCGAAACTCAGCATCGCAATATTTCTGCAATTTTTTAGACACGCGAAGTCCAGTGTCCTAAACACAATTGGTGATCTTGAACTATTAGAATACGAAACTCTCATTCGCACGTAGATGGCAGCACCGCAGATCTGGTTAATTCAAAAAAGGCTAGTAGTTCTCATTTCTCACAAAAAAATGGTACCACCTGATAAACTATTTAAGCCACATTCCGCAGTTTATTGCACCTTTCGCCAAAACACAACTTATCCACAACCTAACTCAAATATTCATTCCCGAACGAAAATTGTTACTCTGATGTCCAGTGAAATTTCTTTTTTTTACAGTTTTGAAACCGTACTAGTAGTAAACGGTTTCAAAATTGTAAGAGTAAAACAAAATTATCAACCGTAAGTATTACGGTTAATTGGATGGACAGACTGCTAACTGTTATTTAGATTGAAAATTCTAACAGAGTACAATACATACTTAACATTTCATGGAATGCATACTTAACATTGCATGCTATACATACTTAACATTGCATGCAATACATACTTAACATTGCATGCAATACATACTTAACATTGCATGTAGTACATACTTGGCAATACATCTTAACATTGCATGCAAAAAATAGTACACAAGTTGCAATTTCTATTTTCTACTTTTTCTTATACTCTATATGTAATTGCCGTGCATATGACTAATCAAATTTTATTTCTTTTAAAAAAGAACTTATTCCCATATACTTCAAATCGTTCTAAACCAACTTGTCTTAGATGCATGACAAGAAACACATTTTATTTTATGGAGTGGCAACACAGTTTTTATTCTCCAACTTATCGACTATAACTTCCATCACACAAATAATGAGTTTTTACATTATTGAAAGCAGAGAAATTTTGAAAAGACCACGAATCTAGTGAAAAATTGAGATTTCTTCATCCATCGCTTTTAAAATATTCTTTTTTTTTATTTTCAAGCCACGATAGCGTCATCTATAGCGACTGACGACTCTATGACGGTCTTTTGAATTATTTGCCATCCACTTATCGTCATATCTCCTTCAAGCTTTAGGGGTTGGAAAGCCCCCCTCTCCTCAACTCGACACCCATATTCCACTAGGATACATAAATCTACTGTTATGACGAGTCCTTCTGACATTCTATCAAGTTGTCTCTCATATTTACCATCAGTGAAATATTTCTGCTATAGCTAAAGCTTGAATGAAATCCTCGCTTTCAGAAAATGGAAGTTAGAGTATTTAAAAAAAAATGTTGCTTCTAAAATATATAAACCAATCATTAGTTTTTAAAAAATTAATGTGTTGAACTATGCTGAGAAATTTTATCAGCCTTTAGATCTTTTGATTTTTGTATGCAAATAGGAATAATTTCTTTCACTGTAAAAAATTCCTGATTAAATTACGGTCAAATTATTTTTTTCACTAAATTCGTGGTCTTCTCAAAATTTTTCTGCTGTCAATAATGTAAAAACTCATTATTTGTGTGATGAAAGTTGTAGTTGATAGGTCGGAGAATAAAAACTGCGTTGCCACTCTAGGAAATAAAATGTGTCATTTATCATATATATAAGATAAGTTGGTTTAGCGAGCTTCGAATGGTTTGAAGTAGATGGAATAAGTTCTTTTTTAAAAGTAATAAAATTTGACTTGTCATATGCTTGACAATTACATATAGGGAATAGTAGAATATAGAAAAACTACATAGCAACTTATGTACTTTTTTATATGCAATGTTAAGTATGTGTTTCCAAGTAATATACTCCATTAGAATTTCCATTCTAGTTTTACTGTAAAATAACAGGCAGCAGTCGGTCCGTTCAATTAACCGTTAAACTTACGGTTTGTAATCTTTTTTACTTTGGCGATTTTGACACCTTTTACAACTAGCATGGTTTCAAACTGTGAAAGGAAATTTAAGTGGGTATCAGAGTTAGGATTTTCGTTCGGGAATGCACATTTTAGTAAGATCGTGAATAACTTATGTTATGTGGAATGTGGCTATAAACTGCAGAGCTAGTTCATTAGGTGGTGCCATCTATAGTGAGAAATCAGAACTACTAGACCTTTTTTTTTTGTATTGAGCAGCTCTTTACTGCTGCTATCAAAGCTCCGTATTCTAATAGTTCGAGGTCACTATTTGGTACTTTTAGAACACTGGAAACTCTTCGTGTGTCTTAGAAATGGCAGAAATATTGTGAATCGAATCTCCGTTCAGCCGGCCATGAGATTGACTGATTAACCTTCGCGGTTATAGTGTACATCCAGTTGCATGGAGCTAAATGACTTTCTATTGTGAGCCTAGTTACCTCGGATAAAATTCTGTTTTTTTTCTTCTTCGTGTGTGAAAGCAATAAGCAATTTTTCTCAGAGTCAACAGCTTGAATGACGTATTTTTTTATGGTTATTTAAGAGTTTTGGTTGGATATGGTAAAATAACAGTTAAATAAATTGTTATTTAACCAATTTTTACAAGATATTTCCGCGTTAAGGAAATTTTATGATCGACTGGTAGTATATAATTATTATTCCAAGACCATGGTGATATCTGAGCAAGTTGGTGAAAAAAAATATATTAAGCGTCATTATAAGAAATAGTATTCCGCGTTAAATGAAAAGCAATCACATTTTCGCGCTTAATGAATAACAATCACTTTTCCAAGTTCAATGAAAAACATTCACAGTTCCGTGCTTAATGAAAAACATTCAAATTTTCGTTTTTAATAAAGAGTAATCACATTACCGCGTTTAATGAAAAACAATCACATTTTCGCGTTCAATAAAAAACATTCACAATTCCGTGCTTAATAAGAAACATTCAAATTTTCGTTTTTAGTAAAGAGTAATCACATTACCGCGTTTAATGAAAAACAATCACATTTTCGCGATCAATAAAAAACATTCACAGTTCCGTGCTTAATAAGAAACATTCAAATTTTCGTTTTTAGTAAAGAGTAATCACATTTTTGTGTTCAATAAAAAACATTCACAGTTCCGTGTTTAATGAAAAACATTCAAATTTTCGTTTTTAATAAAGAGTAATCACATTACCGCGGTTAATGAAAAACAATCACATTTTCGCGTTCAATAAAAAACATTCACAGTTCCGTGTTTAATAAAAAACATTCAAATTTTCGTTTTTAGTAAAGAGCAATCACATTGCCGCGTTTAATGAAACACAGTCACATTTCCTCGTTTAATGAAAAACATTTCATGTGTTATGATCAGCTGTTAGTAACTGATTATTCTTCCATGACTGCGTGGATAATTAAAGAAGTTAGGAAAGTTCCGTTGGTATTCGAACCTTGCACACCTGATTGGGAGGAAAACGTTCTATCTCCCGAGCCACCGCGACTTATAAAAGTCGTACTCCTTTCCACGTTTAAGGAAGTTTTGTGATCGGTTGTTAGATTGCAATTATTCTGGCATGCTTTTCACAAGTTTTCTTATGTCAAACCTCAGAATGAATTATCTCATTTTGATAACGCCTTTAATTTGTTTCGTCTAAAAATTACATGTGTATTTTTTTAAATTTTCATTTGAAAAGCAATTAAAATGTTAAGTTTTTTTTTTCTTTATAAATATGTAAGAGACTAATGATAATGAAACAGAGAAATATGGATAGGAATATATTAGTAAGATAAAAAATTAAGCAAATATTTAAGTTTAATTGATTACAGTCAGATAAATACCAGCGAATCCATACATAGTACTTACGTTAATAAAAAATGAAATTTTCTATAACTTAAAACATTGTATTAAATTTAATTTTCCTATTATTTCAGAAAAATAAAGTCTATTAAATCGTTATAAAATTCATTAAGATAAAAAATAATTATACTCATAAAAAAAGGAAAATAATAAACACTTCACATTTAAAAATGACATTTTCTACAAGTTGCACTTCAAAACAAGCTTTTGTTTATAATTCTATTTTTAAAACAAAAAATGATTTCAATTTCTTATCTGAAGTGAAAGAATTTTATAAAAAAATAAAAATGAAACACTTCTTAGAAGAAATGATAAAAAATTTTAAACAAAGCTGCTTAAAAAGAAGCTTGATTATTTCAAAGATAAAATACTAATTATCGTGGTTTGACACTGTTGAAAAACTATTTCTTTTAATCCTATTTACCGTTCTTAAAAAATTAAGTTTCTCAATGATCTGGTTGAATAATAAGCAAAAATATTTCAAAATACTAGATTAAACTTAGAAAAATAAGTTGTTATTCGTGCAATGGGTTTAAAAACAAACGCGGCATAAAATTATTTTTAAACAAAGGGTTTTTGCTAATTAAAAACAAACTGTAGTGTGATGATTGTTGAAAAAAACATACAAAAAGTTTTAAATTAATAAGTATTTTCAGATAAACCCTCGCGAACAAATTAATGTTTTTTTTCTCTCTTATTGTGTATGTGTTTTGAATTTATTTTCTCAGAGGTAATTTTGTTTTAGATTAATAATTATTAGTATTTGAAGTATTGCGAAATTTTTATCATTTGCTAACAACACCAACAAAAAAAATTCTCATTTTATCCGATTTTTAATTAAAAAGATTCAATGTTTCCTTATTCTTTATTGAGGAAATAATTTAGTTAATTATATTTTATGCAAAATTCTTATTTCCAAATATTTTTATCAGAAAAATAAAACGTAGAAAAATTCCCCTTATCACATTTTGACTTTAATGAGTTATAAAATAGTTTTCTTCGAAAAAAAGTGCTAAAGCAGAGAAAAAAATCAATTAGAATAAAAAATCTACTTTGCAAAAAAAATGTCTTCTTTCCTTTAGTTTTTCAATTATTAGTGTAAAGATTTTAACAAAGATATTACATTCATGTTTAACACCGTAGGCAATATTATTATGAAACGTTTAAAAATTTTAACGATTGCTAAAATTTCACCTTTTTTTTCAAATCACTCTGAAAAAGGCCTAATTTACCCTATTCCAAAAATAATTTCTAATAAAAACGATTTCCAAATATATTTAATTCAGTCTGACCAAACACAACGTTTCCTAATGTGAGTAAATTATCAAAAATTTGTGGATTAAATAAATTTTATCAAGAAACTGAATTGTCATTTCATTTTACATTAAAGAAATGAAAACTAAGGAAGATGTAGAAATCTCTATAATTGTAAGAGTTATTGTATGAAATATCCTGGATCGAAATTACTTAAAATTCACCGAAAATAAAATTAAACAAAAATTTCCTTGCAGAATTAACATGAGTTAATAAAGGAATCTTTGTTCGGTGATATCTTAAAAATATCTAAAAGTTATATGCATTTAGTTTTCGCCTTATAAGTTAACTTTAATTATTCAAAGTACACATAGCAAGCAATGTTAAAAAATCATATATTTTATGGAATAATTGAATTTTAAAAAATATGATAGCTATATTTGGCACTCTTATTGAGTTAATGCCATTATATGCCAAATAAACAGTCGTCCTTTCTCTTGCTAAAAAGTAATTTCTTGTAGAAAATTTCGTAAACAAACTAAAAATAGTTATATTTGTATATTTTAAGCTTAAACACTAACAACGCAACTTCTATATTGTTTGGAGTGGCTTCAAATTGGTAAAAATTTACGAAGCGGAGCTTAGCTTGATTAATTTACCATAATTTTGAGCCGACCGGCATGTGTAGGGGTTAGAGAACTGCCCTTGCATCTGAAAGTTTCTGGGTTCGAATCCCGGGCAAGGCATGAATGTTTTTTCCTTCTCTGTACTATCTGTCCTTACAGTGGGAGCAACGTTGGCGCAACTAATATGGTGCCCCTGAAAGAGTGGCCAACAATTCTGCCCTTCAGGTGCCTGTATGACCTAGGTCATTATCCAGGTGGACATTGGAGTAGGAAAAAAAAAGAGAACCATAATTTTGATACGATGGGTACGTCCAAACCAGACAATTTTGATACAGTTTGTCGTAACTCGCTAACCAAGATAGATGCTGGAAATATAATTGGCATTAAGGAAGCTGAATATACGAACACTGAATACACGAAATATATTTGGCGTAAAAATGCGAAGCTAGCCCCCGAATTTAATTTTTAGGATTAAGTTCAAACTAAGGGTGATCAAAAAAAAATTAAAGGGTGGTCATTTGTGGTCAAAAAGTGGTCAAACGAATAAGATAGAAAAATTTAGCTTTTTATTCTTTTGGCGAAAAAATGCGAAGTTAGCCGCCGAATTTAATTTTTAGGATTATGTCCAAAATAAGGGTGATAAAAAAAAAATTAAAAGATGGTCATTTGTAGTCAAAAATTGGTCAAACGAATACAATATAAAAATTTGATTTTTATTCTTTTGGCGAAAAACTGCAAAGTTAGCCGCTGAATTTAATTTTTAGGATTGCGGCGTAAATAAGGGTGGTCAAAAAAAAGTAAAAGGTGGTAATTTGTGGGCAAAAAGTGGTCAAACAAGTACGTTGTAAAAATTTAGTTCTTTATTTACCTTGCGTAAAATGCGATGTTGGCCCCCGAATTTAATTTTTAGGATTATGCCCAAAATAAGGGTGATCAAAAAAAAAATTAAAAGATGGTCATTTGTGGTCAAAAAGTGGTCAAACGAATGCAGTTTGAGTTTTAGATTTTCTTCATTTTCGGGGCTATCTTCGGTTAGGTAAAATTATTAAATGGATCGCTAACGAGTTCGATTTGCAAACTCGGGATAAACCTGTGATACAGGCCCCTGATATCTAAAGGCTGTTTTCAAGGGTTTTGTAACGATCCCTCACAATGAGGACGTCGAACTTAACGATTTACTAGTTTCACGAGAACCTCATCATGATCGTATTGAATCATGCACAAACACACTTCAGTGTTCCATAGAGCGGAAAGAAGGGGAAATGAGGGCAAACAAACTCATAGCGTTCATGACTGTGTTGATGAACACGATTTGCTACGCCATATACTTCTACTTCCACATTGATATCTACAGCAAAGTTGCAGTATTTCAAATTTTGAAAAAGAAATCCAATTAAAAAATAAAATAGAACATTAATTACACGAAATGATGCCTTTAAATGTCAGTATTAAAATGTCACAAGACCGAAATTTTTTTTTATCTCGCGTTGGCAACAGTGAGCGAAAACTGAAGACGTGGCCCTTGGTCGATGTTTTTATTTGGTGTTTATTTCTTTTCTGGTGTTCTTAACTCCGTCTTTCCTCAACACTGATTTGACAAGGAAGTAAAATATCCTCAGGGATTGACGGATCATGGGTTAAATTCCTCTTGCCATCATTCTAACTGTGGAAGGTTTTCGTGGTTTTCTTCTCCATGTAACTCAAATGCTGGTTAGTTCCCTCCAAAAGCCCTCCTCGAATTTAGGATTTCTCCCAATAATTGATCAAGGAGTTCTCTCGTCTTCTGGATTGGGTCCACAATTACAAGTCTACGGAGTTGAACATTGGTAGTCGTACACCTAAATTGGGTCGGTTGTTCAACGACGGTTATAAAATAATGTAAAATGATTTGACAATAGCAATGGTGGCCCAGGTGATAGAACGTTCGCCTTCCAATGAGGGGAACGTTTTCGAACTCCAGTGATGGCCGGTCGATATGAATTCCGCACTTAGCTCGCACCGACCACATCGCTGATGTAAATATCTTCCGTGGTAGACGGATCATGGGTCCCTTCTCATCAGGCTAACCATGTGAGGTTATCGTGGTTTTCCTGTCCTTGTAACGTAAATGCGGGCTAGTTCCATCAAAAAACCTTCCACGAAGGAAAAATTTCTGCCAATACTTGATCCGGGAGTTTCCTTGTCTTCTGGATTAGGTCCACAAATATAAGGCTACGGAGTTGAATATTGGTAGTCGTAAACTTAAAATTGAATCGGCTGTTCAACGAAGATGATAAAATAAAATGATTTGACAGATTTCAATAATGCTAATACTTTTTTTTCTGTTAAATATTAATATGCGATTCCTAGTGAGAGTAATTTTTTTACTTCTTACAGGTATTTCATTTAACATCGTTATTAATAATCATTTTACAGGTGCCGAGGTGGCTCTCAATGAGGTGACCAAGGTTCGAATCCCAGAGATGACTGGTCAATATGAATTCTAAGCATTCTACGCACCGACTACGGTGTTGACGTAAAAATATCCTCTGTGGTAAGCGGATCGTGGAGTCCCCTTGCTATCTAGCTAACCGTGGGAGGTTTCGCATTGTTGCGGAAGTGCGGGTTGGTTCCATAAGAAAATCCTCCACGAAGGCTAATTCTCTCAATGTTTGATCCAGGAGTTCCCTTGTCTTCTGGGTTGGGTACGAAATTACAAGACTACGATATTGAATATTGATAGTTGTAAGCTCAGAATTGGGTCGGTTGTGCAACAATGGTTATAAAATAAAATATTATCCTTTTACAGTGGAGCCGCCGTGTCTTAGGGGTTAGAGTGCTCGCTTTCCACAAAGGTGACCCAGGTTCAAATCCAAATGCTGGCGTGTCAATACGAATTTTGTTCTTGGCTAGCACCAACTACAGTGATAACATATAGTATTCACAGCTGTAGACGGATCATTGGTTAGAAGACCGGGATAGACTGGTTGGTAGGACGCTGGGCCCATGTCCAGGAGTTCGTGGGTTTGATCCTCGCCGGCCGAAGACTTCCCGTGTAGTAAATGGTGAATGATGCACGTTAAATCTGTCGAGTGGTAAAGTCCTCCATGTTCCCATAACAAATTAGTGCCTCTGGGGGTACTGATCCAGGAGTTTTCTTGTCTTCTGGATTGGTTCAAAATTACTAAGCTACGAAGTTGAACATCAGTTGTGTAAACCCAAAATTGGGTCGGCTGTTCAACGATGGATATTAAAAAAAAATTAACCCTCAGCCATCGGGCTAACCTTGGAATATTTTCGTGGTTTTTCTTTACTTGTAACGCAAGCAAATGTTAGTTCCGTCAGAAAGTCCCCCAAGAAAGCTAGTTCGTCCGAATGCTTGATCCAGGAGTTCCCTTTTTTTCCGGGTTGAGTTCAAAATTACGAGGCTACGGGGTTGAACACTGATAAGCTTAAACTCATAATCGGGTCTGCTCTTTAACGCTGGTTATAAAAAAAAACGATAATAATAATAAAATGAAAATCATTTTACAATAAATGAATGACCTATTGTATACTAACTAGAGAACTATTGTATACTAATTAATATCGATTATAAAAAGATGATCTAAAGAAGTGTTTCTACTATTTTATTTGAATAAAACTTCTATATCCATTGTTACAGAAAACATTCTATACATACAAAGCTTTCTAAAGCAAACGGATTTTTATTCTAAATTGAGGCTTCACAGCATTTGTTCCCGGAGGCTGATAAATAACAATTAAATTAAAATGGCAAGAATCTTATTGCTCTGTTATTTGTTCAAGATCATTTTCCGTACAAATGCCCCGAATTATGCTCTGATGAAATTAAAATTTTCTCTTAATTAAATTCCGTCTTCTCCGTTTGGAATTCCTTTTCAAGAAATGATTTTAAGTTTCGATGACACTCAAGCTCTGTTCTCTTTAGACTAATAAAGGAAGATGTACACATTGTTTTGAAATTCAAATAGTCTAAGGCTCACTGATTATTTCGAATAGATTCCTTAAAACCGTGAATATCTTTTGATTCATTATGCTATCTTTCGTTCATTTATTAAAATATTCTTTAGCGTTTTTAATGCGAAAAATTATTTCTTTTTCTTTCTTGATTTTTGGGTCAAAAAAAAGTTTTATTTTTTATAACAATTTCTCTTTCAAATTAAATTATTGAAAAAAGTATAATAAATTCCGAAAATTATTTAGAAAAATATGCGTTTTATGTTTGAAATTTGTGGAGGACACGAATTATGTTTGAGAACGAGATTTTATTCAATGAATATTTTTACAATTTGCTTGGTTTTATTATTTTCCGCAATGATCAACCCACGAAGTAAAAGTGTATTTTAATAGCAAACATGTTGCCACTTATACGCCGACAATCGCAAAATGAAACACCAAGGATAATTCTTAACGCACCAGAAGTGTTCATTTACACTTCTTTTGGTGTACAAAAGTTGTTTATAACATTTTGTTTAGTAGTTGCATTTGTTTTTTTGTTTGTTTTTTTTTTGTATATTAGCTGTTTTATTAGACCGAGATTTGTGACAACAAAACATGACAATGTTTTATTCCACATAATATTCAGTAAATATATTTTTATTACACGAAAATGCAGGACTGGTTAATTTAGATACCTGCACTCAATGATTTTTGAAATGAAATTCATTGTTTATCAACCCTACGCAATTCACAGATTGTATCACCAAAAAATTGTATCACCTTTTCTAAGACTTCCTACAAATAATTTTTCTTTTCCTTGTGTTTTTTTTTTTTTTCTTTTTTTTTTTTTGCTATTTGTTTAAAGCAAAAAATAAAAGTATATAATTTTATTATCTCTCATCTATCATAAAGGAACTACATTCTGAAGTTAAATTATTTTATAAACTCATAAAAAGTGCTGAAAAAAATTCAGAAAAATAAATAATTTAAAAATGCTTATTACAATTAAAAACTAGCATATTCCTTATTTAATAAGATGAATTGAGTCAATTAATGGAATAGCAACAATTTTTTTAATGAAAAGGAATGAAATGTTGCTATACTTTTGTGATAAAGCATCTCTCTGAAAACTGTTGGTAACTGTACTGTGTTGGTAATTGTACTAGTTGGTAATCGGTGTCAAATTTAGATAAACTTAGCCATTGTTGTAGTTATTTTATCTGAAATTGTTTTTATTATGTTTCCCCTTATTAAAATTTAAAGTATTTTTGAGGTTTATATGAGGTTGTTTCTGTGGTGGATTTTAGGTTTATTCGAAGTTGATTTCAAAAACAACCGTAAAAGATCCAAGGTGCGTGAACTAGTTTAATTGACACTTGAGGATGTTTTGAGGTTGATAAAAATCTACTTTAGAGTAACCAGCATAAGGAGGTTGTTTTTGAGGTGTACAGATTATTTTTTCTACACTTCAGGCAAATGCGTATATATAAGGTGTGAATAATTTTACTTGGTCTGAAATTACTACTAAAATTATTTCTGAGTTATATATGAAGTTGTTTTTTTTTAGGTATAAATGAGGTTGAAATTTAGGTATATTAATGAGGTTATTTTTGGTGCAAAACATAACATCATTTTCTACCTCTGATGTATTTTTTACATCTGTCAACCTCAAAATGACCTCAAAAACACCTTATTGGTTTGTAAGAATAATTTATTCAAAAGCGGAATTTTAATATAAAATTAGAAAATGTTTATGGAAATTCACCACTCATAAAATCGTTTTTTTAAAAAACATAGTTTATCTTCACAGTAATTTTTTAACAATAGATTAGTAGTTTAAACAATAATGTCTTTGATTAAATTATATGAAAACATGTTTTAGGCTGTAAACTAGATAACAGAAACAATTAATAAGTTGTTAATAATTTAAAAGCTAAATTTAACATACTTCATGAAAAAATTAAGACAAAGTTTTGTCCATCCTTTTACAAAAATAAACAACAATTTTTTTTCTAATTTAAACGCATGAAGAGTACTTAACGCATGAAGAGTAATTGTTTTTAGATGCATTTTAAAATTAAAACTATTACATTGCATAGTTTGTATCTTAATTTTAGTTTTTAAATGAGAAGGAAAAGTAACTATTTCGTTTGAACGGAAGAGACATAGTTGCAATAATAGAGCAGACTGTCTTTGAAAATTTCTTTCAAATGACTAAAAGCACTTTTTCTAAATTACATTTTATTTCAGACAAAGAACTCAAAATAAAAATAAAATTCATTCATGTTTTATGAGCAGAAGAGTTTTTAATCTAAAGCATAATATATTCATATGTGCAGTTATAAAAAATGAGTCGTTTTATAGTTTCCTTAATAAATAACTTTCGTAAAGCTTCACTTTTTATATTAATAAAGAAAGGATGTTGTCAAAAAGGATTAAACAATTTAAATAATTTATTCATAGAGGATAAATAATTTAAAAATTTTATCAACATATTTTCTGTCTTATTTTACAAAATTATATATATTTTTATGACATCTCAGGACAACTCAAATTCTTAAATGAGTCGCTTAAGCGTTTGAGACAATGCTTAGGTTTAAAGTATTTCCTTTTTTATTTATTACAAAAATGTCATAGCAGAATTTTAGATTAAATTAAGTTCTAAATTTAAACGCGAGAGAAATTTAAAAACAAGTAATTTCTTCAGGAGAATGTATTTTTATAAGGTACAAGCACAGTGAAAAATTCCAGATCAAATTACGGTAAAAGGTACTCTTTACCATTTAAATCCATTTTTATCGGAACATATTACGGAGCAAAAAATGATTTACTGATTTGGAGGTATAATGGATTTAACGTAGGATTCCCGTACTTTATACAGCAACTTTTCCGGTTTCACCGAAACGGTCGGGTATTTTAAACCGTATTAAAATCTTGGTACTTATTCCACAATTTGATCCGAAAATTTTTGCTGCGCAACTACAATTTTATGTAAAAATCTAGATTCATATTATTGGCTCTTTTAACAGTTAGGATTCATTTACTCAAGACTTAAAAGTTATGGTACATGTTAAACCAAATTTGAATCAATTATTTTAACCGCCACACTTAAAAAAAAGTTTATTTTTGAATCAATATTACCGTTTTCATACACTGGTGGACAAAATTAAGAGATGGAAGACATTTTCCCAAATATCTCAAAAAATACTGAATATAAATAAATGAAATTTGGTATGGAGATAGCTTATTTCATGATAATAAAGTATGCAAAACAAAAATGAAAGTGCCATTCACTGGCAAGACCTATTGCCAATAAATCGAATATAGTCTGAACTTAAGGATAAAAGAGGACAATAAAAGTGAGGCTTGTACAGTGTGTGTTGCCTCTAGTATGGTGTATGGTCACCCCTGACAGACAGACAGCATGCACAACGAGTATGCATGCTGTTAATAAGGGAGTTAAGGAGGACTTGTGGAAGACCCTCCCATTCTTCCACCAGAGCAATTTTTAACTCCAGAATGGTTCTGGGGGGAGGTTGGCGCATCGCAATAGCTCTCCCAAGAGCATCCCAAGCATGTTCAATAGGATTCAGGTCAGGGGATTTGGCTGGCCAATCCATTCGTTGAATATCCTCGCTTTCCAGATACTCATCAACCATGAGAGCCCTATGTGGTCGCGCATTGTCGTCCATAAAAATGAACTCAGGGCCAACAGCGCACCTGAAAAGATGCACATAGGGCTCTAGGACCTCCTGTCTGTACCTTTGGGCATTCACGGAACCATTGTCAAACACATGTAGCGGTGTGCGGATATCTTGCATGTGCGAAAATGCTTTCCATCTCTTAATTTTGTCTACCAGTGTATTTATGTAAAAAAAAAATAGCACATAATGGTAAATAGTTAATGAATGTTAATATTACAAAGAGGGAAATAATGTTAACCTTACTCTTGCTACATTATGAAATGAAAAAAAAAGTCATCTTTTCATTTTATGACGTAGTGAATTTAAATGTCAAAACATAAATATTGATGGCAACTTTGTTCCAAATCTAAACAAATACCAATTTCGAAGCGTGCTTGTACCTCTCACCACTACAAAACCAGCAAAGTTCGTTCAGAATGGTTGATCACTTGCCTAGCTTCAAATATATATAAAAAAATAGTAATGGCAGTTATTTTCAGAGAAAAAACGAAGCAATTGAAGGGACATTTACACTGATGTGAATGAAATCGTATATGCGAATTTGGAGATAAGAGAACTTGGTTGGCAACTTTTTCGCGCATCTCCAAATACGAAGCGCGATCTTTTCGCATCCAGTGTGAATGGTCCCTAAAGAAGCTCCGTTTGTCATTAGTTGGCTATTGCATGAATTTCTGTTCAATGGTGGTATGCATTTTTATAGTATAATAAGTTCAACTCACTGGCATTTTTCTTTATTATTTATTCAATTATATATTTACTTTGAAATGATTAGAGAAGAACTATTCTAAAAAGAATGACTGTGCAATAACATTAAAATAGGTAGATATTTCGATATTTTATTTAGTGCCAACACAACGTTAAACAATATTAACAAAACCGTAATTGTAGATACAAAAAGTTTTTTTTTCTTAAACAAAGAAAAAATATTATAAAGCTTCTGATTTAGAGCTAGATCTTTAACTCCTTATTTTTGGAGATACAAAACAAACGTGTTTCGTAACTCCAAAATAAAAACCAAAAATGAAATCACTGGTTAACAAACTACATTATTTTCCCCTTAATCTGTAGAGTATCTCTTTCTCCGCTCGTAGTTAATACGTACGTAATACTTTTTCACTAATTAAAATTATTTAACATGCAAAAAGTTAAATATAATAGCTTTTTTATTATGTAATAAGATAAAATAATTTATCTAGCAATATATTATTCAATAGGCAGATAACAAAATTAAAATAAATTCGCAATAATAAGGAAAAAAAATTATAATAAACTAGTATTCTTGTATGAACTAGAGCAGGGGTTTCCAACTGGTGACCCGGGGGCTGCATTCGGCCCGCGAAACTTTTTTTCGTGACCAGCGAACTGAAATATATTAGTTGTCATTTTTTTGCGGACAATTTTCGTAAAAAAATCTATATGGGGTTAAAATACTTTTCTCGTTAATCGAAATCTAATTTCTTCGTTTCTATGAAATTTAACATATCAACGGTGCGAAAAAATTTTTTTCTCTGGTTTTGCATCCAAGAAAATACTTATTCAAATACAAAAATTAATCGTGTGTGTTGCTCTTTTTTATTTCATTTTTTTTTTTTTTTTTTTTTTTTTTTTTTTTTTTTTTTTGTATTTTGTGAATATAATTCAGCTTGTGTGTATCATAAATTCTCTCGAAGAAATTCTCTGATTTAACTTTTTGAAACCACTCATTTTGGACGAAAATATTTGCACACACATTTGTAAATTTAAAATGTAAATATCTATTCTCTGGTGGTTGCAGCAGACAAACGTCAATTTTCTCATTGAACATTTTGTGTGGTACTATGTAAGTTTCAATACCAACCTTTTTAAAGTTTTATATCTTAACAATTGGATATCCGTTGCACATTAATTGTTTAATACATAGGTGCACATTAAAATTATTGTAGCCAAAATTTTTATTTATTTAATATTTTTGAAAATATTATTAGTAACAATTAAGTATTTTTAAAAATCTACTTTTTATTTTAATTTTTAATTCAATACTTTTGTTTTGTACAACTTGGTAAGAATCTGACAGCAATATTTAATGTTCCTTCAAACATAAAAGAGTCCTACGTAAAATTTTGATAAAGTTGCGGCCCGCCATATGATTTGTGTTTTTAACTGTGGCCCCCGGCCTCATGTAAGTTGGAAACCCCTGAACTAGAGCATGAACTAGGGAACCATCTAACTTCATTTTAACTAAGAGTTAGATATTAGGAAGTTTAGTTAATAGACAAATGCATCTTTATTTTTTTCTTCGTAATTTTTAAGTTTGGTAGTTTTTTTTTCCCGTTGAACTGAGTATAATGAAACTTTCGTTTTATTAAACTCAAATGCTTTCATGCCGACCGTTTTAGAGATATAATTATCAAAATAATTACTACAAACTTATTCATATCAGCTTCAGATGAAAATAGCTGCTTTGCAAACATTTTTGTATTTTCTTTAATACGTAATAAGTTTCGTGGCAAGTAATAAGAAATAATCGTAATATAAGTATATTTCGTAATTAGTTTTGTTAAGCAATATTCAGATTTATTTTCCGTTACGTATATAATTCCGTTTTATATATAATTTTCCGTTCAAAATAATTCTTAAGATATAAGTACAGTAAAACCTGTTTTTGTGCGGTGGATAGGGACCGCATAAAAGAAATCGTACAAAAAAATATTCGAAAATTTTGTAAATTCTTTGTACGATAACAACTTTGTACGATATACAAACTTTTTTATGCGGTGGATAGGGACCGCATAAAAAAAGTCGGACTCAGAAAATACATTAATGATTCATGAAATAGATGTGAGAATGATTTCAATTAAATTAAATAATTAAATTAGACCTAAAGAAATTGTAAAAATATTTAATTCTTGATTGTTCATATACATGGAGAAGTTTTCAAATTATACATTAAATAGTTTGCTGCTACTCGTCGTAATGCAAAACGCGCATCTTCTTGGAATGAATTGGTTGAAAATCGTTTTCGTCGCTTGAAGATAGGATTTCAGTTGATTTATTTGTTTTTTGGTACCATAAAGTACTTCAACTTGTTTAGCGCAGAATAAATTTTAAACAGAAGAGAAAATGGAGTTGACGATAATAAATGAACTAATGAAAGTAAATAAACAGAGCATCTAGAAGTCCAGATACATCGTTGTCAAGGAGACCACGTAATCAGAGTTCGTCCACAACATGTATATGCACATTGATAAGAAACATTAAACTGGTGCTAACGCCGCTAAGATTCATATACCGCATAAAAATAAATCGCACTAAAATAAAATCGCACAAAACCAATCGCACAAAAATAAAATCCCATAAAAATAAAATCACATAAAAAAGGACCGCACAAAAACAGGTTTCACTGTATCATTGAAAATTAAATAAATATGAAACATTTAATTTAATTTTGAAATTTTATTTGCTCCTAAATTTATTATTTTAGTACAATAAGAAACAGAAATAAAGTGAATATTAAAATTATACAAAGAAGATAATTAAAAAAAATCTCAACGGGCTGCAGTTCACTGCCTCAGTGAAGGCTGGTGTTTAACGTTTAAAGGGTTTGACATTGCGTTAATTCAAAATTCTTTTTAAAAATAAAATTCCCAACTTTTGAAGCAATATAACATTTATGATTCATTGAATGAAAAAATGATACAAAAATATGCACATTTCATTGAATGAATAATAAAACTAAATAAATAAGGCAATAAATACTTCTAGGTAAAATATGATTTCGGTGTCAATATTTCTTTTGACATCGATTTATGTGCATGTTAATAAAACAATAAAAAAATGTGAGTTAGGAAATGATGGGAATGATAACAAATAACAAAATTGTCGAACAAAGAGTTGTTTTTGACGCCAATATGACATAAAGGTCGAAACTATAAATCATACTTTACGTACATTTTTTCTGTCGATGCATCCAAAGTATAGTTTTTATAAATATAATCTTTGAAAACATTTTGCCTTTCTACAGTATTAATTTGAAAATACAGTAGAGAACCGATTATCCGGAACGATCGGGACTATCGCTATTCCGGATAACTGATTTTTCCGGTTTTCTGAATCGCTACAAAAAGCCGTTTTTTAAGTGTTAAACCCAACTAAAAAAAAAAAAAATATTTGGAAATAATCTTAAAAATAAGAAAAAACGATGAGGTAGTACACTAATGATTATTTCTGAAATGATGGTAAGGTAAACATCTTTCAAAAAAGAAAGAAAAATCCTAAAATCCTATGAGGAAAAGAAAATTTTTTTTAAAAAATTGCGGGAAAATTTATCGAATTTCGTTCCGGTTTTTTGGTTTTCCGGTTTTCTGATTTCCGGATAACGGGTTCTGCACTGTATTTATTATTTTGAGGTCATATCGATCGAAGATAAAAATAGCTATAGTATTAAAAGCAACTTTCCAAAATGGCAGTCGTTTTTATGTATACATGGTGTAACTTTATGTATACATTCATAAATATTGGCAAACATTTTATAGTACTGCGGGTTGTTCTTTTTTTCTTTCTACTTAAGTAATTTAAAATTTGAAGTAGAGAAAAAAGTGAGCTGTATTAAACCCAGAGAAAATCATTCAGTTTCAAATGCTGATTTTCTTTCTTCAAAATATCAACAAAAAAATTTGGCAGGATTATACCCCGGGGAATTTATCCAGCAATAATTAATTTGCATTTAGGTATTTTGAAGCATTTAATCCGGATTTGAAACTTTATGGTTTAATTTAGGCTGGCCGTAACTCACTTTTTTCCAAAGTTTACATTTTAAACAACAAATAGAACGTTTATTACGAAAAGTTTCTTCCGTGATATATATGGATGGTGTTATTTACACTATAGAGCACTACAAGTAGGGGGCGGAACCAGAAATTTTTCATGGGGGGGGGGGGTCATAGGCTCAAATTTCCCCTTATACCCCCTTAAATAATGTTTAAAATATTTTATTTCTTCTTCAAACTATTAAAAAAATTATTATTTTTATTTATTTTTTTCAATTTGGGGGGGTCATGACCCCTATGACCTCTCCCCCCATTCTGGATCCGCCTCTGATTGCAAGCTTCTTACTTGCCTTTATTTTCGGATTACTATTGTCGGTTGTTTTTGAAACTCACATCATAATCACTGTATGAATCGTCCAATAGGAATGGTGCAAACGACAATTGATTGATTTATTCCCTCCCCTCAGTAACATAGTTCAGCTTCTGGCTTAGACATCTTTCTTGGTCCTACGCAACATGAATTCACGCAATTCTATCAACTTTAAAAAAATAACAAGACAGAACTACAAATATAAAAGAAATATTAATAAAAAAAATAAACAGAAGTAAACAAAGTATGGCAGTGATACTAAATTATAAATTGTAGAGAGTCTACTCCTCCAATTCAGAGCATGATATAACAGTTTTTTTTATTTAGAGTTGCTAGAGGGCACCACTGCGACATTGAAGAATGCCTTGACAGAATGTCCCAATGGAAACTACTTTTAATATTAGTTCACTATTAATATAACTACTATTAATATTAGTTCATGCTTAACTATATAAATAACTATATAAATAACTATATAAATAACTATATAAATAGAACTATTATAAATATTTTGAAAACTTTATTAAGCATTGAACCTTGTTATATTAAATATTATGCAGACATTAGTATATCAAAAACAGGTATTCTTTATAAACATCATTTTCAAACCTCTTTGCATAAAAAAAGAGGATTTTAATAAACGTTTTAACATAAAATTAAGTTTCTTATTATTGTTAAGATTATTTACATAATCACATGAATAAATCCGAAAATTAACGAAAGAAAGAGAACCACTTTATCATAATTGAGGCTGGGTGTTAAGCGTTGTTATTTTATTTTCCCCAACAGCAAAGATTAGTTGACTTTTAAACAAAATATAAAAATAAAAAAATAGATAACTGTGTTATTATAAGTTAACATCTTGCAGAAGTGCCTCTTGGATGTGCTGAAAGAGGCTTTAAGAGGTTGGCGAAAGATCCTCTAAACTCGCACTTGACACCCAACGAGTTCTGAACTAGTCTTTTTCTGCAAGCGAAATCTTTTTAAGATGTCTAAGTTTCTTGCCTATCTCAGAGTCATAGAAAACGTTGAAGACACTTTGTGAAGCCATACTCGGTGGCGAAATTTTAACGTATGTAGGGAGGGNTATATATATATATATAAAATTATATATAATACATGTAATTTGTACCATAAACGGTGTAAATTTTTGACCTCAATAAAGTGTTTTATTGAACATATTTCCTCACAATAGAACCCTAGTATTGTATAATCAAGTATAAAAAATAAGTAGTCTAGCAAAACGCGGGTATCTTTCTAAGTACATCATAAAATGGAATAAATTATTCACTAACAATAAGTTAATTGCAGAGATTTAATCCTTTCATTTGTTCTTTTTAAAGTATTTACTCACTTTTTTTCATAAGTTAAAATGGCTAAACACAATAAATTAATGCACATGTTTTTTTCATGTCTATGGTAAAGTCTTTTAATTGTTTTTTTGTTTCACTGCTTTTGAGTTTCGCATCGTTATCATTAATTCTTTATTAACCTATTAATGAGTTATAATCGTCATTATTTGTTGCAATATAAGAAAGAACATCATTAATTTGTAAGTGTGAAAGCTTTTTTTTCGAGTAGTGTTACTTTGTTGCAATTTGCGTATTCAAATAATTTATGAACGTGTGTTAAAAAGAATAGAGCAATGGTTAAAAGTTCTAATGATGGTTACTTATAATGTTTAAAAGTGTTTTTTTTTTAAAAAGGAAAGAAAATATTTTATTTCCGTTTTATAAAGCAAATATGTTTAAACTATAGCTCTACAATTAAATAAATTATCCCATGAAACTGAAGCTGTAAGATATTACTTAAATGGAAACTTCATTCAGTTCAAAAATATATAAAGAGAAAATTACAGCGTGTCGACTGTAACGTGCGCGTGAAAAATCGGCGTACATTTTCAAGACATTTCATATATATATATTTCATTTATACTTTCATATATGTTTTAGCATATTAAGTAAATACAAAAAACACGAAGAAAATAAAGTAAAACAGTAAGTTTCATTTTATGCGCATAAGCTGCAAGTTAATAGAATTCATAAAATTAGTTCAAAATGTGGAGAGAACAAGGGGAAAATTACAGAACAATGAAAGAAGGGGGAAAAAATAATAATAAGAATAAAAATAGCAAGAAACCGGAAGGAAAAAGAAATCCGAAAAAGAGGACAAAAATTTTAGAAATCCGGAAAATAAGAGATATAATTTCTTCATCAGCTCACACGATTATATCCGCAAAAAAGAGTGCTTTATAATATTGTATCAATATAGCCAAAGCAAAATATATCAAAACAATAGTGTGAGGAGCAATCAAAAAATTTCATAAAACAAAAAACTTAAAAATATAAAAATATTTACTATAAAAAAATATTTACTATAAAAAATATTTACTATAAAAATTTCATTGCGAAATTTTATAATTTTTCCATATGAAAATCCATTTCGGGTAATTCCGTGACTGAAATTATTTACTAAAAAATTTCTTTGTTAATTTATATAATTTTTCCATGTGCAAATCCATTTCGGGCAAATCGTGGCTGAAATTATTTACTAAAAGAATTCCTTTGTTAATTTATATAATTTTTCCATGTGCAAATCCATTTCGGGCAAATCCGAGGCTAAAATTATGTAAAAAACTGGCAATTCATGTTTCTTTCTCTTTTCTATTTTATACTTTTTTTTTCTTAAATAAATAATTTTTTTCTATAATTATCAATTGTCAATTTATANTATATATATATATATATATAATATAAAATCATTTATTTAGCTTTTTAGCTTGACAAATTCGTGGGGCCAAAAATAAATAAATAAATTTACTCATTACACTTTAAAAATAAGGCTAATAATTAAAACGTGTTATTCACAATTGCTACTATAAAGCATTATTCAAGAAATCACTTAATCTCTTACTCAGTTTACAACATTTTCTTATTTTTGTAACTTGCATTTAGATTACACAAATTTCTTTCTGAAGTTGTCAAGAACACAGAAAAATATTCTTGTTTTTTTAATACTTATCACATGCTTTTAACATCTGTTCCGTTTTAAGACCGATTTTATTGTAGCTATCAATTCGGGGTTAAAAGTTTTTATACACTGTAAAATATGGCTATAAAGCATTTATGTAACAGTAAAAGATTTTACTTTTCTGGGTGGATTATTCAGGATTTTTATAAAACCCTGGCTTATAGAATTATTCTATTAGAGTAATCTTTCTAGTCCTAAAATGATGCATTAGTAATGAGCTGGGATAGAATATTGATAGTCTAAAAATTCTTAAAAAATGCAAATAAAAGAAACAAACAATTAATAATTACTTAAAATGAAAAATAATTTCCTTAAAAATATTCCAAAAAATTTTTCATTATGTTTTTTTAGCTTTTATTAATCTGTGTTATTAAAAAAAATGGAAAAGAAATTATTATTGTAGCTTGTATAAATAAATTTAATGAAAAAATAATTAAATTAAATATATGTCATTTATGAACAAAATAAAATGTAAACAAATACTCGATAAAGATAAATATGATTTTATCGAATTTTATTTGCAATTTTTAACGACATTAGACTTGCGTTGTTTCATTAAAAATATTTTTAATGTTCTTCAAATTGAAAGATTGCTTATAGATCAAAAGCAAATTCTCTTTTTTTTAAAAAAATAAAAGGCATGCTTTGTGCAATGTAGACTAAAGAAAAAAAAACAGCATGAATAAAGTACAAATGAAAGTACAGAAATGGCATACTATAGTTTCGGTTCTATAAACAAGTACTTTCCTCAGTGACTAAACACCGAATGATGGTAAAAAGGTAAAGAAACATGCACATTGTAGGGTAGGAAAAGGATTTAATTTAAAAAAAGGGGGAGATAAAATAAAATTTCCCTCAAATCTGTTTTACTTAACTCCCTTTTCTTATTTTCTTGTTCAAACTTGTTTCTCCGTCTCTATTGGTTAAACCATTTTGCATGTGTTTGTCTCTTTACTTTTCTACCATTACTTGCTGTTTAAACACAGCGGAAGGATGTTGTTTAAAGAACTGAGACTATAGTATGACTATTTTTGTACTTTCATTTGTACTACTTTATTCACTTTTTTTTAGTTAAATTCTTTATATTTCGAGAAATTCTCCTCAACCTCAACGCTTGTTATTGAATGGTATTATTTAAAATAACACGATTCAATGCAAAATGTATTCTTAATTTTACAGTTTATATTTTATGTATCATACTTATTTTCGTCATTTGAGTTAAAGAGTTTACATTAAATGTGATATTAACCCATCAAACGATTGAGATTGATAAACCAGGAGTCGCGAAGCCGAGAGATAACTAAAGCACTCAGTGCATTAGTGTTAAACACACAAAGACTCTCACAACAATATGACCTGCAATACCTTTTTATAGCTTTTTTTCGTCTTTTCCAACACTATCAAAACTGTTATCCAATACGAATTTGGTGTTGAAAAACTCGAAAAATTGTGTGTTGTTTTAAGTTAATAGTGAATCAAGTGGTCATACAAACTTGAATGAGTGTAGTAAATATAAACAACAATAACTGATAAAGCCTACACCGAAAGTCAGATGTTTAGTTATTTTTTTGTATAATTTATAACTGTAAAAATAATTCAAATGCCTATAAATACAAACTAATTATTTTATATTTTGTGGTTTTATCAAAATAAAAACGATTAATTAACCTACAAAATAACATACTAATCATTTGTATTAATTTATTTTTTGAGATACCATTAAAAAAAATAGGACTACTATAATTTTAAAAGTACCATACTAATGCGATATTTTTCTTTCAATTTTCCGATTCAAGTCTTATAAAATTTATGAAAACACTTGTCTAAGGCAGAAAAATACTAGCAGTCATATGTATCATGTCAATATTTGAACATAAATGAAGAGAAAGCAAAATTCATGTATATTTTTTCAACTGTCAGAACATTAAAAGAAATTGAAAATCTTGAAGTGTCTGGATGTAAATAAAAGTCAGCGAGGAATTAAAGATTTAAGTTTTAAAATCCATTCCTGGTATCCATTTTTCTATTACTAGAACTTTAAGAACTTTCTCTTGGGAAAGAGATCAATCAAATATATTCAAAACTTTCGTGATAGGATTTACACCAGTGGATACCATAGCAACTGTTACTTCCAAGCCCTTACTGTTACTTTTGCTAATATTAGCAGATACTTATAAACCTACATTTAATTAATAATTTGTAAACCTAAAAATATAACGTACCTATTACTTGTATAAATTTATTTTTTAAATACCATTAAAGTAAGAAAGGAACTACTATAATTTTAAAAATAACATATTGTACTTTTTTTTAGTTTTCGGACTCAAATCTTATAAAATTTTTAAAAACATTTATCTGTGCCAGAAAGATATTAACAGCTGCATTTAAATATCAATCATTTGATCTCAAACGAAGAAAAAAGTAAAATGATGTGTATACTTTTATTTATTATTTTTTATTTATTATTTTTATTATTTTTATTTATTATTTTTATTATTTTTTATACATATATTTATATTTTTCTTCGTCTCTCAAACTATTCAGAGAAATTGAAAAATCTTTGAAGAGAGTAGATGTAAATAAAAGTCAGCGAGGAATTAAAGATTAAAGTTTTAAAATCCATTCCTGGTATCCATTTTTCCATTACTAGAACTTTAAGAGTTTTCTTTTTGGAAAGAGATCAATCAAATGTATTCAGAATTTTCGTGATAGCATTTGAACCTGTGAACACCATGGCAACTGTTACTTCTAAGCCCTTACTGTTACTTTTAAACTGTCACTAATATTAACAGTTACTTATAAACCTACATTTAATTAACAATTTATAATCCTACAAAAATAACGTACCTACCTATTATTTACATAAATTAATTTTTTTAAATAGCATTATAATAAGAAAAGGTACTACTATAATTTTAAAAGTAACCTATTGTACTTTTGTTTAGTTTTCTGACTCGAATCTTATAAAATTTGTAAAAATATTTATCCATGCCAGAAAGATATTAAAAGCTGCTTGTAAATATCAATCATTTGATCTCAAACGAAGAAAGAAGTAAAATGATGTGTATTTTTTGATCTCTCAAAATATTCAAAGAAATTGAAAATCTTGAAGTAGATGTGAATAAAAGTTAGCCAAAAATTAAAGATTAGAGCTTTAAAATCAAATTCCTGGTATACATTTTTCTAATAACAGAACTTTAAGAGCTTTCTTTTGGGAAAGAGATCAATCAAATATATGCAGAATTTTCGCGATAGCATTTGCGCCTGTGAACATCATGGGCACTATTACTTCTAAGCACTTACTGTTACTTTCATTAATTGTTACTAATATTAACAGTTACTTATAAACCTACATTTGATTAACAATTTATAAACCTACAAAGATAACATACCTATTATTTGTATAAATTTATTTCTTTAAATAGCATTATAATAAAAAATGGAATTACTATAATTTTAAAAGTAACATATTTACCTTTTTTTTTTCTAACTCAAATCTTATAAAATTTTTAAAAGCATTTATCTATGCCAGAAAGATATTAATATCTACATTTAAATATCTATCATTTAAACTCAAATGAAAAGAAAGCAAAACTCATGTACATATATTTATATTTTTTTTCGTTTCTCAAACTATTCAGAGAAATTGAAAAATCTTTGAAGTGAGTAGATGTAAATAAAAGTCAGCGAGGAATTAAAGATTAAAGTTTTAAAATCCATTCCTGGTATCCATTTTTCTATTACTAGAACTTTAAGAGCTTTCTTTTGGGAAAGAGATCAATCAAATATATTCAGAACTTTCGTGATAGCATTTGCGCGTGTGGACACCATAGCAACTGTTACTTCGCTGCTCTTTGGAAGGGGATTTTCGGGGAAATTGTTTTTCATTTGAAAGATATGAGGGGGAGGGGAGCAGTTTCATATAACACACCGGGGATGCTCCCTCGAGGGCTTAGACGCGAGTTCTCTGAGGAAAAATGCTAAAAGATGGGCATTTTGAAATTTTAGAGCTTTTGCTCTACTTCAAAAATCGTTTTTTTACGATCATAATCAATTTTTAATCTAGTCTGAAAATACATTTCTTTTAGAACTAAGTCAGATATGTATAAAAACTGCTTGGCCTGATTTAAAATAATTTTGCGCTAAAAACAATAAGGCTAAATATTTTCAAAAAAAAAAAAAAATGGAAGAAAGAATAGGTATGTTTTTGAACATCACGCTTAGCAATCCTATTTTATCAAACATATCGTCTAAAGTGAGAGAAATTAATTATTAATTAATTATAATTTAATTTGGTAGCCAATCATGTGATATAATTTAAATTTTGTTTGCCATCTTCTAAACCAACAAATAAATAAATAACTTAATTAATTAAATTTCAGAAATACTTTTTAATTATGATATTTAATAATAATAAAACTAACTATATAAATCGCATTACAAAAAGTAATAAATTGTTTTCATTAAGCCTTATTGTTTCATTTCCCCATACTAGGATCTTCATACCTAAATGGCAAATGAGTAAAAAAACAACTCATTTCCACCACAGCCTATTGTTGGCTGATGCCGTCATATCTTCATAATTTTGAGATCAACGGCATGGCGGTCAGCATCGCGCATCAGCCGCATTTACTTTCCGAGCAAGTTGCTACCAAGTTGTTAAAGTGGGTGAGCTTCAATCAGTAGCTGTGGCTGAACCAATAATTTTGTATAATGACAACTCAAAGCACTAACCATTATGACATCGCGACTAAGATAAAAATAATTTTTATCAGCTAACTTAAAAAATAAATAAATAAATAAATAAAAGAAGAAAAAAATAAATAAAATGAAAAATTATATTTAAGCCATTGCAACTCGAGAAGAAGTGACATGATTATGTCTAACCATGTGATTAAGGCTCCTATACTATCAGGGCTCTACTAGTGATTCTACTAGTGAGTCTAATTCAGGGGCTCTACACGTGATTTAAACAAGAAATAATTGGATACTTGCTAGCGACGTCATGAGCGTGTGGCTAACCTGATTGGTTTCTGAAGAGACAAATGCCAGGATTTACCAACAATGACCTCACTTGCAGGTATCCAATTACATAATTTGAAAGAAATTTTTTTTTTTTAACATAGTAAAATAATAACAAAAACTTAAAAAACCCTTTTTTTAATCTTTACTCGTTTTATGTGTTTAAAATATTGGACAACAACTAGAGCATAAATTTTAATAATTTTGATTGATAAATTCTAGATTTAAGTATTTTATTATTGAAATAAATAAAAAATCGTTTTCATTTTTGAAAATACGATATTCATTATTTAAAGCTTGAAGCGAAATGAACAAAGTAAATAACAAACGAATAATAAAAAACAATTATTCTTTGAAATTGTTCTTATCTTAACAAAGAGGCGTTTTAAAAAAACAAATAGAAGATGCCTAAAGATAATTTAGCGTGTCTTTCATTCCTATAATAAATAAAAAATCTTCGAAATAAATTCTAGTAAAATACAAAAAGAAAATGATGGATCGGTTTTCTTTTTATATATCGATGAATTTTTTATCAACTATGTGTAAAACAAATCGACTACTCGCGGAATTGATGAAAGATGTTGATACAATGATTGACACAAATGAAGTCTATTAAATATTTGATTGGCGATCAAAAGATAAATCTGCATAAGAGCGATTACTCTGCGTTTGTGGGATTTGTACACACCCTTTACTACACTATGGCAACCCTACGGTCGGCCATAGTGGATATCAGTGAATGAAAACAAGACTATTCTTCGATGTTGTGAATTTGAATGTATTTTTTATCGTTTATTTACCGAAATAGAGCGATAATCCGCTTTGGATGAGCTCATTTGTGCATTCAAGTCCCTTAATAAATGCTTAAAATAGTGCAAATGTGCTTGGATTGAAAGAAATTCAAATTATTTCGAACAAACGGTGTTGTGTCTGTGAACTCCTGTATAACATCAACAGTAATCGAAGCTGATCTTTCTGCACTAATTTCAGGAACAAGGGATTTGCGAATCAAGTAAGTTATTTCGTAATTGTGTTTATGTAATTTGTATTGTTTATTTTTTAATGAAGATAATACCCGATTTTAAGCTGCACGTCTCGTAATAGCGATTCTTTTTTTGTTGATGCGCGCCGAATCGCCGCTCATTTCCTAACTTGGCGACATAACATCAGTTTTATAAATATCTTCAATAATTAATTTGAAAAGTTTTTAGTTATATTTAATTTACTTTTATCACCCTGTATGATCAATTTTATCCATCTCAAATAAATGTATTTGTTTTAATCAGTATAAAGTGTCAAAAGTTTATTTGTAAACAAATTTGACAGGTTTGACAATTATTCTGTCATAGAATATCTAATCGTTAGTTAAACATTATTTTATTTGTTTTATATACGATTTTATTTAAATGCTTTTACTGTGCTTACTTTATCTATTTTTTTATCTGATTTTATTATTTGCTTCTTTTATCTGTAAAATTTTGATAAATTTGAATTTTGTTTATTTTATTTTTTAATCTATTTCGTGAACTGTGTATGCCAAATTATTATTATTTTTAATTCTTCTCAAAACATCATTAATGTGTATTTTATATCATTACATTGTATGAAAATATTTTTAAGAGATATGTTTAAAATTTAAAGAACTTATTTATCAATAAAACTTCTCGTTTGGATACATAGTGTTAATTTTTCCAGCTATTTTTTTTTTTTAAATTTTTCTAGTAAAATAGTTACTATCTGTTTCATTTATTCATCAACTTTTACAAATAAACACGTAAAGTTAGTTAATTTAGTTATAATTAAACACATATAATCACCTAAAGTTAATTGTAATTTTAATTTCACCTAATTGCTTTGAGATCTGGGAATTGTATGATTTTATTAGTACTTGTAAATAAGGTTTCATTAAATGTTATTTGCCAGTTTAAATCATTTCAATTGTGTAATTATTTGCAATGGATAATATTACATGATGATGTGCTTTAATGGATTTTGAGTACTTTTAAAAATCATTGACTCTAAATATATTTACGTAACAGTTGCTAAAAATTATTATTATTATTATATCTATGTTGTTGAAGGAAAATCATTTAAATTCTATTTTTAAAATAAAAATCAAATTATAATAGTTAACTAAATAGCCAAAATATACAAATGTAATTTTTCCATAAATCCTCAAATGAACTTTTTTTATTTTAATTTTTCGAATTATTAGATTATTCCAGATGGACATAGTCCTTGACAGAAATCATGATTTAAACAAAAAAAAAAATTTTTTTTTTTTAAATCAGATTTGTGCGATTTAATTTTGATTTCGTGGATTAAAATCAGAATTTTTTATTTTTATGCTTTTTTTTATATTTATCAGCCAAATAATTATAATTTAATATTATTTAAAACAATAATATAGCTGATACAGTTAATATTTCGAACAAAAATTTTTGAAAGATTTTGTTTAATTGTTACAAACTATTCACTGAGAAATAGTTTTCATATCATAGTTTTTTCAATAGTTTTCATATCATAGTTTTAGTTTAAAATCATAGTTTTTTCTGTTCACGCTAAATATATTAAAATTTTTATGACAGGACGACAATTTTTTCAGTTAAATATCTGACAAAGAGAACATTAGTTTCCATCAGAATAGATTAGCAAAAAGTTATTTTAAGTTTCTCTGTACAAAACAAGACCTTTTCATTCTTGATAATTATGCATTATGCATTTAATAAGTTCTAGTAGCACTCGTAATGAAATAAACAAAAGAACTAAATTGATATGATTAAAATATTTTATTACCAGCGAATTATTTTACACTCAGTTAACGGGAAAATATAATTTAACAATTTTAAGCCATTTTTATCCCTTTTTAGTTTCTAATTTCATTTATT
Source organism: Parasteatoda tepidariorum (assembly GCF_043381705.1). Lineage (NCBI taxonomy): Eukaryota > Metazoa > Arthropoda > Arachnida > Araneae > Theridiidae > Parasteatoda > Parasteatoda tepidariorum. The sequence goes on from NC_092209.1 coordinate 16,119,859, forward strand.
TATTAGTCTATTTTGAAATATAATATTCTTTTCATTATTTTTTTGTATAAACTCTTCAATAAAATCAGAATTAAAAACGATCCACTTTCAAAAGAATGTATTTATAAATAATATTGTATAAAACTATTTTTGACTTAAGTTTTATTTTGAAAAATATGATTGATGTAAATCACTGATTTTCTCAACAAAAATCATGATTGTTTTACGTAAATGATTTTTTTTTAAAAATATCAAGTGATTTAAATCGTGCCAAATCTGCAAACATCTTTATTTACTTCAGTGATTGCCAAACATTACTTCAGATTTACTGCTTTTTCTATTTGAACTTTTTCTGATGGAAAATAAAAGTCCTTTGTCTACAATTCTACTATTTATTCTAATAGAAAAGAAAATTTGTGTTTTTCTCTGTATAGTCTTATGGTTGTAAAATTATCTTTTATTTATAAATATATTTATTACTGGGTGTCTTCCCCCCGCTGCTTGCTTGCCTACCAATCTCCACGATTGATTCTCAAACGTTTTTAAACACGAGTGGAACCTTGCTGAAGTATCTTTCCTGATTTTGATTTTGCAGGCGATTTATTTTTAGTGAAGTACACTTTTCAAGACATGCAAAAAACACAAACATTTTAAACATATGGGCAAAGAAAACAGGGCTTGTTATCAAGCAATAGGACACTAAAATTTTGAAAATTATTCCTAAACAATTAAATGACATATTCTTAGAATATAATAAACCAGAGGGGGTAAATAGTTTTACATATCTTAGAAGTATAATGAACAACAAAGGAGGAACTGGTGATGATGTACTAAATGGATTAAACAAATCAATTATGCTGTTCTTAATAAATTATTGAAGAACAAAAACATAAGAAATTAAAATTGTCAACACTAACGTTAAATCTGTCCTACTATATGGATCTGAGACATGGCACTGCCAATAAGAATAACACGAATAAACTTCAATTATTTATGAACAATAGTTAAAGAAGAATCTTGCATATCGAGCGGTTCCATAAAATTTGTTATGCAGAATTCCTTAGAAAAACAAAACAGAAACCGATTGAACTGTAAGTTAAGAAATGGAAATGGATTGGTCATGTTCTACGTAAACCGGAAACATTTAGAAAAACTAGTTTTTGATTGGAGCCCTCAGGGCAATAGAAAAGGAGGAAGACCTAGAAATACTTGTCGCGGGACAATTGTAAGCGAATTGAAAGCATGGAGAGAGACAAAATATCTGGCCATAAATAGAGTGAGATGGTAAGGTATGAAAAGTCCTAAGCTCGAAGTCCAAGTGATGGGGAACGTGAATTTATGTATTAAATTAGAATTAATATAAATCAACTAAAAGAATGCAAAATGTTTTATTGCATATAATGCAGAATAAATACTACAAACTTAGTTTCTGATTCTGCTCATATAAAATTTAAATCTAATTTTTAAATCTTGAAAATAATTACTCGATTACCATATAAACTTCTTCCAAAAACTTTTTTTTTTTAGTTTTTGGTTCTATAAAAACATGTTACATTATATATTGCATTAGTATGGAAAGTTATTGATAAAAATGCTGTTTGTCCCACCTTTCACTTGTTTTTCTGGAGATCATTTTATTTTATATCCCTCGTTGAACAGCCGACCCAATTTTTGGGTTTACGACTACTAATCTTCAACTCCGTAGTCTTGTAATTTTGAACCAATCCAGAGGACAAGGAAACTGCTGGATCAGTATCCCTAGAGGTATTGATTTGTTATGGGAACATGGAGGACTTTGCAACTCGACAGATTTAACATGCATCAGTCACCATTTACTACATGGGGAGTCTTTGGCCGGCGGGGATCAAACCCACGAACTCTTAGACATGGGCCCTACCGACCAGGCTATCCCGGCCTTTCTGGAGATCATTGAGAATAACCTGATATAGACACTCCACAAAAGAACAAATAGATACAAAAGTAATTTGACAGGGTGCATATCGTTTTTAAAAAGTACTTAAAGGTGCTTATATTTGATTTATGTTTTTTAAAAGCCCTTAAAGGTGCTTTTTTTTGTTTGGGGTCTGTAGAAGGTGCTTAATTTTATATATTTTAAAAAGAGATTTTTTCTCTCCGTGTTGTTTGTCGTTCTAAAAACTTTTACTACTGCTAAGATAATAATTATGATTTTTTTTGTAAAGTGATTAAAAATATTTTATGTGTGCTTAAAAAGTACTTAGAAGGTGCTTATTTTTTGTTGAAAGATCTGGCTATGCACTCTGTTTGATTTACCTTATTTTCCAGTTGATTTTTATTCTGTTGTTTACATATTTTGGTCACTTTTTTTAGAAGAGTTGCTTAAATACATTGTCATGATTATTTTTCTCATAATTTTTACTAAATCAAACGACACAGCTCTGTAAAAAATAAGTAACATAGAACTTAATGCCAGATAATTTTTTAGCGTCTAGGTTGGAGCTTAAGTGCATTCATTCATATTTTTTAACTGTTTATCTTTTTAATTATGTGTGCTAACACTATTTGACATTAATTATTTTAATGTTATTAAACTTTATCTTTCTTATCAAAGGAATATACCTAACTATTTATGTAAAATAGTTACTAAATATCTTTATCTTAAAATGTTGCATTGCAAGGTAATATATAATTCTTAAATATAAAAAATGGACAGCATTTTTACTTTTAAGTTTTTAATTTGTTAAATATATCATCATTAGTATGAAATCCTATAAACTATTTTGAGACGAAGGCTTGTTTGTGGTGATTTTAAATGCCTTCTGGGAGTTTTAGCCAACAGTATAATGTTATTCTTTCAAGGTTTTTCCTTTAAATAACATTTTTACTTTTTATTAAAGTATAATGAATTGAAAGAACTTAAATCTAAATTTAAATAATGATTTAAACTTTACCAAGGACATTATGATTTTAAATTTTATTAGAACTAGTGTAAATATGTGGCAGTCGCCTAGCTTACCAGTGAGAGAAATATAAATAGAACTTGGTTAATTGGCCCTGTGATTTAATTAATTTTTCATAAATTAAATAAGATAAGTTTGGAGCTGGCTTAAACTGGGTCCATGCTATGAAATGTATCAAAGCGACGCAACCAATTGGTAATGTTAACTTATACATGAAAACATGTTTGTTATGAAGCAATATCTATTATTGATCATTAGTTAAATAATAGTTCCAGCTGAGTTCTCTGTAGAAATAAGAGGTGCAGGGTGCTTCCTGTCTGAAAAAGGCACTTTAAGTTTTGAAGGGGCACTCACTTAACACTAAAATTTTGTGTAAGAATTGAATTTTATCCTCAATATTTTTTTATCTACCCTCTTATACTATTTTATGTGGATATATTTAAAAACGTAATTCTCTGTCATTATCAAGATAAAAGAAAAATTTGTTGTTTGTAAAAATAATTAAAATTATCATAAAAGGCAATCTGTGCATGTTTTTTTTCCCTTCAAAAGAAGTAGGTAAACAAGTAAAAAATGATTAATTGATAAACAACTTAGCAGCTTTTTCAATAAAAACTGAAAATCAAAGAGAATATAATGAGAAAATAAGCAGTTTTAAAGGTGCATTTTTTTAAAAAGTATTTATTTAAAAAATAGTTTTAAAATCACTTAAAAAAATTATTAATGTAGCCCCCCCCCCCAAAAAAAAGGATACTTTAAAAAATTTAACCCGTTGAGTATAATCCTAACAAAGTAAATATCTGAAATAGTAATCAGCATTTAACATATAAACGCAGATAATTTTGCCAAAGTGCAATTATTATTTAAACAGTGAATTAGTTTTGTTCAAAATGGAATTTGATTAAAAAGGCAATATTTTTAAGGGATGTCAGCTTCTTTTTACTAAATTGGCAAAAAGGGTGCATTTATTGACATCAAAAGGCAAGCAGGGCAGCTCGTTCTTCTGAAAACACTTATGGAGGACACTGGTTATATTGTTGTTTTCGTATGCCTATTAAGACGGTAAAGGCTATAAAGTTTTCCAGTGGCACCATCTATGGCTAAAAAATTCGACATCTGTCACAGTCATACGTCGACTTAAACAGTTCGTCGTAGAACGTTCTACTTTTGACAATGACATTTCTCGTGCTTGTAACGATCTATATGCCAGATTTCATCGCTTTCTGTCGGATGGCTTAGAAGTCTATAAAGGACACACTCATCCACAAACATTGTTGTCGTCAGCCATTAAGGCAGAAGGGGTACGATAGTTCTTGTTTTCCAGTGGAGCCATCTATGGTCAAGAATTTGACTTCTGCCACACCCATTCATTCATCCATTTATCCATACACAGTTCGTAATTTTGACCTGAACCAGAGAATTATCAATCTCTAATTCAGCGGTATTCATTTGTTATGGGAACATGGAGGACTTAGCGACTCAACAGATTTAACATTCATCATTAGTCATTTTACTACTAGGGAGTCTTCAGCCGGCGGTTTTCGAACCCACGAACTCCCGGACATGGCTCAGCGCCCTACCGACCAGGCTATCTCGGCCCGTTTTGTTGTCATTGAATAATTATATTGTTATAGTTCTTCCTGATCTATGAGTGTCCTCAGAATATTGGAGAGGATGTCATTTTCCTTTAAATATTTCATTAACAAATATTCGCTGATTTTTCGATTTATTTTCGCTTAATAAAATTTCTTTGTTTCGTTTGATTTTTTAATTGAATATTTTAATTTCTTTTAATTTTTACCACTGTACCCTGTGATGTGGACCACTAAAACTGGGGGTGGGGCACAGTGATCTATTTCGTGACTTCACACATTTTTTTTTTAAATGATGCATTGCAATTATTGTTGTAAAAAAAAAATTATGCATGATAAGAAAGGTTTAAAGCAGGGTTGGAGTTTTTGCCAGCAAAAAGGGGTTTTTGCCAAGACAGTGGCAAAAACCTGGTAAAAACCGGCAAAAACTGGTAAAAACCGGCAAAAACCAAATTATCTAAATTGCTGATTAAATATTATTACAAAATACTTGAAACAAATTTAAATCAATCATAAGGAGGTAATTGTTCTC
>NC_092209.1:16125074-16336134 GCF_043381705.1 Parasteatoda tepidariorum
TGGTGTGAAGGTACAAAAGAATAATCACAAATTTTCCAATCAATAATGTTTTAAACTACTAAAATGATATATTATTACATTATGATTTAATTATAGAATAATAATTTTGTTAATTTTTTTGTAATTATTTATATTTATAGTATATATTTCAATTTTAGGAATAATTTTGTATCAAAAATGTGTCTTTGTCCTCTCATCTTGGAAAATATAGGTTTTTGCCAATTTGCTTGGCAAAAACCTGTTTTTGCCAGGACGGTTTTTACCGGTATTTACCATGGTTTTTTCCACCTGCGGCAAAATCTTGCCAACCCTGGTTTAAAGCATGCTTGATAATTTTTTCAAGCATATTGCACTGTTACTTTTTTCTAAAAAAAATTTTTAGATGCGAAAGTGGACTGCTGTGCTCCGTCTTCCCCTACACTTACTTGACTGAACATTTTTTTAAAACTTTACATAAAAAGGGAGAAGATATATTTATTTTGTATCGTTCTCCCTAGGAATAGGATTTTTATTTTACTAGTCAGCCAATGTCTCTAGGTAAATTATCAAGACTGGCCGAATGTGCATTCAAATTTGATCTGCAATTCAGGAAATTGCTGGTAATTTACTGATTAGCTTATCTCTAAGGAATTTCTTTCTGTTTAACTTTGATTTCATTTGTTATCCCTTTGATTAGGTTAAAAGGAGGTAAGTGCTTATGATATTGAATGAAATACTTGCAGATTTTATAAAATAATAATTGTATAAGCATAATTATTAATTAGTTTTATAAAATATCAATTGATTTATTCAATTGAGTAATACGTTTAAATATACTTTTATAACAAAAAAAGTTCATAAGACCCCGTTTCTTATCAGATGTGCTAATGCTCTTGCCATTTTACTTACCTCATTGTTTTTTTTTTTTTTCTCAATATATCTCCAATTTTATTAAAACTTGAGTAACCTTTGATAGACACCAATTCAATATAAGATTGGATTCTTTAACAAAATTTATGTGCCCAGTTAAAAAAAAAAAAAGATAAATATTATTGCAATATTTTTGTTGTTTGAAGATTTTTTTATGCGTGGGCTTTTTTTTTCAAGTAGACACAATTGTGTCCTATTAATAAGACCCATGACAATGAGGAACTCCCACCATTTTGCTAAAAGATTAAATTTATAGCACACCAGTTCACCAGCATTAGTTATTTGCTGAGTTCATAGCACTTATTCAGTTTTTGTAGAGTCAAAATATAATTTTTATTTGGCGCAGTACAGCCAATTCTGGGAATTCAGCCATTAATCTCTGCATTCCTTTCATTCATCTTTCTTCCGTTTTTAATTAAATTTTGTTACAACGTTTATAAAGTTTAAGCTTGACGCAATGCATTCTTCGCTATTTTTGTGTAATTAAACTAACTCAATCCTTCAGTCTAATCCAGTGAGAATTTTATTTTTATACTTATAGCAATAATATAATTTTGTAATGGCGCATCTTTTAAATTTCATAATATAGTTTTTTAATTATAAAGCATATCTTTTAATTTAATTTCTATTGTTATTAATTTGTATTTTAAATCAATTTTGTTTTCATTTCATTTAATTAATATTATAAATTTACATTTTCAATAAATAGAGATTGAAGTTAAATAAAATCGTTTTAACGTAACTTCGAATAAGAATATTATTACATATAAATTTAATGCGTTAGTTTTGACAGATAAGTTGTAAGACTCTGTTATCCTTACCATTTCTCAACTTATTAAATCTGAGCAACGGCAAATATTTGTTTTTAAAAACAGTGTGTTTGTCAAAATATGGATAAAGATTTGTGAAAATCCAAGATATTAAATGTATTTATTTACTTATAAATATATTTTTATGTAAATGTAGCAATTGCTAAAAGTGACGTTAACTATAACTAGTTTTTCTTATCTTTATTTAAATTTCATTTTTTATAGAGAACAATTTAGATGACGATATGGTTACTGATATTTTGTGCTGATCTGAAATCTCATAAGATAAAGGCTTTTGCNTCAAAAAAATCTGATTTAAATCAAAAAAATCCGATTTAAATCAAAATAATCCGATTATTTTTTTTTATTTTTTTTAAATCAAAAAAATCACGAACCCTGGCTTTAATAATATATGCTAATTGCTTGATGGTAAAGATTTTTAAAAAAAATTAATTTGTGTTTGTATAAAATTGCTTTAATTTTATTTTTAAATTTGCAGCATTTATATTAAGTACATAAAATAATCTTCTAATTTAGAAATTGTAAATAAATTGGTTTCAGTGGCTGTTAAGATTTTCTATGGTTCTTTACATATGAAAATCAGGAGGGAAGAATGGTTTTGGTCTATTTTTTGCAAAAATAACGATTGAATCGCCGTCTGCATTTCGAATATTACTAGGTTTTTGGCAAATCAATGACCTAAAAATGGTTCTCTCCGAGAGTTGTTACTATAACACAGTTAAAAGAACCGTGTTTTGAAAAAAAACGTAGATAAGAAGAGTATAGTAAAGAAGACGAAGGGAATACTAATGAGAAAGTGTTGATAAAGGAGAAATTTTGGAGGAAAAAAAATATTCTTGTCCCATCAAATTTTCAAATTTGATTTTTTTCAGCCTTAAAAATTTTAATCGTGGCATTATGTATATCGTATAATAATCGTAATTAGTACTATGTATAATAATCGTGGCATTCATGTATATTTTTATTTTCATGATTTTAATCTAATATTTGCTCCTGGAAAATCTCAAACCTTAAATTCGTTTTATCTCAAAATCACCTTTTATGGACCAAAACCGTTTTACCCGCTTGATCTTCATATGGTTTAAATGGTTTAAAATAACGCTAATTTTAGTAGCTCTGCCGCCAAGGGGGAAAAAAAAGCCATAGTTTAAGTGGCCTACACTTGAAGCAATGTGATGAATTTAAACTATAAATATATAATCTTGTCGTGAAGAATTATCTAGGTATAGAACAGACAAATAACTTAAATATTATTGAAGTAATTAAATTTTAATTAATTAATTTCGACCAATTAATTAAAATACAAATTCTGCGTATAAAAATTTTTTTTCGTAAAAGAAAATCAAGTAAGAATGAGACATTAAATACAAATATGGTTTGCATTCCTTAAAAAATAGTAGACATGATATTTTGTTTCTTCTTTTTCTTTAGAAAAAAATGTACCAAAATAAGTTTTAACACTATGCTTGGTTTGTTTAATAGATAGGCATTTTTCTTCCTGAATTAAATTCCTTAGCATTTGCTCACGAAATCTTTAGGTAGGAGGCATCTACATCCTGACCACAGAAATTTATGATAAAAAATCGATTATTCTGAACGTCAAGGCCTTTTCCAATCGTTGACATATCTGGCAAACTTCTTTTCTCACCATATATATATTTTACTATCTTATTTTATATATTTTTTTTCTTTCTATTTTTACACTAAAATAGTTGGTTAGACAGAAAGAAAAAAATTCTTACAACATAAACTAATTTATTGATTGATTTCTTGCATTTGTAGATAGCAATACATGCTATTTTCCGTTTATCTATATCTATTCTAACCGAATTTAACTGTTATTTGTGTGATAAATTTGATATTGCTCAAAAAATGAAATGAGTGAAACTTCAAATGGAATTTCGTTATCTTTAGTAAATTGTATTATTTCTTTAAAAGTTAGACTTAGACTGTTTATACAACATTATAAGTAAAAGATAATAATTGCCGAAGAAAGTATTACTTGTTGATACTGTGTGAGTGCCTAATATTTTTTTCTTAACTTTTTTAAATAATTTTATTTGTTGATAAATACACGAGGAAAGTTAATAAGATTAGTGAAAGAAATAGTTTATCTTCACTTAAAATATAATTTTTGTATCAGAATTGTTTTTTATCTGTTACAAACACATTATGAATTCATTATGTTTCCTATTACTTTCTTTAAAGTTCCTTTTTTTTTTGCTTCAATTAAAATTAAAGTATTTTATTTTATAACCGGCATTGAACAGGCAACCCAATTTTTGGGTTTACGACTACTAATGTTCAACTCCGTAGCCTTGTAATCTTGAACCCATTCCAGAAGAGAAGGATACTCCTGGATCAAGTGTTGGGAGAAATTAGCTTTCGTAGAGGACTTATTGATTAATGGAACTAACCCGCATTTGCGTTACATGGAGAGGAAGACCACTAGAACCTCCCACGATTAGCCTTAAAGCAAGGGGACTCGAACCCATTATCCGTCTACCAATGAGGATATTTCACGTCAGCACTGTGGTCGGTGTAAGCCATGCGGAATTCGTATCGACCAGCCATCGCCGGAATTCGAACCCGGTTCACCTCATTGGAAGGCGAACGCCCTATCCTCTGAGCCATCGCTGCTTAAATTAAAGTATTAGAAAAACATTTAATTATAAGTTAGGTACTTATCAAAAGCGTTGACTTAATAATTAAGTGTCCGTATAAAAGATATATTTAGCTCAAATAACTCAAAAATAATAATAACAAACTGGTTTTAAAACCAAACCCTCTGATTATTATTATTTCCAACTTCCATAAAGAATTAAATTTTGCTGTAAGTTAAGACTTAGAAATAAATTATTAGATCAAATATTGACGTGCCAATAATAGCAGTATTATTTCGAATGAAAACTATTCTTAACACATATCTAAAAAGAGTTTGAACTCTTTCCGTATTCCCGTAATATTTCTACACCATTTCTCTTCGAAAATTGGCTTTTATCTGCAGAAATTTTGATTGATGTGATTTTCTATTGACATTTCTATTTTGAATCCACCTGTTTTTCTTTCTTTCTTCTTTAAAAAATTTTTTTTTTCTCTCTAGTTTATCTCTTTTGAAATTCCTTCTAAATAAGCACCCAACAAAAAAATTTTAAATTAAATTAAGTATTGTAATTTACTCTATGGATGAATATCTTGGTAGTAATTTTGAACCAGCAAATAAACACGGTAGGTGACAATTTATTCATCTCATATTTTCCTTTTCACTTTTCCATTCTGGTAAATAGTCATTATCTATCCAAAGAGAAATCAAATAGTGTAAAAAAGAAGAAAACACAACAAGCATATAAATGGAAATTTAGGGTTTGAACCCTTTACAGTTGAATTTTTTTCTTCCTTTTTGCTGGCATCGATTTTTAATATTTTCAGACAAATATATTGTTAAATGATTTTAAGAAAAGATAATCACTGATAATGTTTTTCTCAGCCGAGTGCATTTTCATCTCTGGCATTTATATCACGGGACTATTGTATCCGTTCTATTGTTCCGACTTGCTTGTTAGCCTTCTTTCATTGATTATTATTTATTTTCAAAAATTTGTGCTATCTTTACAAAATAATAACTAACATTGACTTCACATAGTTTTTTTGGTGTACCAAGAGCTAAAATCAATTGTCAAGCATAGTAGACAAATTACACAGATTTAGACAAAAGAGCCAGATCAAGAATGCCAAAACAGCGTCTATGCAAATGAAATTTTATTATTATTATTTTTAAAGGTTTTAGTTAATAAATTAGAGGATTATTCTCTTGGCACCATGGTGGCTCAGGAGATAGAGCGTTCGCCTTGCTGAGGTGGACCGCTCGCGATTAATAACGATTATATCGTTCATCGTTTTCCAATCATTTTTTTATTGTTATTATCGTCTTTTCTGTGATCTCAACTTTTTCAAACTTCGGTATTTATAATACGATAATATATTACGATACCCGAGGTTCGAATTTGAGTTATCACTTTTTGATGCGCATGATTCATGGCTATTCCGTCGTTAATCCACGTCGTTTTCTATTTATTATTTTAGCTATTTTTCGTTTTTACGGCATTTTTACATGGTCACTAAACATCCAAATTCCGATATTTTTGATACAATGTTTAAACGAATTTCAAATTTGAGTAATAGTTTTTTGATGTACTCAATTCGCAACGATTTCGTCGTAAATACACCTCGTTTTTTGGGAGGTATTTATCAATGTTTTCGGTCGGTTTGTTTCAAGATTTTTTTTTTTTTTCAAATTTTATTAATGTGATATTTTGAATTCGAATTTGAGTAATCACTTTTTAATATTCTTTTATTTGTGATTATTCATTTTTCCTTTATGCCGTCGCTTTCACGTTTTTTTTTTAAATAAACGATGTTTTTAATATATTAATACGACGCGTGAATTTCAAATTTAAGTAATCACTTTTAGACGCACTCAAATCGCGATTATGCCTTTGTAAATCAACGTCATTTTCTAATCATTTTCTCGGCAGTTATTACAGTTAGTTGTCTTACTTTTCCCAGCAATTTTCACTCCGTTTTTAAAATCTCGATAGTTCAAATACTGTATTATTTCTATCGACGCATTCAGAATCGCGCATTTGAGTATCTAAACTTTCATGCTAGTATAAATATTTTATATTTACTTCTCAGTATCGTTTTTTTTTAACAAGTCCTACACCAATAATTCTGTTAAATTCAACGCCTTAGCTTTTAGTAGATCATGTCTGCCGGCTTAAAAAATATAGTTTTGAGGAAAATATTTTTTTCCTACTCTCCCCTTAGAAGGAATATTCCAATTGACTTAACTTTGGCAAACTATTCTTAACATATTGTACTATAGATGGTGTTTTCAGTATAAATGTAAACAACAATCTGCAGCTCTTCACCTGCTCTACTTCCGGTTAGAAAGTAGACAGCTGCTTTCTACGGCTTATTCTACGAGGCAATATTTTCATACAGATATTTTTTTTTAATGAAAGAAAGAAATTATATAATTTCTGTGCTAAAATCTGCTGTATTTCATAAGATATTAATGATATTAATTAATTATGGTGAGTTTAAAGTGGGAATTTGTTTTATTTATTTATTTATGAATGTATTGTTAAAAAAGGTGACATAGTTGCTAGATTTAGAAAGTACTCGCGTTTTTGGCAGTCCCGATTTGGCATATTTCTCCTTATTTATCACTGTTTGTTCTTGTTGCAATGCGTGTACCATTATACGTTAGTGTTGGCATATTGTGCGAACAGTGAGATTAAGTTCATTTTACAAATTAATTTATTAGGTTTGAATTTCGAAGTTTGTATATTGTTGACTAGGTAAGAAAGTATTTTATAAAGATTCTTTTTTTTTTCACAAGGACGATTCTTACGTCTTGAAATGGCAGGTCTTCAAATGACGAATCTTATAACGATTCTTTATTAAACTCAGATAATAAATTAGGTAACAAATCGACGTATAGAAGAAATACTGCTCAAGAGTATCTAAACACAATGATCACGTTGTGAGCCAAATGACTTCAAAATACATCAGAAATGGTAACCCGGAAGTATAGGCAGTAAAGAGCTTGCAGTGCACCCTGATGTTCAGAACACCATTCATTAAGCAAAATATTTTTTCAAGGATTACATTTAAATTTTAAAACCTTTGTAGCTCCTAAATAACAATAATTAAATAGAGTTTTGTGCAAAATACACTGGTTATCATAAATTAAGGANTTTTTTTTTTTTTTTTTTTTTTTTTTTTTTTTGGTTCTTTCTGAGAGGATATTCAGGGGTCTGTTTAGAAGAAATTTAGGTCCGTTAACGGACCCTTCACAAAATATCTTTTCATAAAAACGGACCCTTCACAAAATATTTTAATTTGAAAATGGATCCTTCACAAAATGATTTTTTCTTTTAATCGGACCCTTCACAAATTTGTTTATCTTCATTATTGTTTTGTTAATTGAATAAACCCTTCCCCAGGTAGAAAACAAGAAAGATGGATGTAAACGAATTAAGTTTTGTCTTCGGCAGACGATTCTTTCATTATTCTTCCGAAACAAATATTCTGCTTTCAGCAGTATAGGCTGAATACCAAATATTTGTATGTTGCATCTCTAATTTAGAAGCAGCAATTGCTGTTTATTTTTGAAAATTTAATTTTTTTTATTATGATTTTACAGTGCTGAGCAAATCTTGTATTTATTTACAATTTAAAAACTCTTTGAAAAAGTTATTTGCAATAACCGAACCCTATTTGCACCAGTTCATAAAAGCAGGACCCTGGTTGAAAGAATGTGAGTAATTTTTCAAAATTTCGCAAAAACCGGACCTTTCACAAAATGTCTGGACAGACCCCTGATATTCTAATTAACTTAAAACCTAGGGGATCTAATCTCGACATGTTGTACTATTGGGTTAAACATAATTTTTTGAGCGATAATTTTTGAATTTTATTAACCCATGTGAGTCTTAAATAACAATAATAAAGTAGAATACTTACTGACTCATTAAGATATCACTATTGACCAGTGGTTGGAAAAACTACATTATTTTTGTAGTTAACTACAACTACAACTATTTTGTTACAAATGTAGTTAACTATACAACTACTTCTTTTAATTCATTTTAGTGACTGCAAACTACTTTTGAATTGTAGTAACTAAAAAGAGACAAACTTTGCTGGAGAACTTAATTCACACTTATTTTCAAAATGGTTTTGAATAAGAAAATTGGCTTATATTAAACATGAGGAAATATCTAAGAAATGTTTATTCATGTTTACATGAGCCAGTTTGTTATTCCAAAACAATTTTTTCGAATTTGTTCATTTAACCTTCAACTTTTTATGCCTTCTTGGACGGCTATTATTTAATTTAAGAGATACGAAATTATCAAATATTAGCAATTCTTTAATTACTTAACGCTCTTTTATTTCCCCTAAGAAATTAATCACATCAAAAATACGTTTTATTCCTTTAAAATAACATTAATCTTTCACGAGTGTGCATTCGCATATGAAAGTGTAACTAAAGTGATTAATTATCTATTTTCTGTAATGGCTAGTTTAAATATTAGTTATACGTGATTTTAAATACGTTATTTCTGTTAAAGCTTAGTTGCAGCCATAGGGTCGTTTACATTGCATCCATTGACGGACCCGCGAAGATTTGTACCCTTCAAAAAATTAGTTGCATTAAAACATTGCTTTCTTTCTAAACTAACGTAAAAAGTAGTTGCCAGGATATGCTACAAACTACGAAAAAAAGTAGCGACTACATAAGTTTCATTACTATTAGTGCGCTACTTTTACCACTGCTATTGACAATAGACTTATTCTATGTCAGAAAAACCTTTCCACAAGGTTGGCAAGTTTCTGCCGAGGTGGTTAAAACCACTGGTAGAAACCGGTTAAAACTGGCATGGCAGAAACCCTTTTCTGCTACATTTGTAGCAGAAACTGGCAGAAATTCAGAAAATGACATAAAAGTAAGTACTGAGATTGGCATACAATGGATAATTCATAGAAAAAACAATTAAATGTTAAACATAGTACAATTTATTTACAAAATTATCACCATTCAAAATCAAATATTACGTTGTCTGCACTCTGCATTAATCTATAACAAAAGACAAGTTTTGATGCAGTTTCTAAACCTAAACAATTTCTCAATTTGCTATGCACGAACGAGAAATTTGAGAAGATTCTCTGGAGCCCAGCAGAACTAGCAAGCATTGCTATCAAGGAAGAAGCAAGATTTGTGAAACTATTGCATATCTATTGCATATTTTTTAAAACTGGACCGCCATGTAGCAGCTGGGGTAGTTGCCAAAACTTGACTGGAAAAATAAGTTTCAGGAAATGGGACCGATATGTTTAATTTATTTTGTGGGACCGATTTGTTATAGATATTTAATATACTGCGCTCTTTATATTTAATATAAACAAAATAATATATATTTACAAACAATGAATTCACAGTTATATGGAGTTACATTTTTCAGTTTATTTAAACAAAATGTCATTAAGCAATTTTTAGAAATAATATAGACGTTTTTTTAGTTTCTGCCAGTTTTTACCGGTTATAAGCAGTTTTTGCCGGCGAAAAACCAGCCCTGCCTTTCCACAAACCTTATCCAGAGCTCTTACTTTGTTCGAGATATTGAATTCTTTAGTGCAAGAGATATGAATAAATAATTTCTGTTCTCAGCTATCTCAAATACAGCATGTAACTTCAATTTATTTATATTTTAATGATAAAACGCTATTATGCAAACAAAAAGAATCCATAATTATCATCATCTACTTATTTTGTTTACTTCTAGTTTAATGGATTTCTTTTTTATCCCCTTCGGGCCCATCATTAGCTACATCATTCAAATTCATATCCATTTTATGTCTGCCGAGGTGTTTACCGTAGCGGCGAAGGAAAATCTTTATATCGATTAATCGAAGTTGGTCTGTCCAGGTGGTAATTTACACGGTACACACACAAGCATAAAATCGCCTTGTTAGAAATTCATTACCCAGGAAAAACGATTAACCCCATTGGATATGAATATTGTTTACCTTAATCCTGATTTACTCGAGTTTTTAACTAACAAGATTATTCATTTGCCTTTTTACGTGGGTTAGAGATTCTCAACTGCAAGTGCCTTTTGGCGACATTTATCCAATAATTTGCTTAATTTATTTGTTAAAGAGTGTCATATCTATAAATTACTTATTGAAATTGTTCATTGATTATGGTGATAAATTGACGAACCCTTTTATTGCAATTTTTCATTTGTTTGTAATTTAGTAAAATGTAAACATTCATAGTTTATAACTTCAAAATTGGAGCGTTGAAGGTTTAAATTAATTGTAGTTTTAAACATACAATTCTCTGTAATTAAATACAAACCATGGTTAGATAGTTTTTGGTAGTTTTAACTATTGTTGTAACCGTCTTATTCATATTTTCGTCTACAATTTTCTGAACGTTGAAAAAAATGTCTTGAAAAAATTATTTAATTACATAAATATATACTTTCAAGAAACAATGACCACTGTACTGTAGGCTGGCAAAATATCTATTGAAAGCTCTTATAGTTGCTAGTATTTTAAAGACATTCTAATAATAGAAAAAGAACTTAAATTTTTATTAGTTATTTATGCCATCATTCCCTGATATCAAAAAACAAGATAATATAAAACTTAGAGTTTGAAGTTTTATTGTTAGAAGTCAAGTGCAAATTTCTCGATATCCTTTGCTATTTTATTAAATTAAAATAAATCTTTTTTCGAATGTTTTTTCTTCTTTTTTTGATTTGAAAATTCTAATAATAAATTAATCCAATGTTCAATAAAAGAAAATATGAATTTATAGTGATTTTTTTTTCTTTTGCTTAAAACTATAATTTCTTCTTTAATTATTTATATGGAGTATTTATAAATAAATATTTACATTTTAGCATTTAGCTACACATTAGTATATATTTATTTATAAATGAATTAATAATTTGAATGAATCTAAATTTTTAAGTGCAATCTATACATAATAATAAACGCGGCTGGGTGTGTGTGTGTCTGTAATCACAATATATCGCCCCAGAAGCCTCGCCCAGGCTCGAAACTCGGCACATAATTGTGTTTTGACATAATAAAGAAGTGTTTTTTTTCTTTTTCAAAAATTTGGATTAGTTTTTTAGTTATCAGTCATTTTGTAAGAAAATCTATGCTTTTTCTTCTTCAAAGAGCCATATTCAGAAAACTATTAAAAAATGCATTTACTTTTCTCCACTCTTATAAACGTATGCTAATGCGAACCTTACAATTGAAATATTAATTTTCGACAACTTAAACCAATGATATACGCAGGAATTAATAATTTAATTGTAAGGTTCGCATTAGTTTAAGTGGATAAAAGTTTAACTTTTGTATTAAAAATGTGGCAACATATTCGATCCGTAAACAGAACGCTTCGCTTTGATTTATTTGTCGCTGTGCATAATTGTTATAATAAGTTTTTTTTCTTCTTTCCACGCTCTATTTTNAATTTCACGAAAAACGGACCTTTCACAAAATGTCTGGAAAGACCCCTGTGTATTATATCTAACTATCCAAGTTTTAAACTGTTTTTGACGTAGTCTAGAGGCTTTTAAGTTAAATTCCAATAGCGACCTGGCGATTGGAATTTGTAGATTCCACGCTATTATTTCACGCTATAAAAAAATTTAAATAAAATATTTACTGAACAATTACATTGTATTTCACTAATGTATGTTTCTCCTGAATTCAAATAACTATTGAACAATAAATAATATTAATTACTTTGTATAAATTCCTCCTTTTCCTTAACCCCTTCTCAGACAACTTCGCATGTCATATGTTCGGCGTATTTGTGCGCGTATGGTCTGCGCCGCATGCAATGTGACGAAGAGAAAAATTGCATGATTGACATAGAATTCGTCGGTACTTGCACGTCTCTTTGAATCCCGTAATTATTTTTGTATTTCTGAATATTGCTAAGAGATGGCGCAACTAGTCTCGCTTTCTTCATAATTTTCGCAGTGAAAATTTCTCGCCTTGAATTAAAATCAAAATCATTTCATACTTTCTTTAATTTCGCATTCAGTAGTGTTACCGTTGCATGTCAAAATAGTTATGATGCATTCAGAGAGGGATTCCGAGGATTTATTATCTCTCAGTTGGAAGATGATAGTTCTGATTTATCAAGGGAAAATTATTTTCCAAAATATTTTTTACCTAATTTCAGTAATTAATTTATGCAGATTTTTATCTTAAACGTCTTAAAACAGTAGAGTTAATAAATAGGTTAGCACAGTTTTTTNTTTTTTTTTTTTTAAAGATAAAACTTGGGTGCATTGTAGGGAAAACTGGAGATCAGTGGACAGCAAGACGCATATTTCACAAATTAGGTTCAGCAGAAAACTGCTTGTTGACAAAAATATTTCACATTTTCGAGTTTAGGATAGAACATATCTTAATTTTCAGCCATAAATGCTTTTATTGCGAAAATAACAATAAAAAGAAAAAAATCCGACAAAGTAGGGGTTAGATGAAATTATTATTGAGCAATGAATTGTTTTAAATTACTTCGCATTTTCTACTTGGTTTTTAACCAATCGAATTTCTCAAAAATGATAAAACGTTTCTTGTCTCATAACACAATGGAATTTTTCCCAATACACAATAACTTACTTTTCTTTGATAAGAATCCGAATAATAATCGCTATAAATCAGCCTACAAAATAAGTTTAAAAGGTTGGAAATTTCTCAGCCAAGAAAATAGGATTGTAATTCAAATGGAGAAGAGGGGGAAAAAAAGTGGGATTTCCATTTCACTTTGGTGCTTGCGGGGAACTCTTTTCACTTATAATTGCTTTCTTTCGCACTGCAAATTTTTCCCTTTTTTTTCTTCTTCTTTTCCCCTTTTAGCTTTCTTAACCGAGGAAGTCGCGTTAACCCGCATTGTGTGCCTTGGCCCTGCTGCTCTCAAGAATCCCTTTCGATAAATTGAGAAGGGAAGAAGATGAGGTCTCAGGGAATAATTGAGTTTGGTGCTGGAAGCGGGGAGCAAACCCTTGGGCGTGGAAATGGATGCGGCCGATGAAAATCTAGATGTTGGGATGATAAAGGAGGATGGAATAGGAGGATGCGGAAGATGAAAAAATTTATTTTCCGCCTCCCTCCTCCTTTTAGTTATTTCCTCCTGTAAGACCCTGACGCCCTTCCTATTAATTTCTTTGTTTGCTCTTAGATTGTGATGATCATTTCCAAATTTATGTGGTTTTCTTATATGTTTGAAGAAGAGTCTATATTCATGGAAAGCTAGTGAACGACATTAAAATTATGTTGATATTTTATAACCGTCGTTGAACAGCCGACCCATTTTTTTGGATTTACGACTACTAATGTTCAACTGCGTAGCCTTGTAATTTTGAACCCAACCCGGATGACAAGGGAACTCCTGGATTACGTATTGGGGAATACGTCTTCGTGGATGACTTTTTAATGGAACTAACCCGCATTTGCGTTACATAGAGAGAAAGACCACGAGAACCTCCCACGGTTAGCCTGACTGAAAGGGGACTCCAACCCATGATCCGTCTACCACTGAGGATATTTCATGTCAACACTGTGGTCGGATGTGAAATTCGTATCGACCAGTCATCGCGAGGATTCGAACCCGATTCACCTCACTGGAAAGCGAACGCTCTATTACCTGAGCCATCACGGCTAAAATTGATATTTAAGTTTTATTACCTATAATTTAATTAAAATATTGTAATTTTCTGGTGCTTCAAGCAGCATTTACAAATCTTATATTTTATTTTTCGCCCATTGTTAGAATTTTATCTATAATTTTTGTAGTAAATAAGGTCACAAAAAACGAATTTATCTTTAAAATGCGAGCATTCCCGTAATAAATTTTTGTTTGCCCAGGGGGTCATGGATGTTAAGGCTCCATAATTTTGGATCCAACCTTTATTTCTATTTATAGAAAAAATTAGCTGAAAGTGAGAAGGAAAACCACAATATGTTTCTATTGAAAAAAAATCGATAGTTATGATAGTTATTAGATTTCCGATTTTGATCTAATCCAGCTTATTTTATTGTCAAATGAATGGAGCAAAATTAAATGAAATGATTTTTTTTCAATATTTTACGAAAATAAATAAACCTAATTTTATGATTAGATGCAGAACTATCATTGTTAATTTTTATTAATACTACATATGATCTACTATTTATTACACATTGGATTCACTATTCAGGATTTTTGAGGTTTCAAACTTTCAGGATTTTTGAGTTTGGCTCACAATCACCCCTGTAAGTGTCTATTTTGAAAAATGTGCTTACATTTTTATACCCCGATTTTACGTTATCCCGTTTCCTGCGTTTTTTAATTCTAGTCCGGCGGAAAACGTAAAATCGGGTTTCCACTGTACATGTATGTTTATAATTGAACACTGTTTATTTTAATATACACGCATATATAGTTTAAAATTAAACACTGCTTTTATTGTACCCGCACTTTGGCTTTTTAATACCAAAGAATACCTATTTTCGATTCCATATTGAAATTCATCTGATTGATACATTCAATCTATCGAAAACACGTGTGTGCAGTATTACATATCTTTGCTTTCGCACATTTTCATACTTGTTGAAAATTACTAGACAATTTCTGCATTTTTTTTCATAGTTTTGAGATTTCCTTGTTTATATAAGTAAACAATTCCAAGTATTTATATATAACCCCTATATTCAAAGCATATAAATTTCATTCACCTCTGAACTTTGTCTTCAGTCCCCTTTTATCCTTTTATATATTATGAGTGAAAACTTCCCCTTCACGGTATGCTTGCTCCGACCGTCTCCAATATTAAATTCTTGGAGATCCTTGAGCAGAAAGGAGCTCTCTCTTTCCTTATGTATATCCGATATCTGCATGTGCACTTCACTCCCCCATCCCTCTCATGTGTGCGTGTGTTTGGAATCTGCATGTGAGTAGTGTGTGTATCAGCTTTTCTTCATATTTTCCTTGCCCATGCACGGATAGAAAAGTATTTCATATCTCCGTTTGAATTGAAGCTTAAAACCACACCGTCCCGCAATTGTTTTTGAATGATTGAAGAAATTGGTTCTTATTTTAACCAACGCGTTCTTTCTCGAAGATGAAATCGTCTAAGACCAATTTTTTGCTGTTGTCGTTTGGAATTTGTTTTTCATCATATTTTTTTTTTTCGTTTTTATGTTATTTTTCAATAATCCAGGCTGTAAGATCAGAATTTTTTTTTATTTAAATAACTAACTTTATTATTATTACAATGCTTCGCTAGAACAAAGCTTAAAACCGAACCATTCCGCATTTGTTTTTGAATGATTGAAGAAATTGGTTCTTATTTTAACCAACGCGTTCTTTCTCAAAAATGAAATCGTCTGAGACCAATTTTTTGTTGTTGTCGTTTGGAATTTTGTTTTTCATCATAATTTTTTTTTCTCGTTTTTATGTTATTTTTCAATAATTCAGGCTGTAAGATCAGAATTTTTTAAAATTTAAATAAAAAACTTTATTATTATTACAATGCTTCGCTTGAATCAAAGCTTAAAACCGAACCATTCCACATTTGTTTTTGAATGATTGAAGAAATTGGTTCTTATTTTAACCAACGCGTTCTTTCTCGAAGATGAAATTGTCTGAGACCAATTTTTTGTTGTTGTCGTTTGGAATTTTGTTTTTCATCATAATTTTTTTTCTCGTTTTTATGTTATTTTTCAATAATTCAGGCTGCAAGATCAGAATTTTTTTTTATTTAAATAACTAACTTTATTATTATTACAATGCTTCGCTAGAACAAAGCTTAAAACCGAACCATTCCGCATTTGTTTTTGAATGATTGAAGAAATTGGTTCTCATTTTAACCAACGCGTTCTTTCTGAAACATGAAATCGTCTAAGACCAATTTTTTGCTGTTTAGATTTTCGCTTTTCTTCATAATTTTTTTTCCGTTTTTATATTATTTTTCAATAATTCAGGCTATGTAAGATATATATATTTTTAAAATTCACGTAATTTATTATTTTTACAATACTTTGCTTGAACTAAAGCTTAAAACCGAACCGTTTTGCATTTGTTTTTGAATGATTGAAGAATTTTTTTCTTATTTTAATCAAGACGTTCTTTCTGATAGATGAAACCGTCTGAGACCAATTTTTTGGTTGCTGGCGTTTAGATTTTCATTTTTCATTAATCTTTTTATTGTTTTTATAATATTTTGTATAATTCAAGTTGTAAGATGAGAATTTTTTTGCTTTTAATAGATTATTCATTATTGTTATTTTTTTTCAATGCTTCGCTTGAATTGAAGCTTAAACGCGAACCTTTCCGCTATTGTTTTTGAATGATTGAAGAAAAACGTTTTTATTTTAACCAGCGCGTGCTTTCTGAAAGATTATATCTTTCGAGACCAAATTTTGTTTTTATTTTGATTTTCGTTTTTCATAAATTTTATTTTTTCGTTTTTATCAATAAAACAATTCAGTCTCTAAAATAAGATGATTTTTGCTTTAAATAACTTATACATTGTTGTTATTTTAACGCTCTGCTAGAATTGAAGCTTAGAACCTCACCGTTCTTTAATTGTTTTTGAATAGCTGAAGAAATTGTGTTGTATTTTAACCAACGCGCATGTCCTGAAAGATGAGATCTTGTTTATTTATTTTTTTTACTATTTCATGTTAACCGTGATCAGAATTTTTTTTTTATTAGTAATATTTAATTTAATAATATTTAATATAATGTCACAAATAAATAAACTCTGTTATTTTGATATGATGTGTATATTTATGAAGATAACGTGAATTTTTGTGTTTATTTATTTATTTATTATTATTTTTTTCATATTTGTTTTGGTAAGAAAATTTTTTAAAAAAAACTACTAAACTACCTCAAATTTCAACATTTTCTTATTTTTTTTAATACAATACAGAAGAATTGTTTTTTCTCCCTCTTTCTAATAATCTTTCGAAAATTCTCTGCCTGTTTCAACAACGAAAAAGACGGCTACGACCTTCTTCTATTTGTCATTATCATTCTTGAATTTAATTTTAATTATTTTCTTAGTCCTTCCCTTTGTTTCGAAGTCTAGATTATGTTGCAAGGGAAAAATTGCCAGTACAAAGTAAAATTTCTCTCTTTGGAATTTTTGAAAAATATGTGAGGGGAAATATCAATGAGAATTTTTCAAATATCAGAACCCGTTGAGCGATAACCCCGCGAAAAGAAACAAATAATGGATAGATGAAAATATATATCAAAGCTTGCTTCAGGGTCTTGTTCTCATCCAATATAGCTTTTTCCGCCTTTATTGCTGAAAGAACGAAAGTTAGAGCGGACGCAGCACCAGAAAAAGCAAAATGGCACGAATGCATCTCTTTTTCCTCTCTTAGTGTTATTACTGGAGGACGAATTTATTGGATGTATGGAGTTTTTGCAGTTATACATGATCTCCTGTCTCCCAAATTCCCAGTTATTACTCGCGATCGAACACTTTTTAGTCTCTTGCTACCTATATTTAAGTCCTAGATAGTATCCTGTATGTAAAGATATTTTTTTTGTGTGTGCCATTTAGTCGATAAATGTTGATTATTTGAAATTTTCTTACATAATTTTTCTCCGTGTCATACATTTGTAAAGGTGAATCTCAGCTTTATTTTGGTTTGTAAACTTAGTCAGTCAGAACAGGGGAAAGTTGGGAAATTTTATTAATCTGAAAACTAAACTAAAATGTGGAAAAAGGAATTATTTTGAATTTGAGGTACCCAAAAGTCCAGTATTTTTCCAATAAAATTGGACGAATGTATTGCATGTATGGAGTTTTTGCAGTTATACATGATCTCTTGTCTCCCAAATTCCCAGTTATTACTCTCGATTGGACTCTTTTTAGTTTATTTTGCTACCTATATTTACGTTTTAGATGGTGTTCTGTATATAAAAGATTTCTTTCTTTTTTTTTGTGCCATTTAGTCGATAAATGTTGATCATTTGAAATTTTCTTACATACTTTTTCTGCGTGTCATACCTTCGAAGAATCTGAGCTCTCTTTTGAGCTGTAAGCATAGTCAGATCAGGGGAAAGTTGGGAAATTTTATTAATCTTAATCAGGAAATTGAACCAAAATGCACAAAAAATTAGGAAAAAGGAATTAATTTGAGTACCCAAAAGTCCAATATGTTTCCAATAATTGCAATAATTTTATTTTTTTTTAAAAAAGTTTAGTATCAACTTTAATGGCAAGTATAAATGTTTTCTGTAATTTGTTATATTTATAAGAATTAGACATAACTGAAAAATTAATAATGAAATTACTAATGAAATCAGGAAAAAACTGTTACAAAAGTCTGAAAAGTTCGATAAAATCAGTTTGGAAAGGCTTTACCTCTTTTAGCTTTATTCTAGAATGTATTCTGTGTGTACAGGATTTCTTTTTTTTTTTTTTTTTTGGCCTGNTTTTTTTTTTTTTTTTTGGCCATTTAGTCGATAAATGTTGATTATTTGAAATTTTCATATATACTTTTTCTGCATGTCATACCTTCGAAGAATCTGAGCTTTCTTTTGATCATAGTCAGATCAGGGGAAAGTTAAGAAATTTTATTAATCGGGAAATTGAACTGAAATGCACAAAGAATGAGAAAAAAGGAATTAACTTGAGTACCCGAATATCCAATATATTTCCAATAAAACTGCAATAATTTTTTTTTAAAAAAAATGTTTAATATCAACTTTAATGATAAGTATAAATGTTTGTTGTTATATTTAAGAATTCGGCATAAGTGAAAAATTAATAATGAAAGCAGGAAAAACGGTTACAAAAATCAGAAAAGTTCGATAAAATCATTTTGGAAAAGTCAGGCTTTTTCCTCTCTTAGCTTTATTCTTTTTTTATTGTTGAAAATAGAGAAGATGCTGCATCAGAAAAAGTAAAATGAACAGGGGTCTGTCCAGACATTTTGTGAAGGGTCCGGTTTTCGTGAAATTGTGAAAAAATTACTCACATTCTTTCAACCAGGGTCCGCTTTTATGAATTTGTGCAAATAGGGTCCGGTTATTGCAAAAAACTTTTTCAAGGATTTTTTAATTTGTAAATAGATACAAGATTATGCTCGGCACTGAAAAATTATAACTAAAAAAAATTAAATTTTAAAAAATAAACAGCAATTGCTGGTTCTAAATTAGAGATGCAACATACAAATATTTGGTATTTAGTCTATACTGCTGAACGCAGAATATTCATTTCGGACGAATAATGGAAGAATCGTCTGCCGAAGACAAACTTAATTCGCTTACATCCATCTTTCTTGTTTTCTGCCCTGGGAAAGGTTATTCGACTAAAAAAACAATAATGAAGATAAACAAATTTGTGAAGGGCCTGATTAAAAGAAAAATCATTTTGTGAAGGGTCTGTTTTTAAGTTAAAACATTTTGTGAAGGGTCTGTTTTTAAGTTAAAATATTTTGTGAAGGGTCCGTTTTTATGAAAAAATATTTTGTGAAGGGTCCGTTAACGGACCCAAATTTCTTCTAAACAGACCCCTGATGACACTAAGTTTTATTATTGAAGGACGAATTCATTGGATGCATGATTTTTCTTCCAAATTCAGTTATTTATTGCTAGCGATCGAACACTTTTTAGTTTCCTGCTATCTTTAATTAATTGAAGATACCGTGCACAGACTGAATTCTAGAGAAAAATGGCATTTGAGAGTCCTACGATGTTTGTCTGGAGCTTAAAGTATTGTGAAAATTTGGTGCAATCATTATATTTTGACGTTTTGTGCCATTTTCAAAATAAACATAGACAGAGCTGGCTTTAAGTAGGCCAAACTTGACCCAGCAGTCTCGAGTAATATTTACAAACTAACAGCAATTATAAAAATACCATATTATTCGCAAAAAAGCATCTTTACATCTTACGACAGTCTTCGAAAAACGGCTTTAATTATATGGCATACTTAATTTTAGTGAAAAAAAGACTTGTTCGTTAAGTAGTAATTTTTCAACAGGATGGTCTAACAGAGATTATTTTAACCATTGCTACAACGTACATTTTTATTATTTATTTATTTTGTTGGCCACACACAATTCAGATAAATTCATTGCATTAAAACAGGATTTCGTTGTTTTTGACTAAGAATCGCAAAACAATTCCAACACTGTAATTTATTTCCCTCCTTCTTGCTTCTTTGGTTATTTTCTTTGTATTGATCCTGACAAACTCACTACTCTTATCCTCTGGAAGATCTGAATAATATTGTATTTGTTCGAATTGCTCGCAATTGTTATACCTTATGTCGAATTTAATGATGGTGGTTATATTACAGTTTTATTTAAATTGCTATGGTAACAAAGCCCCGATACTGTTTCTGGTGTATTTTAAAGTCCAACAAGACTCCGTATTTTTACGATTAACCTTATGTATCTTTTTTTTTATGATTTCATAAAAGGAAAGGGCTATAATTTTTCCGTTCAACTTTTATGACCTTAATGCAACGCAAAGAAGCATGTTTTAATAGCGGCGCAATTAAAAAAAAGGAGCTATTTCATGGAATGAACCTCAATTGTATATCGTTAAAACGGTATCATCAACTATTCAAAGAGGTCCTTGGCGAATACTAACATTGAGAAAATAGACGCTTTTAAAAGCAGTGTTTCGCAGGCTAACTAATCGCCGTTCTTTGACTTTTAAAGAAGAAAGGATGGCGACGTTTTATCACCATACTTTATGTGCATCAGCGTTGGAAAATTTCCTTATTTAATCTTGTCAAGAATGCAATTATCCAATTGCATGGCCACACTTTTGGCATGGTTTTGAATTTTTTATTAGGCAATTTCGCCAAAAATATTGTATGAGGAATGTCGTCTCGCAGTTTTTTGTTTTAACTTCCGGATTAAATTCTTCTTGCTCAATCGTCATTAATTAGTTTGTTGTTGGACTCTCTTTAAAAATCTATTACGTCATAAAAAAGAAAGGCATCTACAATTTTGTTGTTTGTTGTCTCATGTGTATTTAAAATCGCTCACAGTTTTCTCAGACTTGCTATATCAATAGAGATAACGGATATTTTTATGAAACAGATTCCATCCGTTACCTTAGGAATAAAAAATGTTTTCTTAATAACAGACGTCGGAATTTTGTCAAATAAAATACTTTTTGACGCTTGTTATTCATCTAAAAATTACTCTTGAAATAGTTACTTTTCACACTGACTTGGCATATAGTGCGGGACAGTGATTATTTGGCGCTTTTTTATTGCAATTGCTCTTACAATTCCAAGCCCTAAATATTGTAAAAAAAATTTTTCTTCTTCTTTAATTAATGTTTTGTTTCAATGAGAGGAAAATGGACGAGAAATCAAGATGTTAAAAATGTTTTCACAATTCACTTTTATTTACCCCTTTGCAGTCGGATTTTCTTAATACTCGACATTTTCTTAATTCTTAATAATCGACATTTTTTGAAAATTTTATTCCTTTTTCAATTTAAATTGTTTAAAAACTTAATTTCCTTTTATATTTGAAGGGGAGTCTGTAGGGCATATACCATTAATGCTAAATCTGACCTTTTTCGATGTGTCTTTTTTTTCAGCATCGAAACAAGATAGTGCTATTTTTTTCAACACAATATTTACATATACATGTTTACACTGTGATAACTGTGAATACATATATATCTAAAGGCAGAATTTTTTTTTTTTTAAATATGAACTGCGAACTTTTAATTTTTTAGAAAGTTTAAAAGAGGAAAACCTCCCATGGTTAACCTGACTGAAAGGGGACTCTAACCCATGATTCGTCTACGACTGAGGATATTCTACGTCAGTACTGTGTTCGGTACGATCCGGGTGCGGAATTCGAACCCGGGTCACCCAGTTGGAAGGCGAGCCCTCTATCCCCTGAGCCACCACTGCTGAAACTCCGATTATTCTTTATTTTGTATCCGTCGTTGAACAGCCGACCCAGTTTTTGGGTTTACGACTACTAATGTTCAACTCCATAGCCTTATAATTTCGAACCAATCCAGAAGACAAGGAAACTCCTGGATCAGTACCTTCAGAGGTATGATTTGTTATACGAACATGGACTCGACAGATTTAACGTGCATCATTCACCATTTACCACACGGGGAGTCTTTTGACGGCGAGGATCGAACCCACGAACTCTTTGACATGGGTCCAGTGCCTTACCAACCAGGCTCTTAATTTAATATGTTGTAGCCCAGGGGTTTGTCCAGGCCGAATTTACTACCGTTTAGCGGTACCTTCACAAATTCAACTTTAGGAAAAACGGTAGTTTCACAAATTCAACTTTAGAAAAAACGGTAGAATTTTTCACAAAATAGGTACCTCCCAGAAAAACCTAGACAGACCCCTGTAGCCAAACTATCTAAATTTCAGCTATAAACTCCGATTATTGCTGAAATTTAGATAGTTTGGTTACAACATATTAAATTTAGAAAAATAAAGCGTTTAGTAGGCTTTCGTTGATTTTCACTTTCCCTCACATGTCAGTAAATTAAAATATTCAGCCCATTTCCATTTACTTCATCAGGCAGCTGGTTCAAATAACCCTTTTAGAACTAATTCATACGATACTAATTCTGTTGTGCGTTTATTCAGCTTTCAATTTCACGATTCGTCTTCCTGAGTACCGCACGCCTGTGAACTTCTCACTATTTATATCTATTACCATTCTCATTGAAGAACACTGGTCATTGTTGTTTATGCGTCTATCGTGCAATGAGTCATTCTTATTTCATCTCACTTTTAAATACTAGTCTTTGTTAATGTTTCTCGGAAACAAAATTAAATTTTAGGCACATA
Source organism: Parasteatoda tepidariorum (assembly GCF_043381705.1). NCBI lineage: Eukaryota > Metazoa > Arthropoda > Arachnida > Araneae > Theridiidae > Parasteatoda > Parasteatoda tepidariorum. Next base: position 16,148,230 of record NC_092209.1, read on the forward strand.
AGGTTCCTGTGAATGCCAATTTTGAGCTTTAAATAAAAGTTCATTGAATTATATATAAGTGTGTATGATTTATTGTCCGTGTAAATTTACGAACGCAGTATTAGTAAATCAATTCATTAAATTGTTTTTTTTTTTTTACGATTTTTCGAAAATAAGTGTTGTATTGTATACCACGTATGTAATATATTTATGTCTAAAAAAATATTACATATTCGGTATAAACATGTATTTGTATTTCACAAGTTTAAAAATGAAAATATCTATATTTGTTATAAAACAAATATTACATATGTGGTATTAACATGTATTTGAATTTGTCAAATGATTCGAAATAAAAAATATATTTATGTTACAAATCAAATAATTATGTAACAAGAGAAATATACATACAAGGTATACAATACCACTGGCGTTTTGGAATTTTTTTTCAAAAATCACAGAAACAGCTCACAGGGAGTTGGTTTTAAAATTTGTATTAAAGACATTATCATCGATTCCATTTTTTTTTTCTCCAGTAAGAGAATTTTGTAAAGGTTCCAATTTTATAATGAACCAGTTTTGTGGTTAAACAATTTGTAAAAGTCTGATCGAAAACGACTTTTGAATACTATAAACGAGGGATGATTAATTACTTTACTATTTCGAAGGTGCTGCTTTGGATCAGCGGATACAGCTTTCGCCTTCCTTGTAAGGTCTCAGGTTCGAATCTCAGCGGTGGTTTAGACGAATCTCAGGTCTGCTCCTAGCTCACACTGATCGCAGTGCGGTTGCGAAATATCCTCGACGGATCATGGATTAGAATCCCCTTGCCGTCGGGCTAACCGTGATAGGTTTTCTTGGTTTTTCTCTTCATGTAAGGCTAATGCGGGTTAATTCCACCCAAAAGTTCGAAACGTAGGCTTGTTTGTCGCAATGCTTGATCCAGGAGATCCACTATCTTTGTGGGTTGGGTTCAAAATTACAAGGCTATCAGTTGAACATTGAAACTTGTAAACTCATAATTGGGCGGGCTGTTTAACGCCAGTTATAAAATAAAATAAGCTAAAATGCTATTTGGAAGTAAAAGCTTCCATGATCAAGCTATGCGTTATTAATGTATGAAGAAGAGATGAGATTGTTAATGATGCGAGAGTTAACATTGCTTACAGTGTGTCAAATTTTTAACTCTTTTCTTCCTTTGTAGAAATTTAAAGAATTCTTTTCTTGCCTTAAAAAAAACAATTCATGATATGGAGACTCTTGTATGATTTTTTTTAAATAATATCAAGTATTTAAAAAAAAAATATTTTTTATTTATTAAAAAAACCTTATCTCAACCGTCACTATTATTTTGCTTTCTTTAGATGACTATAAATCCATATTATTTAATACACCTATGAGTAAGCCAAGATCATTTAAACTGCTAAAGACGACTGTTTTCCGATAAACTGGCTAAACAAATCTAACAACTCTTTATATTCTTATCTTTAAAGTTTTATTAAATGCTTTAGTGACTTTTTTGGTAACCTACCGTTATGTGACTGTTCACGGGACATTTTTTTTATGTGAATTTCATAACTTTTATGATTAAGTTTTTTTTTTTAATCCTTCTTAAACCCATTTTTAAGTTGTTTCTTTTTAATAATCTAGAAAAAATTAGATGGGAGAAGATTTTTAAACTTAATTTAAAAGTTCATAGTTTTAAGTTTAAATAGTTTTCTGCCATATCATCGACAAGAAAGGTTTTCTTTTTTTAAACTGTCTATTTTCTTATAAAAAGTAAATATAAATTAGTAACAATGCAGCTTCCGAACATTGTGTCTTCATGCATTATTCTAAATGGTAAATTAGAACAAGAGAATGCTGCCCAATCAGGTCTATCGTCTGATTTGACTTAGAATGAATTGAGGTCACTCTTTTCTGTCTATCTAAGGATGCTTTCATGCTATCTATTTTCTTTTTATGGATATAAATGGTCGATAATAGTTTTATTGGCAATGTAATTGTTATTTTAGAAGATGCAAACATATTGTTTTTTTGCGATTATCGTCTGTTTTATATTTAAACATAATGCTATTATTTTTTACTGTCAATTTTTATGTAGTTCATTTCCTAATGGTTTGTTTTTTCTTTTCTTTTTAGCCTTTTTTTCTTCCTTCAATTAGCTTTGTTATAGATTTATTTCAATGCTAGTGTCCCTTAAAAAAAGATGGGAATAATAAAAAAAGATGGGAATATTAAATTTGTTAATAAATTGTCGTATTAATTTTAAAGATTTTTAACTAATGATGCTTATTTTCGAGAAAAAAAAAATAGCATATTTTACAAAATGGCTCAGGAAACGTTACGTAGTGTTGAAATATTTAAATTATTGTACGACGTTTAAGCTTCACAATAAAGTTGTTTGACGTGAAAATATTATTCTTTACATTAACCGAAATATCTTTAACTCCTTTAGTTTTGCTAAGTCTAAAAGTAAAATTATAATATATTCAGTCTAGCAGGCACAAATAAAATAGTGCTAAATATAGGCAACCGTTTCTGAACTCTAAGGTAGTGCCACCATCTTTGCCGAAACATTAAATAAAAATAGAACAAATGTGTACATTTGCTTATGGTACCGAAATGACTTTTATTTTTGAATAAATCTATTTGGACATTTTAGGTTATTTTTTTTTGTTATTTTACTACAGCGCAGCTAAACAACCTTATTTTAATACTAAAAATTTATCCTTTTTTACTTTGCTAATACTTTTTATTCTTAGATTTATCTTTATTATGTTTCTAAGAACAATAAAGATTTTTTTTTAATTATTTGTAAAATATGTGCTTTCTATAGGTTAAGACGGGTCCCACAACCCCTTTGGTAAGTCACTTTACCTCCTTTTTTTCCATATCCCTCATGTTAAGACTTAAATTACAACACCGTTTGATCTGTTTACCAAGATTACGTAATAATATTCTAGTTTGACACAGTATAGCCGATTCCAGCTCGTGTGCCATATTCAATCCTATTTAACTAACGGTTTTATTTATTCTACTTTTGAGTCGTCTAATGCAGTGGTGCGCAAACTAGGGGTCGCGACCCCTGTGGGGGTCGCCAGAAGTTCTTTGGGGGTCGCCAAATTTTTATGAGAGGCATTATCCCTGCATGCTGCATACTATACAGTGTACATATAAAGAGTGAAGAGCCGTCACTCACTGTTTAATTGCAATTTCATGCTGTCCACTCTTTCTTTGACCGTAATGCGTAATGTATGCTCTATCNGCATCTTTCTGCAAGTTACTTTTAATAATAACAACAAATATATATAACTAATTTATAATAACAAAAGTGCTGTGTTTACAAAAAAATATATATATAATTTTTTTTTTAATATAACATAAAAATTTTTTTTATTCTAATATGGAGTGATAATCTCGCATTTTGTTGGTGGGGGGAACTCTCAAATTATTTATTCTTCGCATTTTGTAAATAATCATCACAATGAAACAAATAATTAAAAATCATGAAATTCGTAGTATAATTGCCGAAAAAAAAAAGATCGACGACGAAATCACGCGAATCGGACTCCTTAAATACGTGTTTCGTTTCGAGATTAGGTTATTGTAATAAATAATATAGTATAAAAAATATCGGATTTAAAAGCTATGGAGAAATCAATAGCAATAACTGCCGAAAATTCGATTGAATTATTTCCTTAAAATGTAAATACTGAAATGTACGATTCGAATTTTTCATTCTGTTTGAAATAAATATATCGGGATGTTCAAAATCCACATGAAAATCAATATCAATAACTGCCGAAAATGCAATCAAAACATATTCCATCGATTTACGATACTATCGATGTAAATTGAGTGCGTCAAAAAGTGATTATTTAAACACACGGTTCAAATATTACGTGTGAATTTCTGTAGGAAAAAAAAGTTAACTTTTCTTTCAATATCAATAATTACCGAAAATACAACCGAAACATTACACCGATTTACGATACCATCGACGTAAATTGAGTGCGTCAAAAAATGATTATTTAAACCTTGGCAAACAAAAATATAGTATATATATTTTGGTGGCCAAATATATATTTGGTGGTAAAATATATATTTTGGTGGCCAAGATTTAAACACATGGTTCAAATATTACATGTAAATTTCTGTAGAAAAAAAGTAAACTTTTTTTTTTAATTTTTCAAAAGAAATATCTTTCTGCGACAATGTTGCCGTGTCTCTGCGATTTTGCCATGGGGCTCTGTAGTTTCTATTGTTATTCAAACTTTATATTTTGATCTGGTGGGCTCGTAATTTTATAACTTATACAATGTGTGTGTTTTAAAATATTTTTATGGATATCTCTATTAGACAATTAATTTAACTGTTCAACACCAACTATCGCTTGGTAAATGAAAACGATATTACTTTTCAAAAGAAAAATATCTCCGCGACGATATTGCCGTGTCGCTGCGATTCTGCCACCAGGCTCTCTAGTTTCTATTGTTATTCGAACTTTATATTCTCATCTGGTGGGCTCATAATTTTATAACTTATACAATGTGTGTGTTTTAAAATATTTTTATGAATATCTCTATTAGACAATTAGTTTAATTGTTCAACGCCAACTATCGCTTGCAGAATGGAAGCGATATATAAATGGAACTTTAATTTTGATTGATCTATGACATTCCTGTAGCCATGGGATTTATGTAGTTACAAAAGCACCGAACCCAGCATCTCACGGGAATCCATTGTTATCTCCCCTAATAACTCCCACCAGAATTAGCAGGGCGTAATTCCGACCACAGTTTAAATAAATCCAACAAAACTACTTAAAATAAACTTCTTTCATAGAGAAATCCCTTTATGAAGTGCATTTTTCCCTCTGGGGGGAATTTTCAGATCCGATATACGCATCCGAGGTGCACACACACTCTTTCTGCTCTGTTTGGTTTTGAACCTCTCTTTCTCCCTGCGGCATTGAACTGTACTTTCATTGTGAATTATTTATTTTAAATAAAAACCTTTTCTTCCGACCTAGACAAGGCCGAGGATCTTCAACAGGTTAAACGCGAGAGAGGTTGGGATGATGCCTCTTGCATGCTAATGAGATGATCTTGGTTGTGGCGTAGATCCCGAATATCAAATTGTTTTTCTTCCCTGGTTTTGTTAATGTTCTTGGGTTTTTCATCTCCCCCTTATTTGGGGGGTGCTGTTCTGATTTATTTTTTCTTTCTTTCTTTCTTTTTGCTCTAGATTTGTAGTTGCTTTTATATCGCATATAGAAAATGTTTTTTTTTTCTTTGTTCCTTCCTGCTTGTTGGATTTGTGGATGTGATTTTTTTCCCCTCTCTGTCGTATTTTTAAAAAGAAAGTCTTTAATCCTTCCATCGATGTTTGCTTTTTTTTATCATTTAATTCAATTTTATATTATTTATTTGTGTTCTAAGCTAAATAAGACCGACTACTGTATTTTTTTTTTTTTTTTTACTTTATTTTTTATGTTACAATGTCTTTGGTATTGTTAAAGATGTTATTAGCATTTGTTATAATATTTTGATGATGAGAGATAATTACTTTGATTCTCTATCTAATTGTATGATGTTTAAGAATAAATTGTCCTTAGATTAGAGATATCATCCAGAATCGATGAAATAAGATTAAGAAGTATAAGTAAAGTCAAGTTGATGTTTAATGTTCATTAATTATTGAACATCCATCATTATGTACATCCTACTATTCGACAACATTAGGTAAGGCTTGAAATTGGGAAATAGCGAAGAACTAAATGGATTGTTTTTCCTTTTCTTTAAAATAATTTCTGAATGTCCTTGGAAAGAGGGAATTTTGAAATTTGCAATTTTATGCATTTTCAAATACATAAAATTGCAAATTTCAAAACATGTTTTTTATTATTATTTTATTTTATTTTTATTTATCGAGTAAATAATAAAAGTACGCTTAGATACTTCGCATTTTTTGGAACAAAAGGCAATGAAAAACAAGTTAGAATATTAATATTCCTTTTACTTTTCAGAATAAAACATAAATAATTTTATTTTCACAAAGGAGATATTTGTGTCAACATTCTGTGTAATCTGCGAATTATCTTCCTAATATGTCAAGAATAATAGATAAGCTTCTACTTTCGACTAATATTTGTAAATCAGTGCTCGCAGATAATAGTGTGTTTTTGTTGTATATACTTATAGATTAAGTTACATTTAAGTTTAATAATTTGAGTATTTCTCTCTATATTAAATAATCATAATGGTCGTCGCTACTGTTTTGTGTGCCCAATTTGATGCTACACTTAATTTTGCTGCGTAAAAACTATAATACTTAGAAACTTGATATTAGAAAAATGAAACTAGAAATATGTGCAAAGAGTACAATGGAAAAAATAACATTCGATTATAAATTCGAGAATTATTAATTGTTAAAGTTGTAGAAAAAAATACATTCGGGCAGCTCTAAAGGCAGCAGGAAGCTTGGTATGTTGAAAGAGCCATATTCGTTTAGGAAATTTACCTAAATATTTTTTTTCGAAATTTGGATTTGTTCCGAAGCTTTACGCTATTACAATTTCATCTGATTTTTTTGCGATTTTTTTTCCATTTTTTTTTTTTTTTTTTGCTTTATGTTAAATTTTGCCCTTCAGCACCAAACCTATAAGACTTCAAAGCTTGAAATCACGAAGATATGTAGAAAAAAGGACAGGAGTACGACGATATAACAGAAAATTAAAGTTCTGCAATGAGTTTGCAAATTACTAACCCTTGAACTTGTTAAGAAGAAATAACACGTTGGTCGATCTGTTGCCCGCTGAAATGCAACTACGGTGCTAAAATTTGACTAGCTGAAAATAAGCCATATTTATTTGTGAAAGCTGCACGGATTTTGTAAAGAAATTTCAACTTGTTTTTAAGTTACTCCAAATTTAATAGCTTTTTCGTGATTTTTTTTCAGCTTTTTCCCTTTAAATTTTAACTCTTTAACCAGGGTTGCCACTCCACGGGGAGAACAGGATTAATCTGGAAAATACAGGGTATTTAAAAATCACCTAAAATAGCAGGGGAAATGCTGGGAATTTTGAGTTTTTCTTTACAAGCTGCAAAAATACATGAAATTTTGTTTCTTATTTTCGTCTTTTAAGAAATAGTGACCACTCAAAGCTCAATCCAAGAGATATTTAAAGATGATATTTCAGCTGTACTAAACTATATAATTTACTATGGCATTATTTGTTTTAAGTATGTTCAGCTATTCGATTTTTCTGTAATTTTTTCCAACAATGAAAACTCGTCTAGTTCACCCACTATAGCTCACACAAGAGTGCAGTGATTATGTGTTTCCTCTTAATATAGTGTGTATGAATGTACAGGAAAAACACAGGGAATTTTTTTTACAGATTAAAGTGGCAATCCTGTTGTAGAGAATTTCTTATTCCCTCTCGAGATCATTATTTCTTTATTTGATAAGCTCACTCTCGAGTAGATGTCAATCAAAATTAGAGTAGAGAAAAAGAAAGAGTGATAACTTGTTGCCAGATATAAATCTTAATATTTATAGGGAATTTTTTTATAAATATTTTAACATTTCAAATATTTTTTAAATATTTTAATATTTTTGTAATATTGTAATCAAATTTTTTAATATTTTTTGTATAGTAAAGAACGATGAAAACCGTTCCTTATCTAAATTGTTATAAGTCTCGTCAACGTTTAAAATTACTTTTCGTTTATTTCTTCTTGTTCGGTACCACATTCTGTATTCCTTTGGTTAATCTATTTTCAAGTACGGATGATTATTTTTCAAACTCACGTAATCGTCTATTTTCTATACATATTAACGAAATGTTCTTAAATAAAGCTACAGCAATTCTTTATGTTTGAAACAAAATGTTCTGTGTTTTTGTGGATTATATTAGGTTTAATGGGGGGGGGGACAAGGATGAATGCGGAGCAATTACGGGAGTTGATGAGCGGAATAAGCCTCTTGGCTAATTAAAATTTCGATACATTTTCAATATTTTTTTTAAGCATTAAAAATATATATCTTACTCTTTTCTTCTAAGCTCGTTCTCAAGTTTCTTCCCACCATAGAATCATATTGCAAGCCTACTCTTTCGGAAAAAGAAAATTCTTTTTATCGTTCCCATATTGAGAAAAACCCATAAAACCATGAATAGCAGGAATAATAATAAAAAAAGAAAAGGGGAAACTCTGAAAAGACCATTTTAGCCGCTCTGAATCTTCGATAGTTACATCTATAAATCCATCGAAAATATGATTTATACGACAGCTTAGCGTTTGTTTATGGCCGCTTGTCGTAAGAAATGCTCCTTGCTGGACAAATAGGACGTTATTACCGGGTCGTGTTGTCTTTCTCGCTGATGACAACGGTTCTAACGACTCCAGCCTTTTACGTACTACTGTGGCCCCTGATGTTCCCTTCTGTCTTTAGATGACAGCTAAAATTAAATGACTCTGCTGTATATTAAGTATATTTGTTATAGAGAAGTTTTGCTTCGCTTGTTTTTCTTCACTTAATTTTTAGAAGTTTATTCAGGTTCTGTGTATTACTGTCTTATTTGTGTTTGCAAGCTTTTTACTATCAGGAATATATTAAAAATTGTACGCGAATTAAAATTATTGGTGTAAGTTTGAGATAGGTTTTTGGTCAGTTAATTTTTGAAAGTTTATTCAGGTTCTGTGTATTACTGTCTTATTTGCCTTTGCAAAGTTTTTACTATCAGGAATATATTAAAAATTGTACGCAAATTCAAATTATTAGTGTAAAAATTATAGCTTCTTTAAAATAAGTTTGAGATAGGTTTTAGGTCAGTTAATTTTTGGAAGTTTATTCAGGTTATGTGTATTACTGTCTTGTTTGTGTTTGCAAACTTTTTACTATCAGGAATATATTAAAAATTGTACACAAATTAAAATTATTAGTGTAGAAATTATCGCTCCTTTAAAATAAGTTAGAGATAGGCTTTTGATCAGTTAATTTTTGAAGTTTATTCAGGTTCTGTGTACTGTCTTATTTGTCTTTGCAAACTTTTTGCTATCAGGAATATATTAAAAATTGTACACAAATTAAAATTATTAGTGTAGAAATTATCGTTCCCTTAAAATAAGTTAGAGATAGGTTTTTGGTCAGTTAATTTTTGGAAGTTTATTCAGGTTATGTGTATTACTGTCTTATTTGTGTTTGCAAAGTTTTTACTATCAGGAATATATTAAAAATTGTACACAAATTAAAATTATTGGTGTAAAAATTATCGCTTCTTTAAAATAGGTCTTAATCTAATCAGGTTTTGTTCAAAAACTTGTTATAAATAATGACTACCAATTATAAATCGATTTTGAAAGTAGTTAGTTACTTGGTGTGTAAAAATTGTGTTCCTTTTTATCGCTTCTAATTGCTGTTTTTTATGGAAAATGGGAGTCCAACTAATTTAAACCAAAATAACTACATTTTTTTAACCGCAGTAATTTTCAGATTTTTTGGTGTACTAATAATTCATTTTAATTTTTTTATTTTTCCTAAGCATTATTTTTTTTTTATTCTGTAGCATCTTTATTAATAAGAAATGAAAGACTTCAAATTAAAAAGATAGTTTCTACAAAATGTTTCTCTGATGTCTTTAAAACCGTGTCTTTGTTTGCTTGATCATATCTGGAGAAATGAGTCATTATCGGCAAATCTTCATATTCTTATATTTGAGGAGTGAGATAAAGTGTGAGAAAGAGATGTTTCCCTCCAGTTTGTTTACTCGTTTCATAGAAATTTCTTGACCTCTCTAATATTTCGATGCTCCTTATCATTTGTCCTTCTCCTAAAATTTACATCCCCCTATTCTGAAGCAACCCTGTGATCTTTATCCCTATTTCTTTGTTTTCTCCCCTTTTCATTTTTAACCTTAGGATGAGCTTAAAACATCGTCTAATTTAATCCATGTTCCAATAATACTATGTCTCTCTTGTGCCATTACCATCATAGGTAATATTCTTGGTGGGGCTTTGGGTTTTGGTAGGACTGATGCACGTTAAATTTGTCGAGTCTCAAAGTTCTCTATGTTCCCATAACAAATCATACCTCAGGGGGTACTGATCCAAGAGCTACCTTGTGTTCTAGATTGGTTCAAAATTACAAGGCTACGGAGTTGAACATTAGTAGTCGTAAACCCAAAATTGGGTCGGCTGTTCAACGACGGTTATAAAATCATCTTAATGCTGGCTATTTCTTAATATCGTTGATAATTTGTCATCTTAATATTGCCTATTTCTTACTCACGTTGATAATCTATCATCTTCATACTGGTTATTTCTTACTATTGTTGATATAATACATCATCTTAGTACTGCCTATTTCTTACTCTCGTTGAAAATCTGTCATGTTCATACTGGTTATTTCTTACTATTGTTGATATAATATATCATCTTAGTACTGCCTATTTCTTACTCTCGTCGATAATCTATCATCTTCATACTGGTTATTTCTTACTATTGTTGATATAATATATCATCTTAATACTGGCTATTTCCTACTATCGTTGATAATCTGTCATCTTAATACTAGCTACTTCTTACTATTGTTGATAGTTTATCATCGTAATACTGGCTATTTTTTTACTGTTGTTGATAATCTATCATCTTAACTCTGGCTATTTCATGCCATCGTTCATAATCTATCATCTTAATGCTATCTATTTCTTACTATCGTTCATAATCTATCATCTTAATACTGGCTATTTTTTACTGCCGTTGATAATCTATCATCTTAGTGTTGGCTATTTCTTACTATCGTTGATAATTTGTCATCTTCATACAGATTATTTCTTACTATTGTTGATATAATGTATCATCTTAATACTGGCTATTTCTTACTGCCATTGATAATCTATCATCTTTGTGTTGGCTATTTCTTACTATCGTTGATAATCTGTCATCTTCATACAGATTATTTCTTACTATTGTTGATATAATCTATCAACTTAATACTGACTACTTCTTACTATCGTTAATTATAAGTTCTTTACTGGATTGTGTAGTATAACACGAAGTTTAGAAGGGTGGAAAAAATTAATTAAATGTTTTCTTACTAACTCATAAATAGCATGAAGCTTTGGGTAGATATTAACCCTAGTTAAGTGCATTGTTTTAAACTTAGAATCTTGCTTGAATAAGTGTCGACTTTATATTTGCATTCCAATATTCATTGATAGGGTCAGTGTCCATAAAGCTGATAAATCACTGTTGCCTAATCAGGTTACTGAAACATTCAGTGCCACTGATTCCATATTTGTAACAGTGTTTGACATTGGTCACATTATTCCAGAATACACCCGATTGTCTTAGAGTGTTTCATTAGAGGGGGCGGAGTCATGCCGTGACACTCGATGCCACCGCCCCAGACGAAACTAATAGTTAAATTGCTTCTCTCCTGGGACCACGAATGAATCTTTCGAGTCCACAGGTGCTTTGGACATGTTCATACCTAAGAGAGAGAGACAAACACATTGGGAGGGCTGCAAGGGTTGATGGTGGGGTGGGGGGTCGGAATCGGGGGACGGTACCCAAATTGGATATCACCATTTGTCACCTGGGTGACTGCGTCGAATGGCGAAACAAATTACTTTATTTGAAAGTCCATGTCGGCCACAGCTTAAAATCGGCGCATAGGGATTTGATCGATGCTGTAGGGATGTGTGGCTTCGGCTATAATTGTGGAATGCTTCATATCATTCGTATAGTTCGTTGCCTCGAAGGGGTTGCGTCGGTGTATGTGAATCCTTTTATGCTTTGATGGTATCTTCTGATTCTAGAAAATTGTGGAAAGAATTTTCATATTTTCTGCTTGATTCGTTTCTTGAAGCTTCCATAGTCATGTTTACAATATTTTATCTTTTTATTTATTTATTTTTCGGAACGTTTATTTGCTTTGATGAATAGAATTGTGGAACTGATTTTGCGTTTAAAAGAATTTGTTTACTGAGTAAGCATCAATTAATACCGATTTTTTAAAAATTATTACAGTTAGGGGCCGAAATATTACTTATGAATATCCCCTTTTAGTAGCGAAAAAAAAGCAAATCACAACCTCTTTAGGCTTATATAAGTGTAATACTTCAATGTGTAATATTTTTCCCTACATTTAATTTATTTTGTAACTTATATTGTTATAATTCGTCTTGTGTAAAACATTGCTTATACCCCTACTTTTTGCCTTGGAAATAAGCAAATCACAAAGCTCCTTCCCCCTAAGTATTAGCATATTTTGGAACGGTTTCTATTAGGTATATTGCATAGTCAGTAATAGTACACAAGAAAAAAAGAGGAAATGAAATTTTTTTTTTTTTTTTCATTTTCATTGTTTAGTGTGTGAATGCTCTCTATTGTTATGTGACATTTTTGCCTTAGAGTTTGTTTCGTGGATCTTGCAATTGTACCTTTAAATCTATTAAGTGTTTTCTGCAAATATTTATACGGGGTTATTCATAATTCCCTCCGGGGTTTCGAAGCGTTATGGTTAAAAAAAAAGAAGACGAATATGAAAAAAAGACACATATGAAATTATTCCGAAACTATTCAATTTTTACTTAATACATTACAGGTGTTCTATGTGTGAACCCTTGGTCACATGGCATACATCAATGCGATAGTCCAGTTCCTGCTCGGAGGGAGTTATGAATAACCCTGTATAATAACAAAATATTTGGTTAATTTATTGTCCAGGCGATAATAAAAAAAAACTTGATAAATTCTATGAAAATAGCAGAAAATCTATTAAGAATTTCGTGTGTTATCATTTTAATGTCACAGAAAATTCTAATTGTCACTAAAACTTTTTATTAGAATTGTTAAAGAGCACGTGAATATCAGTGTTAATAAAGAAACACAAAATGCAAAATGTATTGAATATATTTGACGGCAGTGAAATGCTTTCATTAGTTCTTTATATGCGGGAGATTTTAAGCAAGCTTTTCAAGGGAAAAGTCACAGTTACTACTTAAAAGCAAAATTTTTGCTATCATCTTTAAACTTCAATGACCTTCTAGCCTTTTAGCTGTCCTGATTTTCATGATAAAAAATTTTTTTCTTTTTCTTTGTCCTAAATTTTTAGCTTTTATATTTATATTCATTCATTCATTCGTTTCATTATTTCATATTATGTTATTTATATAAATCCAAAATTAAAAATAATATATTTTATTATCATCTTTTTTTATTTACCACCTTTTTTTTTATACTGTTCCATAATATGTCCTGATTTTTTTTTCTTTTTAAATATTAGTCTGACTATTTTTTTCTGCTGCGAGGACTGGACTCAAAGATCTAACATTTTTATAATACAATAACATTATTCTATATAGTTGCTATTCCTGTGGGTATAATTTTTAGCTCCTCGGTTGGAAACATAATTTAGTTGGACAAGTCAAATGACCTGTATACTAAATCTTATTATTAATATAAATTATAAGAATTGTTGTTCTTGATTCTTTTCTTCTCAAGGCACAGTGCGCAAAAAAAGAAAACGGATTACCCTGACTAACTTTTGTTCTAATGATCGGATTTTCACGTACTAAGACTCAATCTTAATGGTTCGAGGGGGTGACCTCAAATATGCTAACTAATTAATGGAGACGATATTTTAAATTACGTAATAAAATACAAAAACGAACATTGTGATTAAACATACCTTTCCTTTCGACGGATTTTAATTTCTGACTTGCAAAATGTAGGAGGTATCCGCAATCTGGAAAATGTGGCTCACTGTACAATCATTTGACAGCCTTGAATATGTTCGTGTAGTTACTTTTTTTTTTTCACTTTCGAAATTACTGTCCCATTTTTAGGACCTTTTTCAATTGTTTTTAAAAATCGAAATTTGAAATCAGCTATCCTTTTTTTCTGTTAACAGTTTTAGTGTGAAAAATTATTTTTATATTAATTCCATTATGTTTTGTTACATTTTCTATTTCCCACTTTTATAACTTTTAGTGCTGCTTTAATCAAGTTATTAACAATTTAAATCCATTGATTTTCAGTAATTCATTGTTTAAAAAAGATCTTTTATTTAAATCGTTAAAATCGTAGTATATGCACTTGCTTTTAAGATAATAATTTATAACATAGTAACAGCCTTCCTTCTACATAAAATCCTCGGAGAATTTTTTGTTTTATGTGATAGAAATTTTTGTTACAGTGCTTGGCATATTTGCGAAAAATGTCTCTTTTTTTTGTTGCTAGTTTTATAAGTTTTTACACATAATAAAACAAACAAACTAGTTTATTAAAATTTTATATGAATTTTTTTTTTTAAAAAATGTTGTCGAATCAGGTCGGATAGCTTAAAATGCATTTGCATGAATGAGTAGTAGTCCCGCTGTGGACTGCTTGTTAAGCCATAGTTCCCTGCAGAGCATCACTGGCTGAGTTCAGTATGCGGGTGGGTGACCACTTGGATTAGTCTGCGTAGTGACCGAGAGTGTGTGATATTGGTCCTCGTTAAACTGTTCTACCGTAAAATGCTTGACTTCGCGTGCAGGTCCTCTGGCTACCGAAGCCGGCGTGCCATCCCTTCTGCAGAGGATCAAAATTGTGATGACATGTCTTCGGATCATCCTCAGGGATGTTTCCCAGACCGTCGCCAATAGCCCATTGTGCAGTTCTGGTGTGACGTAAATGAACAACAACAGCAGCATGAATGAGTAAAAAAATAAAAAATAATTATTTGTACTTGTCATTATGTAAAAGTATCATTTTAACTTATTTTAAGTCACTGAAAATTATTTTGGTCACTGAAAATTACTGTGGCAGTGGGTTATATTATTTTTAACATTATTTATTTTGTTGATCTTAGTAATAATTATATGCATTTAATGTATTTTTGACTGTGTCCCCTGATCCGGAAGCCTCATAGAAACAGTAAACTAATTTTATCCTGTTTTTAAAGAGTCAACTATTAGATAAATTATATAGATTAACACTGTATGTCTAAATAAAGTTTAATTAATCTAAAGTTTTAATAACTTTAAAATAAACCTCTCATTCTAGATATCCATTCAATTTAAAGGATGGGAGAGCAAACAATTCTGATTTAAATATTTATAATTAAAAAAAATAGATATCCTATTAGTTTATTTATTGATTACCGATAATTATATGCCCTTTGATGCATAACTAATTAAGATATCCTTGAAATTGGATTCATAACAAAATTTCAATTGCAAGTTTTATAATAATAAGTTTCTGAAGTTAAATAATACAATAGAATAGCAAAAAATAAATACTACCTGTTTCTTAATTATTTTCTCTTTTCTTTTTAGGACTTCTGAGAAGAAGTGGTGTGTAAAATCCAAACTGAAATCCGTTGGAGTAAGTAACAATTTACTAATTTAGAAAGGGCCTGTGGTTTTGTGAATAACTAAAAATGTGTACCAATGTAATTCAACAATTCTGTTGCTAGGAAAGTGATTAATTAAACGGATTTGTGTGTGTGTAAATATCGGGCAAGATTTGTCACCCATGTTCTTTTTTTTTTATTATTTTTTTATTTCTGTTATTAATATCCATTCTAAATCTAGTAAGAAAAGGCTTTCCTTTTTAAAAAAAAATTGTTACTGATTAGCAGTGGCTTTATTCAATATTTTTTTCGATTCCTTAAACAAAAAAAACTCTAATTATTTGCTGCTTGCTTCATTTCTATATATTATAATTTTTTTTAAGTTTGTGATCCTGAAATAAGTATGAAATTCTTCGAACTCGCGATTTTCCTCTTTATATTACTATCATTGAAAAAAAGAATAGCGAATGATAGTAGAGAAGTAAACAAACACATGGCGGGGGAACCCCAGAGTGCAAATGACAAATGTGAGGAGGTTTGGCGGGAACCTCAGAGTGCAAATGATTAAATTAGAATAGATTTCCAAATATTGGGAAACAATGAAATAGTAGAAATGTCATTAACTAACTTATAAGAATTTTTCAAATTATAGAATGATTCCCAGAAATCAAACTCGGTCGATGAAGAGCTATGTTGAATGATTTTAGCTGAAGAAAATTTAAATCTGTGATTAGAATTCCCACTATGTAATGTAGGACACTAAAAGATCGGCTAATATCCTAAATTCGGACGTATATTTCGTGTTCCTTAAGTCGAAGCTTAAGGGTAAGTTTTGTTTGTTCAATATAAACGGAGCCAGAAGGACACGAAATTTGATAAAACATCTCAGCTATTTATATGAGCAATAGGGTCTTAAATGTTGGTGAAATTTAGTTTACTTACAGGGGAAAAAACGACTTTAAATTTAAGTTTATTCTAAACCTTAGCGATTTGGGGACTGATATTTGAATAATAAGGTAAAACAAGTTCGAATTCGAGAGTAAGGTGAATTACGAGATTATTTTTTTTTGCTTTATTATCACTGTTATTATTATTTATCTCCTTTTTCCATTGTTTTTTTTTTGTTTTTTTTTTAAATAAATTTAAATTTTTTTGTACTCTGAGTGAAACTAACCAAAATCGATTTAAAATCTATGTATGAATAAGATTGATGTCAGGAGCTGACATAAGTTTTTCCCATTAAGCAAAGGTTTTTATGGTCGTTTTTTGATATTATATTCTTTTCATATGTTATTTAAGTCTTATCCATTTTATTTTTCAGTACATGAATCAGCATTTAACCAAAAATATCTTAAGTTAATAATTTGTTTTCCTGAAATGTTCTTCTTAATTAATTTCTAAATGCATTTTATTATTTTTCCCCTCTTCTTTTTTGCAATGCTTGTCTTGCATCTGAGTTCAAAGCGTCACAATTTTCCTTTCCAATTTCTGGTTTTTTCTTTCATTATTTTTTCTTAAATTTTATTTTAGAAAACGTTTATATTTTTTCCCTTCTTGATTATAATGAAAAAATATAGGAGGATGTATTATACGCTTGACCTAAATTTTCTATTTCGAAAATTTAACAAAAATTGGTTTAATTCATACTCTTGTGAATGATAAGAAAAAAACTCGCTATGTATCATCATTTAAGATCTACCGGTAAACGCATAGTTTATTGTTGGTCATTGCACCATTATTTGCATCAATTCATCGTTTGGAAAATGCATATATTTTAATCAGTGATTAAATGAACATGACTTTATCTTGTACCCTCTTGAGTATGATGATAACCTATCACAACTAAAAAAAAAGTTCTCCTTTTGTTAGTGAAGTTCAAAAAGATAAATGGCTTTCTTTATTATTGTTATCGGTTATCATGTCATATATAAACGAAATTAATATTCACATTAAGAACAGTTATTTTTTATCTCATGGTATTTTTTCCCTCATTCTTTTTACAGGATAAATTTCAAGGTTCGTATCTTGATTTAAATCAACTCTTGTTTTTTCTTCTTTTAATCATTGATTTATGAATGGGGGATTAAATGATTATTGATCATAGAAAAATCATTGATTGAATTAATTTTGTATTTATTTTAAAGACTTTGAATTTTATTCTTAATATATTGCTGCGTTAATAAATTTCAGTTAACAAAATTGCATTTGTATTTCGTGTAAAAATTATGTAATAAATTGTAGAACTTCTGATTTTTCGGATTGTAAATAAAGAGCGAAGTGAAATTCTGTATTTATTGAGTGTGGATTTTTTCGCTGTAAACATGGAGGTATAAAAAAGAATTTATTAGTTCAAAGCTTGAAAGAACAAATTTCAAAACCACGTTTTTTTTAATATTACGAAAATATTTCTGAATCTTAGGGTAAACNTGTTGTTCTATATCCGTTTGATAATTTTAGTAAATGAAAGAAGAATTGAAAAATTACGGATTGGTGAGCTCATTTTCCGGATTAATGATTTTGGTGCTTTTGCAAATCTACTAAATTAGAATGTTTGAAATAGGAAAATTATTGCAAAATTTGTTGTTGTTCTATGTTCATTGGATTGCAGTTTTTAGTAAAAGTTTTGAATAATAGAAAAAATTTAAAAAAAAAATTAGGGATTGGTGATCATTTCTGGATTAATCTGGATTGAGGATTTTGGTGCTTCAACAAATCTCCTAAATTAGATTATTTGACGCAGGATTGTCATTATAAAGTATTGTTGTTCTATATTCGTTTGATAATTTTAGTAAATGAAAGAAGAATTGAAAAATTGCGGATTGGTGAGCTCATTTTCCGGATTAATGATTTTGGTGCTTTTACAAATCTACTAAATTAGAATGTTTGAAATAGGAAAATTATTGCAAAATTTTGTTGTTGTTCTATGTTCATTTGATCATTTGATTGCAGTTTTTAGTAAATGTAAGAACAGTCGAAAAAATTTAAAAAAATTACGGATTGGTGATCACTTTTTTGTTAATCTGGATTGAGGATTTTGGTGCTTCAACAAATCTCCTGAATTACATTATTTGAAGCAGGAAAGTCATTACAAAGTATTGTTGTTGTTCTATATTCGTTTGATAATTTTAGTAAATGAAAGAAGAATTGGAAAATTGTGGATTGGTGAGCTCATTTTCCGGATTAATGATTTTGGTGCTTTTGCAAATCTTCTAAATTAGAATGTTTGAAATAGGAAAATTATTGCAAAATTTTGTTGTTGTCCTATGTTCATTTGATCATTTGATTGCAGTTTTTAGTAAATGTAAGAACAGACGAAAAAATTTTAAAAAATTACGGATTGGTGATCACTTCTTTGTTAATCAGGATTGAGGATTTTGGTGCTTCAACAAATCTCCTAAATTAGATTATTTGAAGCATTAAAGTCATTACAAAGTATTGTTGTTGTTCTATATTCGTTTGATAATTTTAGTAAATGAAAGAAGAATTGGAAAATTGCTGATTGGTGAGCTCATTTTCCGGATTAATGATTTTGGTGCTGTTGCAATCCTACTAAATTAGAATATTTGAAATAGGAACATTATTGCAAAATTTTGTTGTTGTTCTATGTTCATTTGATCGTTTGATTGCAGTCTTTAGTAAATGTAAGAACAGTCGAAAAAATTTAAAAAAATTATGGATTGGTGATCACTTCTTTGTTAATCTGGATTGAGGATTTTGGTGCTTCAACAAATCTCCTGAATTAGATTATTTGAAGCAGGAAAGTCATTACAAAGTATTGTTGTTGTTCTATATTCGTTTGATAATTTTAGTAAATGAAAGAAAAAATGAAAAATTACGGATTGGTGAGCTCATTTTCCGGATTAATGATTTTGGTGCTTTTGCAAATCTACTAAATTAGAATGTTTGAAATAGGAAAATTATTGCAAAATTTGTTGTTGTTCTATGTTCATTTGATTGCAGTTTTTAGTAATAGTTTTGAATAATAGAAAAAATTTTAAAAAAAATTAGGGATTGGTGATCATTTCTGGATTAATCTGGATTGAGGATTTTGGTGCTTCAACAAATCTCCTGAATTAGATTATTTGAAGCAGGAAAGTCATTACAAAGTATTGTTGTTGTTCTATATTCGTTTGATAATTTTAGTAAATGAAAGAAGAATTGAAAAATTACGGATTGGTGAGCTCATTTTCCGGATTAATGATTTTGGTGCTTTTGCAAATCTACTAAATTAGAATGTTTGAAATAGGAAAATTATTGCAAAATTTTGTTGTTGTTCTATGTTCATTTGATTGCAATTTTTAGTAAATGTAAGAACAGTCGAAAAATTTTTAAAAAATTACGGATTGGTGATCACTTCTTTGTTAAACTGGATTGAGGATTTTGGTGCTTTAACAAATCTCCTGAATTAGATTATTTGAAGCATTAAAGTCATTACAAAGTATTGTTGTTGTTCTATATCCGTTTGATAATTTTAGTAAATGAAATAAGAATTGAAAAATTGTGGATTGGTGAGCTCATTTTCCGGATTAATGATTTTGGTGCTTTTGCAATCCTACTAAATTAGAATATTTGAAATAGGAAAATTATTACAAAATTTTGTTGTTCTATGTTCATTTGATCATTCGGCGATCACAGGTTACCCATTGGAAAATTTTTTTTTTTTTTTTTTTTTAAATCCTCTTTGTTTGTAATATTCACCTGAACTAGTAATGAAAACGATCCAGTTTGAACTGTAGGTTAGAATTTCTGATTCTTAATTAAAACTATTAAGACAATAAATTCAAAAATATCGTTCAAATGATGAAATTCTCTTTTATTCACAACTCAAGAAGTATTTATGGGATCTCTCTGATCCCATATCTCGAAAATAAACTCACCAATTTCATGCATGGCAAAATTAAAAGTTAAAAAAGAATTCTAAAAAACAGCGCGGTCTTACAGCAGCGGTCGTCATAGCAACGCGTACAATGACGACGCATGCGCAAAGTGTGATGACGTCCAAATGTGGTGCGCACGCCATCAAACCCAAAACAACACCCATTTTGCCAATGGGTAATGAAAATACTTCATTTCTCACTTCTAACTTCGTTATTTTTCATTCATTCATTTATTTATTCTGCTTCGTATAACCCCAATTTTTACAGAAATCCTGTGAAACTTAAAGCAAATAAGTTTAAGTTAACTTCTTCTCATTTTATAATCCTATCTTCCGAACATTTCTTAATTAAAAAGTCTAGAAAGTTTTTCCAAAGCTTGTCTCATCCTATCAGGTATTGAAGCAGTAATGTAAAAAAAATGTCTGATATCAGCAGTAGAAACTTATAGTGTAGTTTTAAAACAGACACTTCATTATCTGTGCGCTGATTTTTTTTACTTCTTGCATTTTACACATTAACAACTTTTTCGCAATATTACTGCATTGTGAAAGTTAAAAGAATTGACTCAATTTCGGTTAAAGCACGCTCGTAATAATTTAGATTGAATGAATTTTTAAAATTCATCTCCCCCATTTCCGTTGATCATTGTAAATAAAATGTTGTTTAAAAACAAACTACGTACTTATCTCTTTCAAAATGCTTGTTTAAACACATTGGTTTATTCGCCAGGAATACAAGTAATCATAGATAAAACGTGATTCCATCAACATTGTTCCAGTTTCAGAAGTTTAACCATTCGTCTCGGACTCCACAAACTGGTTATAAGCAAGCATTTCTCTCTGCTATATTTTCTAAAACAGTAGTCGGCAAAATTTATCTTAATTACGTCAGACCACACTCCCTTATCGCCTGGGGACAGACGTGTCACTCCTTCGAAATAAGGTTTGTAGGATTCATACTCTCTTTCTCGCTTTCCCTTTTTTATTATTTTGGACAAAACGTGACACGGCTATTAGAGTGTGCGATGTCTTCGGACAATTAAGTTTTGAGTGCTTTTTTTAGAACGTTTGGCGTGTTTTTTTTTTCTCTCTTTGAGTTGTTGGCTGTTTTATTTAATGTAAGCGAAGCTTTGGATAATTGTTCTGTTTTAAAACACCGTTTTTTTTATATATATACAAATATGGTTAGATTTGTTTATTTTGAGAGTTGGTAAGTTTTTGACCGTTTTTTACATTTTTTTACATCCGTCGTTGAACTGCCGACCCAATTTTGGGTTTACGACTACTAATGTTCAACTCCGTAGCCTTGTAATTTTGAACCCAATCCAGAAGACAAGGGAACTCCTGGATCGAGTATTAAGAGAAATTTGCCTTCGTGGAGGACTTTATGATGGAGTTAACCCGCATTTGCGTTATATGCAGAGGAAGACCACGAGAACCTCCCACGGTTAGTTTGACGCCAAGGGGACTCTAACCCATGATCCGTCTACCACTGAGGATATTTCACGTCAGCACTGTGGTCGGTGCAATCCGGATGCGGAATTCGTATTGACTGGGATTCGAACCCAGTTTTCCTCATTGGAAAGCGAACGATCTGTCCCCTGAGCCATCACGGCTCGTGGTTTTTTACTTTGAATAAAACCGTTACGTCAAAAACTCTGCGCCATAAATCTAAAGCAATTGCATTTATGTATTGATATATGCATATATTTATGTACGCACAGGCCGGAAAAAACAAACCAATTTTTATCTAGGCATTATGCTGAAGAGAACTAACATCCAAAACGCGCAAAATCAAAGTGCTTCGCTAAAAATGTTAGGGAAAATCTTGTAAACTTATCCCGATGATCTCTTCAGTGACATGCAAAAAGGGAATTATTATTTCCTATAACTCCTTCTTAATATAGGCCGAGGGATTTCTCCGGCTCTCCGGTTGGTTAAAGGGAAAAACTTAAAATGTTAATTCTAGCATTTTTTTTTATTTTTTTAATCTGAATTTAGAACTAAAATGCCGAATGTGAGTTACAAATTTGAGAACGCGTTTCGCTTTAAATAATAAATTAAGAAATAGAATTTAAATAATACATGGATATATATAGAGAATTGAAATTTTTGAAATATTGAGAAATATTTTAAGAAGCTATTATACTCCAAAAAGCTATATAAAAAGATAACTATATAAAAGATGCTGAGGAGTTACAACAATTTTAATTATATTTTTGCTATATCTGGAAATTAAGCAGCATAGTAGCTGGAACTGTTAGTAGGTGGGGGGGGGATAGTAAATTCAGTGATTTGCTTTCGAAATATTATTTTAAAAATTTAATCATTCTTAGATGTATATATTAAAAAAATAATCATAAACGAACGAATAAAGAAAATATATAAAATATTCCTCTTTTCTCAATGTAAGTAACTCCTTTTACTATTACTGCATAACTATTTACTGTAACTATAAGTAAGTCATAATTAGAGAGGAATGAAAGGTTTTTATACGCCTATCAGCCAATTCTTGCATAGCTAATAACCTCCTCATTAGAGCTAAACGCCTTCCCTCGGGAAATAATTTTTTTCTTTTACACTTGCCAAAAAATTGTCTAATTGAACGGTTTGGGAAAAAATAGTTTTCCTCTTCGAAGGAATTTTTAGTATAGACTATATTCAAATTTAATACGAGATTATTTGAACTATGCTAGAATCGGTTTGAGAAGTATTCTTAATTAGATAACTGAGAATAACTTAATAAGAATTGGAAAAACTTCCTGATCATAGGAGTAAGAGAACGGTGATTACATAGTGTGTACGTTTTACTTACATTCTTTAAATGTATATTTGAAGGCATCTCAAAGACACTTTCTAAATTATTTTCCAGTTGACATTAAATTCCGCCCACCAGAAAAATATATGTGTAATATCTTCTCGATTAGTAAGAGTTTGTTTTTAAAAACTTAAGTTCTTCTTTAACTTGAATATCACATATTATAATGTTTAATTTTTGTTTCAAAAGATTATAATGTGTGGTTGTAAACAGAGTTTGAGTGTGGAAAGATTTATTTTTAAGTTTCAGAGTTAATTTTTAAAAGAATAATTAACAGTGTTTTCCCTAAGCGTTTTTTGAAAGACGTCTTGCCCTTTGGTCCCAATAGATGTGGACTTTTAGTTAAAGTAAGCCACCGTCCCTTAAAAACACTGCCTTTTTATTCAGATTCCATTTTGAAAAATATTTATCCATTGTTTTTAAAGAATAATTTCACACTGGTAAAATTATCTTTCTTTATAGTTTTAATTCCGATTACTATGACAAATATTTGTTTTGTTAGGATTATTCTCAACTGTTTAACTTTTTATAAGTATCTTTATTAGTGGGAGGGATATTAATAAATATTTTAAGTGATTTAAATTTTATTTTTAAAATAAATATCTTTTTAGAAAAAATGCATCTTTAAATGTTTATTTTCTCGTAATTTTGAGTTTAAATTGCAGAAAAAGGCTTTCAAAATGTTTATCAATTAATCACTTTTTGCTAGTTTACTTTTTTTGGAAAAAAAATTGTGCACAGAGATTGCCTTTTAGCAAGCCTTTAATTATTTTATAAACTACTAATTTTTCTCTTATTTTGATAATGGGACAGAATTACTATTTGAAATATACTCATAAAATAGTATGAGAGGATAATTTAAAAATTGTTGAGTATAAAATTTAGTTATTACATAATATTGCAGTGTAATATTATGCAATAACTGAATTTTATGCTCAACAATTACACATTTTGATAACTATTTACGAGTACCATTTCCAAACTCAAAGTACCCTTTTCAGAGAGGAAGCACCTTGCCTTTTTTTTTCATTCCTCTGTAATTATTTTAACTGTTTTAACTTTTTCTAATCAGCACAAACTCTCATGTTGATGGAAATGTTTAGTTGTTATTATACATAAATTAAAAATGTGTCGTTTCAACTGAATCATTTTTTCATATTATATTACTCTAATGTCCTTAAAAATTCTATCTCTTCCGTTTGCTAAATTGTATCTTAAGTAGCTGAGAAAAACATTCTAATCATGAAATGATTTAAGATTTTAATGACAATAGTTTCATAGATAGATTGACATAATGACAACTTCCCCCAAAGATGAATTAAGTCACTAAAGAGAAGGATTTCTGGCATACATTTGGCTAAATATAGCTTTCTTCCGTTAATGCCAAGCCTGCATATCTATAATTGACATGAAAGGATATCACGTCAGTCTTATGTTATCACGCCATAAACTGCCTTCAGATACTCAGCCCAGATGATAAAAATCAAAAAAAAAAGTCTGAGCTGTACCTTGTGATGTCCACCCTTTGGCTCGGGTCCAGACTTTGACTTATTTATGAGCCATTGGTGAAAAAATGGTATACTTAACCTTAAGTAGCTTTTATTTATGACGCTTTCAATGTAAAACATATGTGAGTTTAATTCATCTTATAAACGCGATTGATGAAGGATATTAATTTTACTAAGTGCTCCGCCGACTTTTTATTTGTATAATTTTTTCTGTACATTGTGGCATTTTTTAATACGTTTTCAGAAATTTAATTTGTTGAATGAAGTCTAACATTATTATTTGAAAAGTTAATGTTTTAATAAGTAGTTGTGCCGGCTGACATAGAAGAAGAAAGCTTATTGCTTTTAATATTTTCATTGATATTATTGAAGTGTATAGCGTTTTTGTTTCTTATACAACAGTTTTAGAAGGTACTGAAACTAACAAGTTATTTATCTGAGCTTAAGTGATAGAAGAGCAATGAGATTCACATATTTGATTAGAATCTTGTCAGAACTCGCATCCCCGATAGCATTCATTTATTTGCTTGTGTACATTTTATCAATTATCAATTCAAACTATCTTTAGACACAGTAATGGAGTGCATAATGCCATTTGCGTTTCGTGCAATATAGGTAAACTTAAACTAATGATCTTTGTACTTTATTACTGTTTGATTTAAAGCAACTAATAACTTAGGATACCTGGATACCGACTGATCAGCTCACTTAGGATACGTTATCTTGTTTACGTTTAATGCAATATAGATATAGGTACAATATTGGTATAGGTATTAAATATGATTATATTTCCTCTTTTTTCCAGTCTGATTTAGTAGCTGATATCTCCACTGATCAGCTTACCTAAAATACGTATTGTCATTTACGTTTAATGCACTAAAGATACCCCAATCATATTTCCTTTTTTTTTCCAGTCCGATTTAGTAGCTGATAACTCGTCTGATCAGCTTTCCTTAATTGCGTATTGTCATTTACGTTTAATGCATTATAAATACCCCAATCATATTTCCTTTTTTTTTCAGTCCGATTTAGTAGCTGATTACTCGTCTGATCAGCTTACCTAAATTACCCATTACCCTTTACGTTTAATGCAGTATAGGTACCCCAGTCATATTTCCTCTTTTTTTCCCGTCTGATTTAATAGCTGATAACTCGGCTGACAGCTTACCTAAATTACCCATTGTCCTTTACGTTTAATGCAGTATAGGTACCCCAGTCATATTTCCTGTTTTTTTCCGTCCGATTTAGTAGCTGATAACTCGACTGATCAGCTTACCTAAAATACGTATTGTCATTTACGTTTAATGCATTATAAATACCCCAATCATATTTCCTTTTTTTTTCCAGTCCGATTTAGTAGCTGATAACTCGTCTGATCAGCTTACCTAGATTACTTATTATCATTTACGTTTAATGCTTGATAGGTACTCCTGTGAAATTCTATATTTAGGATACTTAACGTTGTTTACGTTTGGTACAATATAAGTACCCCACTGATCTGTCCTTATATCTATCTCTCGTCATATTTTTATTTACTTAATTACTTCATAACCTTACGGTATTTCTGATTGCAGCGTTTTGGGGAAATTATTCGAAAAATAGTCTTTATCGGCAATTTTTTCTTTAAGTTAATATTGTATCTGACAAAGGTAATAAATTAAAGTATGAATCGTGAATTTCGGAAGTCAAAAGTACCAATTTCATGATTCTAATGGTAAAATGAAATTTAAAAAGTATTTCCGTAAGCCGCGACTGTTTTTAAAACATCTGTCAGTTGTTAGCAAACATGTTATCACTGTATAAACTGCATCGACGAAAAAAACTATCGATAATCGATACAGTTTGTCTCCTTGGGTGACTGATCGATTCTTTCTTCTGATATATAATGATACATTAATACTTTGAAACTTAAGTTCTTTAGAAACTTTTTCATGGATGTAGACTATTATTTTTAAAAATACTTAAATATGTCTGATATTTGTAATATTTCTAATATTAGATATCGTTATTAATGTAACTTAAAATTATATCTGCTGATTCAAATTTTCAAAAAAATAAAAATATTTTGTAGTTTTATTCCTGTTGCATGCCTTGATTTTTTCCTAATGCATTGCATCTCTAAAAATTTTAGTGTTTGAAGTAATGTAAAAGTTTGTTTTTTTTATAATGCAATGACTAATAGTCTTAGATTTTTTTTTTTTNCCTCTTTACTCTCTCATTCACTTAACCGGACTGAGAAAAATTCTGGCAGAATTTTCGTGCTTTATGACAATGACGTTTCTGTTTTTTTTTTTTTTTTTTTTTTTTTTCCTGACGCGGTGCTCCAAGTGAGTTTGAGCACTCTAGTTTGTTGGAATTTCGATTGGCGATAATATAGTGATAAATTCTGATAGCCGCTGGCTGAAACCAATGTAAACTTGCCTGGCGATGTAGTAGAAATATGGGTGCTCTAACTACAGTTAATGATGGCGTAGTTAAAAAATATTATTTTGTTACGAACATACCCTTCAACTCCTACGGAATTTCTGTATTTTTAAAAAATATTTTTCTTAGGAGTTGCAAAAGTTATACATAATTATTTTAATAAATTAGGATTGACAAAATTTTGTTCACCTTTACATATAAATAACAACGATGAATTTTTTTCCCCTGTTGCATGAGATTTTTTAGCAGATTTTAGATACTTTCGCGTCGCTGATTTCAAATATGCCATCCGTTTTTTTCACGCACCTATACTCAGAAGTATACATTGTTCTATTTCGGCGCATTTTCTCATTTTTCATGATTTTATCTATATGTTTGGTTGATGCTTACTTACTCAACATCCTCTTTCCCAGGAAGGATTATTATTATAATTCTTTTTTTATCTCTAGCAACCAAAGCAAAAAACAAACTTTTTTTTATCTATTACATAAATCTGTATTTAATTGGAAATCTAAATGCATGTTTCCTTTGTAATGTTTTAAATCCATCCTGAGAAATCGGTTGAAATAAAAGTACATTTTTGCTTCTAAACCTTGCTTAGTAAGTTTATTTATTTTTGATATGTGCAGTTAGCCAGACAGAAAACAGGACATCTTAGTAAGTAACTTAAATTATAATTATGAAATTTTCACTTACTAAGATTCACTAACGTTGTTTTTCGAAGCTCTGTCGCCAAGGAAAATAAAATAGCCATAGTTTACTTGAAGCAACGCGATGATTTTAAACTAGATTTATAATCTTGTGAAGAATTATCTGGGCTTTAGTACATACAAATAACTTACAAATTTTTATAAACTTTTTTTTTAAATTGCCAATTTGGCGTCATTTTTGCACCTAGAGGAAAATTATCAAAATCTTATTCTCAGTTTTTTTTTAAGTTTTTATAAGCCCAGTAAATGCAGCGTTGGAGAAAGTTTTTAAATATTAAAAAAAAATTAAGACTACAAAGACTTTTTATTTCTACAAAACTGTGGTTTTTCACCATATTGGTGTTATTTTGTTTGACAGTGCTGTCTTTAGATAGGCTAAACTTATCCTTACAGTTATAAGTAACAGTTGCAAACTCACAGCAGTTATAAAAATAGCATATTATTCGCAACAAAAAAAAATCATTTCATATTACTACGGAACCTTCGAAAAACAGCCTTTAAGGTTCGAGAGTCCAACATTAAATATGCTATTTAATTTGCTATTTCTTAAGAGACCATGCTCAAAAACGTTTTTTTTTTTTTTTTTTTTTTTTTTTTTTTTTTTTTTTTTTTTTTTTTTTTTTTNTTTTTTTTTTTTTTTTTTCCCCTGAATAAAACATGCCTTTTTTTCGACGGTTTTGAAGATTCTTGACCTTCAAAACAAATCTGGACAGGGTCGGAAATCAGGAAACTAGGGTTTAAATAGTTCACATTTAGGGAGCGGTGAGAAATAATGTGTGCGTTACATAGATTAGAAAATATAAATTTTCCGTTTGTAGGCAGTGACCGGTAGACTCTAATTCCAGACCATAGGAAAAGTGGTTAGTAAGTTATACTAACCACTTTTCCTCAAACCTTATGTGTCGGTGACTAATGAGTACTTTTCATTAATCCAATAAATACTTTTCTTTCAATAGCCCCCTTTTGCTTTTTTTTTTTCGCTTGGATTAAATTATATTTTTGAGAAAAATTTATGTAAGAAGTTATTTACTGCTATAAAAAGTTAATTCAACAATAAAAATAAAATAAATATGTGACAAATTTTAATTAAACATACCTACTTTGTTTCTCCGTGAAAGAAAATTAGTTGCGCAATTTAAAAAAAAATTCTTTTAAAAAAAAAAATGAGAAAGAAAATAACATCGGGAAAATGTGACCTGTTGTTTATTTAAATCCGCTTTCTTTTTTCTTTCTTTTTTTTCTTTGTTTCACCATGCGGCTAGTGGCTATTTTCAGGTGTAGTGTTACGTATGACTTTATTTGGAAACCATTATTTAATGGTAATTTAACTTTTTGCGTATTTCGCGCTCCTGATTTTCCTTTTTTATTTTTACACTTTCTGTTCTGTTTTTTTTAATATTTTAATTATTGATTTATTTTTAAATTGCATAGTAATTTATGATAACTATGTAAGCGTATGTCTCTTGCGCTCCAATTCAAAACACTAGCGCAATCTATTATCACATGACAATATCATGAAACAGCTTTAACCTTTTGACGCAAAATTATATATTATGTAGCATATTTTTCATACTTTATTTTTCCTTATTTTGCATTAATTTATTGTTATAAAATATAGCACCAGTGTGTCTTTTTCTGTGTAAAATCTTCAAAACACGGCTTATATCCCAATATTATTATCACAATCTTATATGAAAGTACTATTTTCCATAAATGAGAGTGTAATGAACGAAAGTGATAATGTAGTATGATAATGACTTAGTCTAATAAGGCATTTATTTGTATGTTGTATATTCTATTAATCAATAAAATAAATTCATAAAATTTAATTAAGTGTTTATTATTATTATTTTTTATCAAATTTATTTCTTACCTGAATTTTTGGGCAACATGTATGTTTAGATAATGATAAACTATTAAACTATAATTTTTATCCAAACAAACGAAACTTCATGTTTTATATTTATTTATTTCTCTTTTTCAAATGCGATGTTTTTGTTTTCTTTATTTAAAAAAAGTAAGGGAAAATGTGACAAGATGCGACTGAAGGTACTAACAAAACACGTTGAAATAAAATAGAAAAATTCCATCGCAAAAAGCAGAAAATCCAATATTTTCAACACTCGGGGGGTTGGAGAGGGAGCAGCGGAAAATTCCTATCTCCCGAAACTGGAGTTTAATGTGCAACGGGAACGGGATCAATACCTTAGGTTACTGGAACGCAGATGTTCAATAACTCTAGACATGATCTTGAACGATACCTTCAATGGGGGTGAACGGACAATTGACCATGGCAATCGATGAACGAAAAGGAGAATTTTTTTTCCCCTTTACCTTTCCGGGATTTGACGGACAGAGTATTTTTTTTCCTCCTTCCTTCAACCATTGCTGGGGTTTCTTCATCCAATTATTTACAGGAACTCCCGGAAAGGAGGAAGCAAGCATTTGCTCCCAAGTTGCCTTTCTTTTCCCTTTCGGCTTTGAATACAAAAGGGACTTCTAGACTATTGTTATCGAACGCGGAAAGTTGGTCTTGTTACATGCCATTACAAAAGCTAACATCGGAAAAGTGATGTCTTACAAGTGTGCTTGAATTAACTGGGCTTGACTTTTAATGTGCTAATATTTATGGATGCTTGGATTGTTTCTTTTCACAGATTTGAGTAAATAAAACGGGCAAGACGTTCTGTTTCTGCTGTTTGCTTCAGAAAATTGTCTATTAATATTTTTTTATTTAATTAATTTATTTATTTGGTAATTATTTAATTTTCGTTTATGTTTGTTTTGTAATCAACTGTTCTTTGTATCGAGTAGCAAAAAAAAATCGTGTTGATTTACATTTCAAATCTTGAGAAATTATGAGTTATAACACTCCAAAGTATTCCATTTCTGTTCAATTGAGAACTACATTGATTTTTTCATTTATGAAACTTGAGTTCTAATGTTAGTAAGTTACACCTTGTGTTCACTCTATGTCAACATTTCCTTTCCAGTTGAAATTTGTTCTATTGTTAGTAAATAACACTGTGCATTTACTCTGTGGTAACATTTCCTTTCCTGCCAAACTTGTGTTCTGTTGTTAGTAAGCTACACCGACGTTTACTCTATGGAAGCGTTTTTTTCCTTCCAAACTTGAGTTCTATTCTTAGTAGGTTACACCATGTGTTTACTCTATGGAAACATTTCCTTTCCTGTCAAAAATTTGTTCTATTGTTAGTAAATTACACCTTGTATTCACTCTATGGCTACATTTCCTTTCCTGTTAAACTTGAGGTCTATTACTAGTAAGTTACGACGCGTTTTTTTTTTTCTTTTTGGTTGTTTAAAAAAAAACATTTCTTCTCCTACAAAAATTTAGTTTTATTGTTAGCAAGTTACACTGTGTGTCTAATTTTCAGAAACCTTTCCTAAAGTAAAGATCAAATAATTGCGAATTTCCTCAAGTTTACTGTATGAGAACGATATTTTTTTGGCAAAACTTGAATTTAATATGTTTAAATATTAGTAAATTATACTTTGTTTACTCTATGAGAGTATTATTTCTTTTTATGTGAAATGAGGGCTATATATATTTATATATATCTTTTATATTTTTCGCAATTTTAAATAAAATTTGAATGTGAAAAATATAATTTCATGTTTCTTTTACATCATTAAACTATAAAATTGCTTAAAAGCTTTTTATTCTTCTCATACTTGGTATTTTTAAAAGGTCAAGATATTTTACCTAAATCTATTATTTTTCAATCACCTAGCAATCTGATACGCATTTAAATTATCCTGAGATAAAAAATTAAATTAATTTTCATAGTCAAGAAATGTAAATTATAATAAGCTAACCTAAAAAGCAATTTCATCAAAATGTGTCAATCTATTCATATTTAAATACTCTCTTTGAAATCTGTGAAACTCATCACAAAAACAATGTCAAAAGTAATAAAATTCTAATTTCCTTCCTATTTTTAAAAGCATCTGCTTCTAATTTTTATTTTCAGTCAATAAAATCTACTCACATTTTTATTTTTCCTCAAAAATAAACTGCTATTCTTTTTTTTTATTCCTGGCTTTAACTATCATATGAGTCATCGGTATCTTTATACCCATATGCATGGCCTAAGAAACTCAGGAACTAACTTTAGATTTAATTTTGAAACTTCGCGAATATTGAAGCAAATTTCAATTTTTTGGCCAGCCATTTTAACATAGTCATTAAAATTGTTCAATTTATTAAAATCAGTAAATTATAGTTATGTAATAATATAACCTAAAAGACTATTATATAAGAAAGTTTAAATCCATAATATATAAATATCTCTTCTCACAAATCTATAAAACTCATTACTAAAACAACGTCAAAATTAATAAAACTCCATGTCTTCCCTGCTTTTAAAACCACCCGCCTTCTGTCCCAATCAATAAAATGTTCGAAAACTTTTTTTTTCTCTTTCCAAAAAATAAAAGTCAATTCCGGCTTTTCATTCGTAGCTTTAATTATCGTTGGGTCATCGTTACCCATATTCCCGTATGCACGCACCGGGAGATTCAGAAAGAGGTACGATTCCCCTAATTAGCAAAGACGAGTCCCGTTTCTCCGAAGATTAGTGCAGGGGTGATGGTGATTTTCTGCAAGTTGCCTTTCTCGCCCGAATGCCCCGATGCTGTAGTGGCCCTAATTATGTACGATTTCTTTCATCGCCGCGTGGCAATTAATTAAGGTTATATTTTTCATCTCCCAATTAATCCTCTTTTCTTCCAATGTGGTTAGATGGTTGGAATTTCTGGGTAGTGGTAGAAGGAAGGAATTTTATTTCGTCTATGATTTTTGTGTTAAGTTACCCATAGTATTTTGTGTTAGTTAATCATTTAATTTTCTCTTTTTTTTTAGGTATTATGAAATAATACAATCGACTGTTATGTATTGGATAGTATTTTTATGTTGATGTAATTTCTTTTGAATTTTCACCTTGTTAAGGATTATGCGTACTTGAAATGACATTTTTCTGTATTTTTTTAACATCCTAGTGCAGTGTTTCCCAACGTGNTTTACTTGTTATTGTCGATCATCTGAAAATTCTATCGGCTGATTTAAAAGAAAGACTCTCTGATTTAAAACAAATTGATTTTCCAACATGGATGATGCAGCCAAACTTAGTGGATTTGTCTGATGTCTCAAATATGCAGTATCAAGAGGAACTCGCAAAAATGCAAAATAATGAGTCAGTTAAAACTTTATTTAATATAAAGGGAGTGATGGCATGGCTTTGTGAGGAAATCAAATATCCAAATTCAACCAAATGTGCAAGAAAACTATTGCTACCGTTTCCATCTTCATATTTAGCTGAATTTGGATTTAGTGCTGTAAATGATTTACTGCTAAAAAAAGAAATCGTCTGGATATAACACAACGGGGATACTTGAGGCGGAAGCTAACCAAATTGGAACC
Source organism: Parasteatoda tepidariorum (assembly GCF_043381705.1). NCBI lineage: Eukaryota > Metazoa > Arthropoda > Arachnida > Araneae > Theridiidae > Parasteatoda > Parasteatoda tepidariorum. Next base: position 16,181,336 of record NC_092209.1, read on the forward strand.
TAACATAAAATATCTGTGCAGCAAGGATCTCACTAAATTAAAATATTAAATTATTATAGAAAAATCTTTATTAAAACTATTTGAATTTTAGTTTTTCATTATGTGTTTTGAAAATTTATTTGCTGTGTTTCGTTAACAATTTCCTAGTGATTTCTTTCTAAAACCTATAATTTAAGTTTCTTAAGTGAACAATTAAATTTTTTAATGTTAAAAATTATGTATATGTTTCATAGGGGGACATAAGAATTTTAGAATGGCTTAGGTGGGGCATGGCACAAAAAAGGTTGGGAAACACTGTCCTAGTGTGTAGAAGGAGTGAATTTTATTACGTCAATGATTTTTGTGTTAAATTAACCGTAGTGTTTTGTGTTAGTTAAAATCATGTTAATTTTCCTTTTTTGAGGAATTATTAAATAATACAATAGATTTTTTTGTATTGGATAGTTTATGTTGATATAATTCTTTCTTTCTATAATTACCTTATTAAGGATTATACATTCTTGAAATGTTAAAAACGAGAGACATTTTTATGCATTTTTCGACCTCAAAGTACGTATACATATTTGAAGTTGATATATTTTATCTATTATCCTTGATATATTATATCTTTTATCCTTGATATATCTTTGATATATTTTATCTATTATGGTGACTTGAAACCCACCCAGCTTCTGACCGAGGGGATCTTTGCTGGATAGGAAAGAATGCCAGTGCGCAATGATGACCATCGGGCCGTTTGCCTTAAAATTGTTTTGGTTTTTTATCCCTCCCAAGTTGGAATCCCACTAATCGTTATCAACGTCGTGCGCCATGGTGGCTAGATTAGTTGAAGCATCTCTCGCACGTCTGGTTTAATTCTAAAGGTTGTAGGTTCGAATCTCTACAAGAAAACTTAAAACTAAAGAAACTTGAAACCGAAGATATGGTAAGATGCTTGGTAGGTCTGCAGTGGTTGGAATTCTTTTCTTGCCTTAACTTGCATCACTTGTAGGTATGTACAGAGTTATTAAAAAAATGGACCTAATTTAATTAATTTTTGTTTAGTAAAGTATAAATTGGATCTGAGCAATCAGCATGCTAATGGAAAAAAGAAAGGTAAAAACTGCTTTTTAAAGAGATCATAAATGTTCAATGTAACCCCCTTTCTTTTCGGCGAACATCTAATAGGCTGGTTGGTAAGGCACTGTGCCCATGTCCAAGAGTTTGTGAGTTCGATCCTTACCGGCCGAACACTCCCCGTGAAGTAAATGGTAACTGATGCACATGTCGAGTCACAAAGTTCTCCATGTTCCCATAACAAATCATACCTCTGGGGGTACTGATTCGGGAGTTTCCTTCTCTTCTGGATTGGTTCAAAATTACTAGGCTACGGAGTTGAACATTAGTAGTTGTAAACCCAAAGTTGGGTCGGCTGTTCAAAGACGAATATAAAATAAAATAAAAACATCTGATACGGTAGCCAAACTCGTCTCACAAGCGAAAATACATATCTCGTGTTACTAAGCGCACCACAACATAGAGTGAAACTTTATCTTTGAACCTTCCTTTTTTCATTAGTAAGTGAACTCTCTTCGTGTCCAATCTATTTTTCGTAAAATGCAAATTAATTAAATTCATCATTTTTAATTACCCTGTATCTTATAGGACTTGACTATCAATTAGGAATCAATTGGTTACCAACTGCAACGAGGGGATAAGGAAAAGGAATTTTTGCCAGGGAGACGCAATTGATGAGGGACAACTCATCAAATTTAGCCGCACAATCTGTGGATCTTTATTAGTGTGCGGTGGAAATTAAATGAGAGAGCACCAATCTCGTCATTTGACTGAGATCAGAATTAAGTAGCGTTCCTACCATAACCATTAAAAAGATAGAGTTCGGAAGACTAAGTGCTTGGCCGTAGTTATTATTGCTTAACAATATTGTGATTCGACTATAAATGTAACAAACGATTGCAGCGATCATCTTATGACTTTCATACTTTCGTATACAGAAGTTTAGAAAAAAAAAAATGCAATTATTTTTAAATTTTGTTTGTGTTTGTAAATTAATTCGAGTAAAACCAGTTTTTGCCTATTTTATAACCATTGAACAGTCGAAAAAATTTTAAGTTAATGACTATCAATCTTCAACTTTATAGCCTTGTAATCTTAAACCCAACTTAGAAGACCAAGGAATTTCCGGATCAAGCATTGGGACAAACTAGCCTTCGTGAAAAACTTTCTGATGGAACTAACCCTCATTTACGTTGCTTAAAGAGGATAACCACGGAAACCTCCTTCCCCTGGGGGTATTTTAAGTCAACATTATGGTCGATGCGAGCCGGGAGCAGAATTTATACCGACAGACCGATTCTTTGGGAGGCAAATGCCTTTCGAGTAATATCAGTTTTTTAAATTTTGTTTTATATAGCCGGCGTTAAACGGCCAACTCTATTCTAAGTTTACAACTATTACGTCAAGCGCTCAGGTATCATAATTTTGATCTAGTTGCGCTTGTATAATTTTGATCTAGTTGCGCTTTCTACGTCATTTTGTTAACATCGTTTGGTTTGTCATTTCTAAGTTAACTTTCAAAAAATTGGCTGGCAACAGCATTTTTATTTTTTAAGTTGTTTATTCTTATTTCTTTAAGAATTCGTTCTTTTTTAGCGAAATGTTCTTTAACCTAACAGAATTCTTTGCCGACTGTTCTCTGTATATATGAAGAAAATAAAGTAAATATTTAAGTGTTGTGAAACGAATCTTATTTAGTTGTACAAAGTACTTCAACAACTATCAATGTTCATCCCCGTAGCTTTTTAATTTTGAACCCAACCCAGAAGACAAGAAACTCCTGGATCAATCATTGGGACAAATTAGCCTTCCTGAAGGACTTTCTGATGGAAGTAACGAGCATTTACGTTGCATGGGAAGGGAAGCCACGAAAACCTCCCACGGTTAGCCCGACGGCAAGGAAATGAATTAGTACCAGTTGTATAATTTCTTATGATAAATTCAATGCGCTTATAAAAATTGATATTAAAGTGCAAATGATGTTCTGAAATTTACTTACATTACGTCTATGTTATTTTTATATAAAGCAACTAAGCTATTTTTTTAACAGTTATCTTTCGATCGCATCACACATACAAAAATCACATTACCTACTTAATATTACTCCATTCGCCGTAAGGATTAATAAGATCCACGTCAGTCCCAAAACGGAAAAAAAAATCATATTATAAGATTTTAATGTCGCTCTTGAAGTTAAGAAAACCTAGAAGATACTTTATTTTTAACATAGCAGGATCGAATGTCGTGCATAATTGGAAGTGGAGTCCTGTTTCTTAGAAGCATAAATCATTAAAAATTACCTAGAAGAAAATAAACTGCAGGAATAACTCTCATCAGCTTACACTTTAACTCTACTTCTAAACTTTTCCTCGATGAAACCTAGTTACGTTGCGAAACGTCTGTGAATCAAGTTTCTCCAAGATTATAAATTTGCACTGCAAAACTTAAATTTCAGATATTACAATTTCTCATTTTTGGAATTAAGTATCTTGTTTTATTCCGAATCTTTTCGGCAGTAAACTTGGTATGATTTTCATTTTTGTTTCCTGCATAAAATATTGGGGATTCTGATGGATAGGATTTCATAGGACGTTTAGTAATAGTTTTAAAGTCGATTCAGTGACTGTAATTCCAGTCGGATGGTTTTTCGTTTCTGGATTTATATTTATCTGGACCAAATAAGAACGTTGTAAAATGTTTAGATTACGAGGATTAATTTTAAGTAAATAATTCTAAAAAATTGAAGCGGTTAAAACTTTAGGAACACGATAGATATGTCCGTTATCAAGAATAAGAAAAATCATCGATTGCTGCACATTATTGGAATCTTGGCCTTAAATTCAATTTCGATGAAGCCAAAATTATTTTCACCCCAGTCACATGAACTCATCTTGATGCCCTGGAATCTTGTTCTATTAGTATGGATGCTGATTCCCTTGTTAACAACATCCAATCTGAGCGCGTCAATTGTTTCAACAACCAATCAGGGTCGAGAAACCCACACTACGTCACTTGCAGGTGTCCCATTGAAGCATTTATGAAATAATATTTTATCATATATTTTTCGTTGTTCGTTATGCCTTTGCATAGCAATAAGTTAAAATCACAGTTGCGGCCATTATTTAAAGTTTGGCTCTCAGAAAATTATATTTTATTTATGTCATTATCTTTATATACACTGAATCATGTGAGCTGTAATACTTGGAGTACAAAAGGCTGTTTACCTATATTGTGGGTATTCCGAGTCATGTGACAGTAAAATTTTAATTCAACTCAATTCATTTTTGCCCAAACTCTATGCAAATTTTAAATCGCCATTTCTTACAGAAAAATAGATCATAGAAAAACGTGTTTAAAGCTAGTTATTTTGAATTCATGTTATTCAAAACTCGCATAATTTAATTTTGCTTTAGGCGTACAAAGAAGCAAATTGCTCGAGGGCGATTCAACCTTATCCTTTCTTCTATCAATAAAAAGGGCGTTCAAATATTAACCCGAGTTTAATATTGAAAATTGTTTTTAGTTTCGTTTAACTACTTAATGACTGATTCGATAAGTTGTTTCTTTTAAAACTCATTTATCGGAATGAAAATATTTAAGATTAAATTTCTGAACTTTTTTTTTAAATTAGAATTATTCTTGAAGACACGATTTTTTTCAATACTCTTGTACTATGGGATTTTTTTTTTTAACATTCATTTATTTTGTTGTTGGACAAATCCCATCTTTTCTAATGAAGGTTATTAGCAGTAATCGTCATTATCGCCTAAATGAAAACTAGACTACTAATCTTTTAAGCGCCTCTAATCCCGACAATCAATTGCTTAGCATAGCTTGTACTAACTGTCTAATTAAATCTTTGAATTAAGTCGCGAGAACCAATATTTTAAAAAGAAATCTGAAATCTTGGGTCATCTGTGGACAAAACTTTCTTAATATCTACCGTACATCTCCACCTGATTTTCTTAGCACTCCAAATTCTCCCAACAGCTCTTACTCTAATTATTAATAATCGATCAAGCGTTGCCCTAATTAATCGTCATTAAAGCAGAAACTGAACTTCCACCCACAATGCACAGCCCCCCCACCTCTGATGGAACTTTTGTTTTCAAAATTGTTGTAATAAGGCGAGAGTCCATCTTCTGGAGCTTAATTACGAGTAAGTTGGACTAAATCTCGTTAGTGGAAAACTGGTAACGCCTTATGGCGCGTGCATTTTGTGTTGTGGCAGTATTATTATAACTAACTGCTCCTGCCCTAATCTCGATCATTAAAAATGCAACTTTAGCGGCGTAGATATGTGAGTATATAATCTCGCTTGGCGCACACTGTGCCAAAGAGCAGCTTTTTTAAAAATAATAATCTATATTCTGGTTAAATAGATTCACCTTAGGTTGAAGTTTTGTGTTCTTTTTGACCTCGGTGTAATGAATTGCTTTGAGATTTTCGTTGGTGAGTTTTCAACGCTTGATAATGCTTTGTTTTAAACAAGCTTCTTTAGTTTCGGTGCAATTTTAAGGTTATATAGATTAAACAAAGCCCGAAGCAGTTACACTATTCTGAACAAAGACATAACAAATTCAACCAAAATTACAATTTTCAACATTAATGTTAAATCTGTCCTACTAATATGGATCTGAGGCATGGCACTGCCCATAAAAAAAAATAGTGCGTGGAGTCCCTCCGCGCGGAAGAAGTTAAACTTCGCAAGCTGTGACGTTAATTGTAGAAGAATCAGCAGTCGTAGAAGGATCACTAGTTCTATTCAACGACTCTTTTTCCTGCTCCGCTCGCTTCCGTGCTATGTAATCACGGTAATATTGTGCATTTTTCCCCCTTGAACCAGTGGAAGTGCTTGTGGTTGCCTCATCGTCTCGCCGTGGAAAGTGTATTTGTATTAATAATGCATGTGAATGCGTCATAATGTAATTTCAGAAGAGAAAACGTAACAATCAATTCATATTCACAAGAGACGTACCTCGACATAACCTTAAATCCGTCGCATTGTCCGTGGGATTGTTTTCACTCATTTTTTACAATTGTTATCCACTAAATGTGAAAATAAAAAAATACTACCCTATTAAATTAGATGTGTATCAAAGCAAACTAAAAAAATATTTACAGAAAAACAATACTTTTATGACTTTTATTATTTTTATGCTAGTGAGAACCAAAACAATATGGAAATGAATGAGGGAAAACTGGATCCTACCTCGTGATTTCCCGGCCAATAAAAATGTATCGTTAAACGTTTAACGTAAGGCTACTATACTAGGTCTAATTCAGGGGCTCTAGTTTAACGCAACCTTGTTGGAAGTCGCATAAGAAGTATCACTTCAAAATTGCGTATCAAGTGGTTCCATAAAATTTGTAATGCAGAAATCCTTAGAAAAGCAAAACAGAAAAACTGATTGATTTGAAAATTAATGCATTGATCATGTTCTACGTAAACATGATAAATTCGAAGTAAAACAAAATTTTGATTATAATAATATTATAATACCCATGCAAAAAAAAAAATTCCGTTCACTCAAACTGTATGCGCTCCAAGATAGAGTCATGTTGACANATTTGTAATGCAGAAATCCTTAGAAAAGCAAAACAGAAAAACTGATTGATTTGAAAATTAATGCATTGATCATGTTCTACGTAAACATGATAAATTCGAAGTAAAACAAAATTTTGATTATAATAATATTATAATACCCATGCAAAAAAAAAAATTCCGTTCACTCAAACTGTATGCGCTCCAAGATAGAGTCATGTTGACAAAGTTATTTCATAATATGTATCTTTTTATGATTTGTTGTTAGTTTTAACTTTTTGTTTCTTACAAGTAATGTGCAGAAGATGTGTTTATACATTGTTATACGCGTAGTAGAAACCTAATCTGTAAAAGCTTTTGCGCGAGCAGGAAAACAAAATAAAATTTTAGTCCTCTAAAATATACGTGATGAAACAAAGAGTTAAATTTATTTAAAATTCCCTATGAAGCGTTAATAATATGGAAGAACGTTGTTTCTCTATAAGTGTCTCGTTGAAACACTTTAAATATCAGCTATCCCTAAGTTTTTCTTTTTCTTTGAATCTTTGAAAGGATTTAAAACACTTATATTTTTCCTTGCCTCTAGGATGGAAAATTTTCTTTTTGAGCTATTAAGGAAGAAAGAATGAAATGAAAAGAAATGGTCGAATGTAATCGATATTAAGCTAAATCCGACAGAATTTGTTAACACAAAAAGAAATGGTGAAAATAATTGAAAGCTTTGTTCGTGTCCTTATTTTCACGTTGCTTTTGATAAGTTGTGATCGAACTGAATACCGCCTTCAGCACTGCATCTCGATTTCGCAAAGCTTGATGCAATAGTTTTATTTATTTTTTTAATTACCTACTATTTTCTCCATTTAAGGAGTTTTCATAAAACTGAATTAATAAAAATACCTAAAGTGCCTTTAACTATTTTTTTTCCAGACTTTGTTTATAGCACTTTGATTTCGTTACCTTCAGTACGCTATACGTTTTGGCGCAGTTTAAGTTTCTTTCGGCTTTTCTGTTTCCAGACTCTAAGCTAAACCCAATCAATGTCTAACAGAAGAATAGGGCATATAGATAGCAAAAAACAACGTAAATAAAGCACAAATGAAAGTACATAAATTGACATACTACAGTTCCAGTTTGCAGGGTGTGAATGATTTTAATCAAATGATTAAAATCATTGATTAAAATCATGATTTAAATCAAATGATTTTTTTAAAAAAAATCACTAATTTTAATCAAAAAACGATTTTTTACTAAACGATATGAACAAGCGTTAACTCCAGCTCATTTCCTAGCTTACCTCTTGGATCCTAATTCTGAAGTACAATGTTTAACACTAAATGAAAAAGATCAAGCTGTAAACTATGTTAAAGAAAAGTATGGAGAAACCTCCTTATTAAGTATTTTGCTAAAATTCATTGTACGCTCTCCTCCGTTTAATGGAACTTTGTTTGATAAAGAATCTCTAGAATCTTTAAACATCTTGGAATGGTGGAAATCAATTGCGCTTCTAAAGAACTGTGTAGGTCAAAAAGAGTTTGATGCAATACAGTTGTTATGTACTGCAAAAGGAACAACTGCAGGGATAGAGAGGATGTTTTCCACTTTTGGACTTGTACATACTAAACTACGGAATCAATTGGGTGTAGAAAAGGCAGCTAAATTAGTCCTTATGTTTAAATCTTTAAATAAAACTAATTAAATGATTGTTTAAATAATTTGATATTGTAGATGTAGAATTAATAATTATCACATATTGTTTGATAAACAATTTCTTTCTTGATTTGTAGTTTGAAATCACTTTGTTATTGTTTATTTCTTATTTCACCTTTTGCTTTTAAATTATTAAGAAATATTTTGTTGATAATGGTTAGTAATGTTTATTTCCAATGTATACCATAAGTAACAATAGTAATACAATACAACTTTAAATCTATGGTACACAAAATTGATTATATTCCATAGAATTGAAATTATAAAAAAATCATGATTAAAATCAAAAAAATCCGATTTTTTTGATTTTTTAAAAAAAATCATGATTTTTATACACCCTGGTTCTGTGAAAAGTATTCAAGTGTTTAAACGTCAATTGAAACGTTTAGACTCTGATGAAGAAGGTTCTTGTTTATAGAATCGAAACCATGGAATGCTATGTACTTTCAATTGTACTTTATTCCTTTTTTATTTTTTTTTCCTTTAGCCAACAATATGTTTTAATACCATTCACTAGTTTCTTCTTAATAAGGAACTCCATAGAAGTATTGAACAGGATTCACTGTAATACTAACTCCTACAGAAAGATCAAATACAGCATTATTACTCTCGAAGGCTTAATAATCCATAATATGTAAGGATAGTTTTGCATGGTTTTTCTTATGGGTCTTAAATATGTCCTACAAAACGCCTTGTGTGAATAGAGAATGTTAAACGATATATTTAAACTGATGCATTTTTTTAACCCTTCAAATATACAATTCTGAAATATATTGAATACAAAATTAGTTGTATCTCAAAAAGCGATTAAAAACCAAAAAATTATCGTATTAATTTGCATTTTTTTAAAAAAATATAACAATTCCCTCAAAATAAGGAGATAAAATATTTGAGAAATTATCTGAATTTTTAACCTTAATATTTATATTTTAAATCTACTACGTAAGCATGTCTGTACCATTAATTTTCAAGATATATAGATATCAAAGAATAAAATAAGTAAATAAACATGATTCCATATTAATATTGGCTGTTGAACTCAAGTGCGCTTGACTAAATTTTATCAATAATTTTAAATGTCTTCGAAAAGCCTTATAATCCTTAATATGTATGGATAATTTTGCATGGCTTTTCTTATGAGTCTTTAAAAAATAGTACATAGAACATAAAATAGAAATAGTAACAGTTACATAAATCCATTAAAACGCCTTGTGTTAATAGAAAGTGTTAGACAGTACCTCTTAAACTACTCAATTTTTTAAACCCTGTTAATTTGCAATTCTGAAATATATTTGAAAGAAAAATTAATTATTTTCATAACGTGCTTAAAAAAAATTTCTTTATTACTTTGCTTTTTGTATAAAATACAGCAATTTTTTCAAAACAAGGAGCGAAAAAAATATTTGAGAAATTATGTGTATTTTTAAACCTGCTTCGTAAGCATGTCTGTACCATTAATTTTCAAAATAAATAGATAGAAACTGCAAAATCGTAGATTCTAATGAGCACCTATTCGTTTCTTTTCTATTTTTGTACAGTGATAAAGATTAATTATACAGATGGTGTATATATATATCTATCTCCCTCCCAGAATTCCTTGCGGAAGAAAAACTTCCCCCGATTCAATTAGTTTAAAATGGTGCGTCTCTACTTTCTTACCCTTTTTAAGCAGTTCACAACTACGGAAGAGACGGAAAGTAAACGGCTGATTGCTTTTCTTGGCGAGTGCGTTAAACTCTGCGATTACGATAATGCAGCTGATGAGTCGCCAATTACATGATTAGTTATTTGTTTCGTTTGTAGTAGTGGCCAAAACCTAAATTGTTCTCAGGCGAACAATCGGAACCACTTCGACCTTTGAAGGGATTTATGATTCCGTATTAATATTGGCTGTTGAACCCAAATGCGCGTGACTAAATTGTATCAATCATTTTAAATGTCCTCAAAAAGCTCATTGTCATGCAAATCTGGAGTGTGTTTACTGCAACAACACAAATGATTTTTGCCCTCTATTTCCTTAACATTTTTTTTTTAAACTTTAAAAACGAAGTGAAGTAAAAGTAATTGTGAAACGATGCATACATAACTTATAATTCAATGAGATTCACAGAAAATCTGAAAAGCTGAACATCTCGTGGAGTTCGTGGAAATGAGCTTAAAAAATCTTGTTCGCAATCTGCACTTGAAATTTGAAATTATGAATCTTCGATAAAGTAGAAAATTCAGTACAGGACACATTTCAAACAAGTATTTTTTTCTAAATCAGGACTGGCATGATGTTTTATATCGTGACTTAAATCATTTGATTTTTTGTAAAAAAAAATCATTGTTATAAGTCAAAAAAAAATTTTTTTTTTGTATTTAGATTAATTTATAAATATATTCTTAAGATTTTGATTTTTTTTAAGTAGGATTTCATTGATATTGGAGGTTTTATCCAAGGAAGCAATGAAAGGGTAATTTATGTGAATAACGCTCAAAATTTATGTTTAAAATTGGTTAAATAGTAAATAAAAAAATAATTAAATGTAGACTGTATTGTGAAACTTTTAAATTATAACTTTCCGTTACTTGTGTGTAAAATAATCTGCTATTTAATAAACATGTTTCTATTGTACCAATTTAGTTTTATGTTTACTTAAATACAAGTTTTTTTTAAACTTATTGAACACTTAGTTTGTGTATATATTCTGAAGAAAGACTTGTCCTCCCAAGAGTAACTTAGAATAATTGATTTTTCTTAATGCTTCCTTATATAAATCAATTTTCTCTTCATGTGATATCTAACTGACAAATTTGGTCTTTGTCTTTACAAATTCATTAAAGTATTGAGCAGGTATTGAGTAAGACAATTATAATTTCAGTAAGTGTATTTAGTAACAATTAATTAATCATTTTAGATAAAAAATAAAGTACTTTAGTTTTAATATTGCTTTTAAATAGTTTTAAGCATCATTAATTAATTATATTTCATTAGAGATCTGATTAGTTTATGTTAGAAAATCAACGAAATTCGTTATAAACAAAATAAAAATCAATATTTTTCCCATCCATGTTTTGAGGCATTCCGCTTTAGTTTTTTTAATGTATTTCAAATCTGAAAATTCTTGTAAATTTTTTATTTTACCACAATTCATCTAGCGTTGGAAAAAATCGGGCATACTTTTTCGTTGAACCTAAAAGATTTTGTTTTGTAAATTCAAAATTCTATTTTACGTTTAAAAAAAAAAGTTTGAAAAATCGAAAAAGTCATTGAAAATTCACGAAATCAACCATTTCGGTTGCTACTTAGTAACTTTTTTCGTTCTGGAACGTTTTAAAACGGTGCGTTTGAAGAACAGTGATCCTTAAAACTAAATCTAAAAACAACCGAAAATGAAGATTAATAAAAATGTTCTCTCTTTCGAATATGAACTTAATCCTTCTCTAAAGTGAAAAAAAAATTAAAAAGGAATTCAGCAACTGAATATTGTCCATTACACGATTTCTAAGCAATGCATTAAAAATTACAAAATAAAAGGAAAGAGCCATAGCCAGAAAAAGAAAAAAAAGTGGCCTGCCACACATAAACATTCATTCCCGTGGTCGCAGTTATGTTATCTCAGACCACCCCAGATGAAAGGCGTAGGAGTGTGTAGGGTGGAATCCGAATGAGATTGAAGGCAGCAGCACTTCAGATTCGTTCTTATTTCCGTTCAATCTAGAAGTGCTCAACGAGAATTATTTGCTCAAAGTTTCCCCCGCATTTTCCCATGTCTTCCACAGCAGATACTGTTGTTAGAATGGGAATTTCTCTAATCTCCTGGGGCTGCGGTGGATTAAAATTACAGGGTTAGATTTGGCTAAATAATACTTAATGTTATGTTCGAGAATGGGTGTCACCTCGTAAAAAAAAAAAAAAGAACTGGATTTGGGTTTGTTGTCGCTTTATGTTGTCATAATTGTCGTGTTTTCCATCGTAATGGCTTTTCTTTTGTTGCTAAATATGGAGCGTCGGTGTTACTCGTACGAGGGGGAAAAAATTAATAAGTATGATAAATTAAGTGAAATTCCGGTTATTCAAACTTCGAAAAGATGTTATCCGAAGTTTGTTGAATGTCGACATGGCAACGTCAATGCCAATTTTCACGTAGTTGAGCTTTTTTATTAAAAAAAAGTATATTAAATAACATTTTTCTGATTTACATCCCTAAATGTCGACAATGAGTACTGATTGTGGTCATTTACATCAGCAAATGTCGACATTTAAAATGTACTGATGAAGAAATTATAAACATCAATGTGTCTCATTTATAGCTGTACATACATGTAGACATTCAGCATGCACTCAGTGGTTGGGAAGGTGAATTAAAAACTTTAGTTTAACATCAATATTTTTCATTTATATCAGAAAATGTCGACCTTCAGCATGCACTCAGTGATTGGGAAAGTAAATTAAAAATTTTTGTTTAATATCAATATTTCTCATTTACATTATTAAATATCGACAAACATGACATAGCACTTAAAGTAAATTAAAAAAATTTTAGTTGAATATCAATATTTCATTTACATTAGCAAATGTCGACATTCAGCATGCACTAAATGATTATGAAACTAAATTGAAAATTTTAGTATAACATCGATAATTTCCATTTACGTCACCACATGTCGACATGTAGAATACACTAATGGCAGGGTTTTAAGTAAAAAAATAAAATGATGATAAGAATTCTTTTAATACGAAATTCACTATCAATGCGTATCAAATTGTTAACATTTGTAACAATGTTAATTGTTACAAATGTTATGTAACAATTTTCTTGTTACAAATGTTATCGCATAAATAAAGAACAAAGATTTATTTCTTAGTGTGCAGTGTGATGTTTTCTTAGTGTGATATTTTTGAAGCGAGTGAAGTTTTTAAATCAAGTAACCTGACTGGTTTTTAACATCGCATAAATAAAGAACAAAGATTTATTTCTTAGTGTGCAGTTCCAGATAGAGTAAAAATTTAATCTAAATAGCTGATTTCATAATGTGTAGTTCCAGATAGAGAAAAATTTTGATGTAAATGGCTGATTTAAGTGTACTGTATTTGATGTAAATGGCTGATTTCTTATTGTGCAGTTTCAGATAGTGTAAAATTTTAATCTAATTTGAAAAAAAGGAGAAAAAAAAAACTTTCAAAACTACTCTAAATATTTACAAATTACCCCTGCATAGCACCTAAAACACCCAATAAAATAACCGAAAACTCCCCAACAAATAGGTGAAAAGTATTTTGAGGATACCAATTACCAACTTTCTTGGCTACTGAATAACATATTGTCTGTATAACATATTGACTTGTTTTCACATTAGTTTGTAAACAAACATCAATCACCAGTTGTGTTGAAATGGACCTGACAAAAATAATCTTGACGTCTCATGCCACTGGTCCAATCTCTCTCTCGCCAGTAGCTCCCTGAACTTGGAAAACATACATCTCTTTCTGTTGATAGAGAAAAGTGCATTATCTTCAAACACGCTTGGTGGTCCCTCACGGAAGTAAGGCACTCTTCCCTGAGGGTTGTTGAGGAAAGGCTCTTCTACCATCTCGAACATTTTCGAAAGATTACCCATGATGGGAGAACTTGAAATCGTTCCGATGTAGCTTTTGGTGGTTATGTGCGCCTGTTGAGTTGTTTGGACGTTTTCTATCTTTTCCAGTGTTGAACCACTTTGTTTTTTTTCATCTCAAACTTATTTTCGCTTATAGCTCAGAAGAACTCTCACCATACTTTCCGACCTTTTTACTTCAAAATATTCAGATTGCTTGCAAATAAATTCGGACTTGTAGCATTTGAAACTGTAAGGCTTTTCAAGAAAGATACTTTGTCTAGCAATAAAACCTTTCGTTGTTTAATATTGTATTGGTTGGTGTTGTATGAATCTTTAAATTTTGAAAACTGCGTAGTATGTCAATAGAAAAAAATTAAAAATAGAATATATTGAATAGTCCAGTTTAAATGCTTGTTGTTCAATAATAGTTGAATATCAAACTTTAAAGTTAAAAAAAGTTTTCCGAAATTTCTCGTGTTACCATGATGTACTCTTGTAAAAGTAACTAATTTTTTTCTATGAATTTTTAGCGAATTTTTCGCTGTTTCTTTTTGTTTCCCAGAATGTTTCTAGATTTTACGAAACCATTCGAAAAGAATCTTCGAAGAAATTCCGGTAAAAGATCCGCTGGTGCAATTTATTTATAGACTAAATAAACACATTTTTATAATATTAAATATAGTTTATTTTATGTTATAACCGTCGTTAAACAGCCGGCCCAATTTTGGGTTTATGACCACTTATGTTCAACTCCGTATCTTTGTAATTTTGAACCCAATCTAGAAGACAAAGGAACTCCTGTATCAAATATTGGGAGAAATTTGTCTTCGAGGAGAACTTTTTGATGGAATTAACCCACATTTGCGTTACATTTTGAGGAGAAACACGGAAACCTCTCACGGTAAGCCTGACGACGTGGGGACTCTTAACTCATTATCCGTCTACCACTGAAGATATTTCACGTCAGCATTGTGGTCGGTGCAAGCCGGATGCGGAATTAGTATCAACCAGCCATCTCTGGGATTCGAACTCAATTCGCCTCATTGTAAGGTTGTCTATTGCGCCACCACGAATTAGATGAAATATATTATAATAAATATAAATTTCAGAAAAGTTATAATTTTACGCAAATAATATTTTATCATAAATGAAATTGGTTAGATAAATTAAGTCGAGCAATTTGGAATGAACTAGAATTAACGAGCCATTAAGAGGCCTTTCCTCTCCTGACCGAACATAACTGTCGAAGGGATTGAGACGGGGAGGGAATATTCTAAAAATGCTTTTAATCCTCTGTGTTAAATTTCACAAATAAACTGATGATGGATATTTACTGTATTTGGCATTATCTTTCGATAAAGGTAAGGTAGAAGGCCGTCACCTGATCAGGAACTTGACTTATAAAGCGTTGACTTATATTCTCTTTTAATTTTTTCTGTCCTTCTTCTTCTGACCAAATTCTTTTTCTGTCTTAAGTGTTTGAAAAGTAGATAAATAGTACACAGTTGCCTGTTTTTTTTTTTTTTTTTTTTTTTTTTTTTTTTTTTTTTTTTTTTTTAAAATCTTTATTTTCACTAAAATATCGTTAAAAGATTTTTCTAGCATTATCCAAATCGCTTTTCTTCATTTTAAAACTGTAATAGAATTTGATTTTAAAAAAATCTAAAAGCTGAGGAACGCGCAGTTATAAATCACTTATTCAAAACCACAAATAGCATCATTTTATTGATTTAAATCAATAAAATGTTAAATAATTATCCAAATCGCTTTTCTTCAATTTAAAGCTGTAATAGAATTTGATTTTAAAAAATCTAAAAGCTGAGGAACGTGCAGTTAGTTATAAATCACTTATTCAAGACCACAAATCGCATCATTTTATTGATTTAAAATTTTGAGTAAAAATTAATAGCAAGTCTTGAAAATTATTAATTCTATTTCTCACAAACCTAGTAACGCCATTCCTTTATTTCCTGTTTTTTCTTCTTTTTTTGTGCTGTTTAATAATACTGTATCATTAAAAATTTGTTAAGTACAAAAGAATACCAAGAAAACACACATTAAAAACTTGGTCTAAAATTCAATTTTGCGAGGGTAAAAGGCCTCTTTTAAAAAATAAAACTATTTCACAAATTTGATATTAATCGTAAATTGACTCAAGAGTGATTTTCTAAATCAACTATGAAGTTTGTTATAGCAACTGCCTAAATTTATCTTATTATACTTATAAAATTATTATAATTCTTATTATACTATCGCCCTATGAATAAGTAAGCGGATTACATATTTTCCTTTTGGTAGACAGACTCTTGGGTGTTAAACTGAAGAAAAATTTTGGGTGGATTGTGATGAAACACAGTGAAACAATAAAAACCAGAGTGTGTCAGGGGCATTTGTCCGGAAGCTGTCTGTTGTCCTCACCATTGTTACCCATCCTCTGACTCATCTTCTTTCTCCCCAGCATCCGCCCACGCAGCTGTTATATTTCCCTCATAACATTTTCACTCCCTGACGACGACATAAGATAGAAGCTTATTCTAATGTCTTTGTAAAAAGTTAGAACTATCCTTTGTATTTATCACTGCAATTTTTTTCCCTTTCTTTATTTATATATTTAAGTGGGAGGTTTGTCATTTTTTTTTCTTTTATGTCTTTGCTGTTTTGAAATAACGCAAATCATTTTTTTCGCTTCTACTGCTTGTGTTTTCCAAGCTAAGGATACATAACCTTTTTTTTTTTTTTTTTTTTTTTTTTTTTTTGGAGAAGTGACATGGGAAAAATAATTCAACTTTCGAGCACAGTGCATGTCATTTGTAATTTATATCATTTAACAAAAGTTTTAAATTTCATTAAAAAAAACTTTTAAAATCAAATAGTAAAATTTCATTAAAAACCTATACGTGACACTATGGCGCACACTTTCATCAGTAGGATTACCATTCCTGTCTTTTATCCTACTGATAAAGGTGTACCATAGTGAGATCAGAGATATTAATCTGACCAAGATTTTTTATCATTCTTGTCTTTTATCCTACTGATAAAGGTGTACCATAATGAGATCAGAGATATTTATCTGGCCAAGATTTTTTATCATTCCTGTCTTTTATCCTACTGATAAAGGTGTACCTTAGTGAGATCAGAGATATTAATCTGGCCAAGATTTTTTACCATTCCTGTCTTTTCCCCTACTAATAAAGGTGCACCATAGTGAGAACAGAGATATTTATCTGACCAAGATTTTTTATTATTCCTGTCTTTTATCCTACTGATAAAGGTGTACCATAGAGAGAACAGAGATATTAATGTAACCAAAATTTTTTATCATTCCTGTATTTTATCCTACTGATGAAGATCTATCATAGTGTCACCAAAACCAATACCTCCTAGTAGAGAGAAGGCTTCAGCACGGGTTTCCATAAACAGGAAATTTTACCCTTTAGTAGGTCCAAACGTACGGGAATCTTTCGTATAAACCCCCACTGCGCAGCTTAATAGCCCGAACGTGGTGGCATTTTACTTATTTCCTCCACGGCGCAGTTTATGTACTACTAACTTGATTCGTGCTGAGGCATTCTCTCTTATAGAAGGTGTTACGAAAAGGCTTATGAATTTCTAATAAAATTTTACTATTTGCAATTTTAAACGTTGTTTTCTATGAAATTTATTTTCATCACAGGTCTTTATTTTCGTATTTTTTAACTTGAATATTCCTGACTTTAATAAGAATAATATTATTTTGCTTAACTTTAAAGGATAAATAGCATCAAAAGTAAATATGTTTTCAAAATACAAAATAAATAAAAAAAATTACTAGTTTGCACGCTTATCTTTTCTACACATAATAAAATATGTTTTTCTTGATTTTTACTTTATATAAAAATAAATTACTTCGATAAATAAATCCTTTAAAATGATTTTTTTTCGAGATTATACTAAAATAATCTTGTGCCGTCCTAAAATAATCTAGTATTAGGTAAATGATCTGCTATTTAGAGTTGTTCGAAAATCGCATCTTTCTTGCGTTATTTTTGTCCTCTTCCCTTTGTCAATCGCAATCTTTTTGATAAATTTTCCTCTATCTTTTCTTTTTTTTTCTGCAAAATTCAATTTTTTAGTATTATTTTTTGAAATGTATAATCCCTAAATTCCTTTAAAGAAATATTAAAATATATATATCTTTCATATTGACTATGTTGCATTCATAACTACCGAGTATATTCAAAATTATCTTTCGGCTAGAACATTAATCAATTATTGTAATTATCCGCAAAATTAAACGTGCAAACGTTAGACATTTTTTTTTCAGTATATTTTTTAACAGGATGTGCGAGATGTCTCAATTAATTGCCGGTGTTTTAATTTGATCGCTTATTAATTTTTACCCCAGAACGTGTAAAATTAAATAATCGATCTTTCTAATGTTTAACCACTCTGCCCCGCTTTCCGAGTGAATTTTTATATTTACTTATTATCCCGGGTAAAGGATATTTTAATTAATTAGCGAACAAAACCTGACGTTTAAAAGTAGGGGTAATTCTTTCTCGCCGCTAATTTTCTATACTTCAATGGTAAATATCTCCCGAGAGGATTTATTTGATCGCAAAAAAAAAAATTAAATCGAATTATTTAATGTTGGAAATTATTAATTAATATTTTTTGTAAGCTTTGAGATGTAGAAATATAAAATATTATTGTCCTACTTTTTTTTCTTGAGAAGTTTGGAATGGGATTTTAATTTTGCAACGTTTTACTTAAATAAAAGTCGTTTGAAGTAAATATTTAAATATCAAAATTTATAATTTAATGACTGAAAGTAATACATTTTTGTTTTCACGTCTTATTATTATTTTTATTTATTCTTTCGGGAAAATGAATTTATTATATTTCAGTGCTTTAAGTAGAAACACACGAAGGGTGATACGTTTTACTTTTTTCTGTTGTTATTTCTTTAATTAGTTTTTGTTAGCTCGGGTTAAATTTATGTTCTGGATTCTTGATTGAAATCTATTGATTCTGATTAGAATCGCGTTGATGATTCGTTTTGTGCGAATCAAAGTTCGATTAGAAATCGAATTTTTTATCTGTTGGTTCGGTGTAATTAATTTGAAGACTGGGCAAAACATTATTCGAAAATGTTTTTGCTTTTTTTAAAAATTGATTTAAATCATATGCTGTTGTTTTTTTCATATCACATATTAAAGCATTAATTTGAATCGAAAATACTTTTTATGCAATCAGGGGTCTGTTTAAAACAAATTTGGGTCCGTTAACGGACTCTTCACAAAATATTTTAACTCAAAAACGGACCCTTCACAAAATAATTTTTCTTTTAATCGGACCCTTCACAAAATAATTAATCTTTTAATCGGACCCTTCACAAATTTGTTTATCTTCATTATTGTTTTGTTAATCGAATAAACCCTTCCCGAAAGACAGATGTAAACGAATTAAGTTTCGTCTTCGGCAGACGCTTCCTTTATTCGTCCGAAATGAATATTCTGCGTTCAGCAGTATAGGCTAAATACCAAATATTTGTATGTTGCATCTCTAATTTTGAAGCAGTAATTGCTGTTTATTTTTAAAAATTAATTTTTTTTTATTATAATTTTGCAGTGCTGAGCATAATCTTGTATCTATTTACAATTTAAAAACTCCTTGAAAAAGTTTTTTGCATTAACCGGACCCTATTTGCACAAATTCATAAAAGCAGGACCCTGGTTGAAAGAATGTGACTTAACGCTTATTTTATATTCACAAATGAAGAGTAATTTTTTCACTATGTTACAAAAACGGACCTTTCACAAAATTTCTGGACAGACCCCTGGCAATATAATTTATAAGCATATTCTTAAGGGTTTATTTTTTATTTTATTTTTTTATTGTAGGGTTTTTATTCATTGATGAAGGTTTTATCAATAAAAAAAATGAAACGTGTGTTTGCAAATTATTATTTGACGTTTTAAATAAACTAATAAATAAAAGAAAAACTAAATTTGGATGAAAGTAATGCGATACTTCTAAATTAAAATTTTCCATAAGCTTTGTATCAATTAATTTGCTGTTTAATGAACATGTTTCAATTTTACTTATTTAATTTTAAATATATTTAAATGCACGTACTTTTAAAACTTAAATGTGTAGTTAGTGTATATGTTACCGTCAATGACCGAATTCAAGAGAATGTCGACTTTCACCGGTGAATGTCAACAATCACAAAGTCGATTTGGTGAATTTCCGAAATATTTGTTATACCCGATTTGATATTAATTTGTTCGTTGATATTTTTTATATTTATTCGATATTTTGATATCTGCAGATGATAGATTAAGGGGAACATCAGTGTTCGGAGTACCGGTTAAATGCATACTTAGCAGTAGTTCATGGCCTTAAGAAAACATTGATGTAAGGCATACCGGGCAGTAACGCTGAACCTTTAAAAAAACATTGATGTTGGGTATACCAGGCAAATATATACCGGGCAGTGGCACTTAACTAGAACTAGTATATATTTCGAACATTTACCAAAGCGATTGTCAACATACACCGGTGGAAGTCAACAACCACAAATTTCGATCATTCTTAGTAGCATATATAAATAATGAAATTTAGTTACAATTTATGAAAGTGTACAGCTTGAATAAGAGTTATTATGATTTTATTCAATGGCTAGTTTGCAGAAATTTAATAGTAATTTTTTAATACATAGTATTATTTTTGCTATATACTGATATTGCTGATTATTTACAGCGCAAAACAATATTGTTTATATATAATATTGTTTTAAGCAATAATAGAAGAACTGGGTGGTTGAAAAATCTTACAAGTATACTCAAACTAGAACTAATGCGGATTGGTTATGTCAAAACTACCGTGAAATCAAAAGCAATTCAGCTACATTAAATATACCCAGATTGATGCGACTACTTTATGGTATTTTCCCTGATTAATAAATATACTCCCAAAAATATCACTTACCTGTTTCAGCCTCTAAGCTCTTCAATAGTGTTATAAGTTTTATTAATAAATTTTATCGGAATTTTAGTTAGTAAATGTAAAAAGTACATCAGATTTAAATAAAGCAAAAATCCGATTTATATTTTTAAAAAAAATGATTTTTGGTTACTCTATTTACCAGAAAAATTATAAAATGTGAGACGTTCTAGGACTTCTTTTTTTTTTTTTTACTTGTGAAACGGGAAAAATCCACTCAAAATTGAGTGGCTAATGTTAACTTTTTAGCTATTATTTTGAATAATGTATTTATATGAGAACTAAGTAATAATAATCAGAAAGTAAATAATATATTACAATATTTGTTGTACATGAAAAAAGTTGCCCAATTTCGTGTGAAATAAACACTCTGAAAATACTTTTGCTTTAATGATTGGATTTTCACTGAGATTTAATTTATGATCCTAGTGATCTACTTTAGTTTTTCTAAAAATGTAGAACGACATTTTTAATTCGATAGTCAGACTCGTAAAACTTGACTTTCTTTAAATAAAAATAAATTTTTTTCGAGACAGTATTTTTAACCTTCAAAGTAAAAGTAATTCTAGTAAATATGATCCAAATAGTTTAGTTTAAGGATGCCTGCACAACAATTTTTGGAAGTGGGCCGCAGAAAAATCATTGGGCTGAGGTGACTAAAGGAAAAGAACGTTAGAATGAGGTGAGCCAGGTTCGAATCTCAATGGTGGCTTGTTGAGACGATTTCTTCATCTGGCTCGCACCTGCTACGGTGCTAATGTAAAATATCCTCAGTGGTAGACGGATCTTGGGTTAGAATCCTTTTGACATTGGGTTAATCATGGGAGGTTTCAGTGGATTTCTTCTCCATATAACGAAGATATGGGCTACAAAAAGTCCTTCGCGAAGGCTAGTTTCTCCTAATGTTTGATCCAGGAGTTCGTTTGTCTTCTGGGTTTTCAGTGGTTGAGTTCAAAATTACAAGTTTGCGGAATTGAACTTTGATAGTCGTAAACACAGAATTGAGTCGTCTGTTCAAAATAAAATTATAATCCTCTTTCAATGATAATTTTATTTTTTACTCAGTATAAATTACTCACCACTTTAATTTTATTGAATTCTTAAACTACATTAACTTCAAATCATATTTTGGTTTTAAAAAAAAGTCTTAACTCATCACCCGTCTACCATGTGAGGATATTTTACTTTAACACTGTGCGAGCCGAGCGTGGAATTCGTATCAACCAGCCATCACTGTGATTCGAGCCTGGGTCACTTCGTTGAGAGGCGAGTGCTCTATCCCTTGATCCACCATTGCTCAACTCATTGGGTTTGAGGAAAAAGTGGCTACTAAATTATTTGTATACCGGCCACTGGCTACTTACTGAAAGTTCAAACTTTCAGTTCTACTTTAAAATGTACTTAAGAAAACTTTTTAGTTTTAAGCATAAATTGTTTGACCTGTCTGTATAATGTATGTAGCATTTAGATAAAAATAAACATGATTTCAAATATTGTAAATATTCTGTACAAGTTTCATTTTTTTTTTTTTTTTCTTTTAAAATTTTTCTTTATGTTTGAAAAAATAAATAAACTTTGAAAATATGTTGTTAAAGTATCAAATTTTGTTAAATCGTATTAAAAAAATTTAATTAAACTCTCATTCAAGTTTAATTGCATTGTTTTAAAAATTTGATATTTAATTTTAGTAACAAATAAGGTTTCTTAGAAAATTTTGATAAAGCTAAGATTTATCATAAATTTAATTTTAAGTGGTTTTCTAAAATAATAGTTTTAATTTAAACAAATTTCTGTTATTTAATTATTATGTATCAATAATCTTTTTTCTGTTGTTTTGATATATTCTAATTTACTTTTTTAACATTTACTTATTACCGAAATAAAAATAATAATTTTTTCAGAGAATGCAAAAATCAATCTCAAAATATTAATTGATTTATGTAAGAGTAAAAAAATTTTATCATTACTATGTTTTTTTTTTTTTTGTTTGTTTGTTTTTTTTTTAATTTATTAGTTAATTTTTGTTTTAATATTCTTGCATTCCATTCATTCAGGAATGGTGAAGAGGCTGAACTCTCGTGGCTGAACGAAAAATTTCTAATTAGTGCTGCCATCTCTTGGAGTCAGACGAATTTAAATTTTTGATTAACAATTTCTATTTTTCGAATTTGCTTTAAAACTTCATGAATAAATATGTAAATATTTAGTTATTAGTAAATCCTTATGATTTCTTTTTACTTTTACAGCACCACTTTAAAATGGCTGAACATTCCCGAAACAGGCTCGCCTTAAATATATAAGAAATTTGCTTTGTTCCAACTACTGACGAAAACCTTTGGTAAGTGCAATAAATATATTTCATTCTAATTTATTAATTGTTAAAAATTGTTTTATTTGCTGACTGTTTCAATAAGGAGTTGGGATGTTATTTTCAAGTTAGAATGATTTTTTTCTTACAGATACATCTACATATGAATGTGAGGTTAATGTGTATTATTTATTGTGTGCGTTTTTACTCACACATAAATGCATGATTATCTTTAAAGTAACATCCGCATTAAACAAGAAGCGAATATTACAATTATTTGAGTCTTAAAACAATAATCACGTAGGAAACATTTTTTTTTTTTCCGTAAAAGCAAAGCATTTCATTTAAAACGATTTTTTTTGTTACTGTTTTTATTCCTTTACTATTTCTTGTTATAATTTATTTTAACTTTTAATGTTTAAAATTCTCTCTGTATATTTGCCCTGTTAAATAATGTTTACAGACGAAAATCATTTTTCTGTTTATTTTCTTTTTTATTTATAATTTAAAACTCACAAATTACTGTCTAAAGTTTAAATCTACTATTTAAAGTTTGTTTTATTTAGATTAACTGTGATTCCCTTTATTTATCGTGTAAATTTATTTAAAATTGAGAGCTGTTATAATTTAATCTAATTTCATTAAAAAAAATTGTGGCTAGTTTACTTTTGAAACTTTAATTGAATAAGAAAAATTCTGCCAAGATTCTTTTTTATTTAAACTTAGAAGCTGTAAAGTAATTATTGAAAATTATAGAAAATATTGAGTTATTAAAAATTATTGAAATAGATTTGGAAAAAAATCAGTAAAATTATTTTTTTTTTTTTATAAAATTTAAAATGAAATGAAAATTTTGAGATGATAAGAGTCTTTACTGATGTATTAGTATAGATGAGTAGTGAAAGTAATAATGTTTTGAAATGTATTGTTATGATTTAATTTTACTAATATTTTTATTATAATAACATTTATAAAATTTGCTAATTATAAACTGAAGTTTTAAAGGTATCTTTAAGAAAATCAAAGAATTCAACTTAAATAAGAAAAGTATAATTTATTTCAAAAATATAACAAATGCTTTTTTTTTTGTGACATTACAAAACTGTACCTTATTGTACACATTCACGAAAACAATTCTCTGGTTAAATAAAGCACCATTCTTTGTGAATTTTAAATTCACAAAATTATGATAAGATTGTTCACACAAAAAAAAGAAACTCATCCCCGGATACAGAAAGGTACATTAACTGGACTCTAGAGTTATGATTTTACCTTACCGGAAAGAACGCGGGGTTGGGTTTTATCGAATAAACCCTTTAAAAATACCCTAATAGGTTTTATCATTATTCAGTTTTATAATTTATAAAATAAAATATAAACTGCATGCATTACAATCCACTATTTTTATATTCTGCGCTTTAAAATTTCTAATTAACCTTTTTAAAACCAATATTATTAATGATTGCAAATAATATACTAGGGCATTTTCTCAAAATGCCTGACACACGAATTCACAATGCAATCGAAATTACAGGTATATATTAAATACTATTTCCCCAACCTTATTACATACAGTTACAGGTGATATTTTTAAAACATAGTACCTTTCAATTTTTAACTAGTGAAATAGCTGTTCCAAAATTCTTGTTCTGATGTATTCCTTGTTATTGAAATACTAGAGCTAATTCTAGAATATTTCTTTCGCTGTATACAACATAGGACATAATAACATAGTTGGTTAAGTAGTGCAATACACCATTGTATAAATACATTTTTCATATTAAAAATTTTCTTTGAAAATTGATTTCTTTCATTTGAATTTACATCAATAATTTATTTCTTCGCTTAAACATTTATTAGTTTTTTATGATTCTAAAATAGATAGGTTAATCCTACAATGGTAATTAGGTCCTATTACTGTAATTAAAAATATTATTGTAAATGACGTTCATAATAAAATGTATTAATAATTATGGTTGTTAGGGACTTGATTGTTAATTAAATTAATGGTATTTATTAATACAGCAAAATCTAATTTAAGACTATAAAAAAAATTTTAAAAATGATTAAAAACTTAAATGTGAAAAATAAACCGAATTAAACTCTGAAAAAACCTACTGAAACTCGGAAAAAAATCCAGTGAGTGGGGTTTTTTTTTCTGGAAAAACCTGGGTTTTCTTACAACCCTGCTGGACTTAGATAAAAATCGAAATATTCTACCAAACTATGGATTCTTTTCTAACTGAGATTCTCTATCAAAGCTTCTAAAGTTCAAACCAAACTATCTCCAAGTCCGTTATGTACTATTATGATGAATTTCAAATCTAATGCAACTCGCAATCAATTGAACCACGTATATTCTCTAGCCAGCTGTGTTGCACAAACTGCATCACTAACCATTCATCAATTTCCTCTCCTCACCTCCTCCCTCCCTCCTCCTTAACATGTCGGCCCGTTCTGGGTCCGTCATCGGTGGTTTTAAGGCATCCATCTATTCATTAGCTTTCCTGGACATTCGATTCATGAATCATGTTGCCCTGTCCACCCCAGGGCGGAGAACTGATTGGCAGTCAAATAAACCGACCTGCCACAACGTCAGCTGACCTAATTGACCGCCTCTGTCAAAGGGCCGTTTAAACCGGGAGGAGAGAACTTGTTATGTAATTTTAAGAGCAATTCCTTCCCCCCTCTCTCTTATGCTAATTATTGAAATTCTGAACTGATATCTTACTTTAACCCATAGAATAAATGGTTTAAATCTCTGTGTTTAAATGGAGTGGAACGGCTTCCGCAGATTTACTAATGAATCGATAGGTATTGTTTTGAGAGATCAAATTTACTTAGTTGAGTTGTCGATAGCATAATTTAATTGGAATATTTCTGAATATGGTTCTTATATACTAAGGGAGCACGTTCTTTTCGGAAGAAAGCCGCTGAAAAAAATTATCTTTTGGGGGCTACAATATATCAATTGGGGATATTTTAATTATTACTTAGCGAACTGAAAACTATATCTATTTATCTTAAAAATAAAATTATCAATCACGGCAAATCATGTGTAATATTTAAAGTGTGCTTATAATATTTATAAAAAAAATGTTTGAAATTTTGCACACTTTGTTAAATTGTAGTACGTCTTTTACTTCATTAAAAATTCAACAGTGGTTAAATTAATTCTGTGTATAAATAACTTATAGAGCAATACTTACAAACTTTTAATTCTTAAATAAATTTTTGAATTTCATTTGTTTGAAACTTATTATATTTATTTATTATAAAACTTTTTATATTTATTTATTATATAACTTATTATATTAAAATTATACTCGCTATTACCTAACTTTATTTTTGTTTCAGGGTGTTATTATTTTAAATATTACTAAATACCCTTCAAAGTTGTTTTATTAACATACAAAAATATCATATCTACTGATAAATTACTAGAAATTAAAAAGAGATCATAAATAATTCAATATAAAGCAACATAATGTAAAACTTTGTGCAGAATGATGTTTTTTTTTTGTATCGAATTACTAATATTGTTTTCATTAAGTTGCATTTTTTCACCTATTACCTCTTTTAGGTTTTCACAATAAACTCCAATTAATCCCAGGCCAATATTTATGTTGATTAAACCGGTTTGTGTTTACATAATGATGTGGGAAGTATAATCTACTGATTTTAACTCAAATTATTTGAACTTACAATAAATTCGCACTTTAACAATCATTCATTTATGGATTATTCCTTAAAAACTACAAAAAAGAATTAAAATTAATGGAATATCTGGAATAAAAAACATCGGTAAAATTCCTGTTAAGCGTTTACTTTATTGCATTGGTGAAGTTGTTTTCTCCTTTAGGTAACTGTAGTTGCAGAGTAATGGATTTACAGGGATCTAATCATTTCTAGAATACTACAAGAAGCATTTATTAAATAAGGTCTACAATCTGGAACTGCGTTAAAATTCCCCTGAAAGTTTACTTTATTGAATGGATGAAGTTGTTTTCTCCTCTCGATAAGAGTAATAGATTTAGAGGGATCAAATTATTTCTCTACTACTACAAAACACATTCCTGATTTAAATGAATAAGATCAGTTGTCTAAACCGCGTTAAAATTCTTCTGAACGTTTACTTTATTGAATAGAGGAAGTTGTTTTCTCCTCTCTATAACTGTTGTTGCAGAGTAATAGATTTACAGGGATCAAATTATTTCTCTACTACTAAAACACATTCAATGATTTCAATGAATAAAATCAGTTGTCTAAACCGCATTGAAATTCCTCTGAAAGTTTACTTTATTGAATAGAGGAAGTTGTTTTCTCCTCTCGATAACTGTTGTTGCAGAGTAATAGATTTACAGGGATCAAATTATTTCTCTACTACTACAAAACACATTCAATGATTTAAATGAATAAGAGCAGTTATCTAAACCGCGTTGAAATTCTTCTGAACGTTTACTTTATTGAATAGATGAAGTTGTTTTTTTCTCTCGATAACTGTTGTTGCAGAGTAATAGATTTACAGGGATCAAATTATTGCTCTACTGCTACAAAACACATTCAATGATTTAAATGAATATCATCAGTTGTCTAAACCGCGTTGAAATTCTTCTGAACGTT
Organism: Parasteatoda tepidariorum; assembly: GCF_043381705.1. Lineage (NCBI taxonomy): Eukaryota > Metazoa > Arthropoda > Arachnida > Araneae > Theridiidae > Parasteatoda > Parasteatoda tepidariorum. The sequence continues at coordinate 16,209,145 of NC_092209.1, forward strand.
TACTTTATTGAATAGATGAAGTTGTTTTTTTCTCTCGATAACTGTTGTTGCAGAGTAATAGATTTACAGGGATCAAATTATTGCTCTACTGCTACAAAACACATTCAATGATTTAAATGAATAAGATCAGTTGTCTAAACCGCGTTGAAATTCTTCTGAACGTTTACTTTATTGAATGGATGAAGTTGTTTTTTCCCCTCGATAACTGTTGTTGCAGAGTAATAGATTTACAGGGATCAAATTATTTCTCTACTACTAAAACACATTCAATGATTTAAATGAATAAAATCAGTTGCATAACCGCATTGAAATTCCTCTGAAAGTTTACTTTATCGAATGGATGAAGTTGTTTTTTCCTCTCGATAACTGTTGTTGCAGAGTAATAGGTTTACAGAGATCAAATTATTTCTCTACTGCTACAAAACACTTTCAATGATTTAAATGAATAAGAGCAGTTATCTAAACCGCGTTGAAATTCTTCTGAACGTTTACTTTATTGAATGAATGAAGTTGTTTTTTCCCCTCGATAACTGTTATTGCAGAGTAATAGATTTACAGGGATCAAATTATTTCTCTACTTCTGCAAAACACATTCAATGATTTAAATGAATATGATCAGTTGTCTAAACCGCGTTGAAATTCTTCTGAACGTTTACTTTATTGAATAGATGAAGTTGTTTTTTTCTCTCGATAACTCTTGTTGCAAAGTATTAGATTTACAGGGATTTCATGTCTACTAAATCTTTCCACTTCGTAATTCTCTATGCCAAGTTCTTTATACTTAAATTGTACTTTCGTATACTTTTATTTTACATTAAAGTGAAAATAATAACATAATTTAAAAATTTACTTTTGAGTTGTCTGAATCTGAAAGTATTAAAAATCATAATAAATTGTGTTTGGTAATCATAATAAATGTTATATTATTTATTATTATTACTCCTGTTGAAGATGATATAACGGCAATACGACCTAACCAATAAATTTCGTAATTTAAATAAGTAGGTTAAGTAAAAATAAATAAATATAGTTGCTTTTATGATTAAAAAAAAAGGGTGATTGAACCCAAGCCAGGTTTGCTGATAAATCTTTGTTCTTTAATATTTAAAAGATGTTACTGTTTCAAACTGGAACAGAAATATAACGTTTCCATTAAAGGGGTTATTCAACACTAAATTTCAATAATCTTATGAAAAACAATTCTCTCCGAGAAAAATATCGGATTGCTGAATTGAGTATTTTCTTATATATATATTTATACTAAGTTCATGAACATTTAAGGAAAGTTTTCCCGATAAATATTTATGAGATGGTACTTTTAAAAGTGTGATGGGAAATAATTTTTCTTACCCTCCCTTTTTATTTTTTATCCGAAACCTTTTTTTGTTTCTCTTTTAGTTTCTGAATTATTCATAATTTCTTACGAGTTTTTTTAACGTTTTATTATTTAACAGAATTTAAACTGCAATTTAACGTACCAAATAAAATGATTGTTTGAAAGCTTTTATTGCTCAAAATTCATCAATCTTATGACAGAAAGTCCGTGATTTCTAAAAAAATCTTAATGTAATCTTTATATACTCATTTTAATTTATTTGGTGGACAGGATAGCCTAGTTTGGCCCATGTCCAAGAGGTCTTGAGTTCAATCCCCGTCCGGCCGAACAGTCTAATGAATGGTGACTGGTGCGTGTTGAATCTGTCGGTTCACAGAGTCCTCCATGCCTTCAACAAATTATGCCTCTGGGTGTACTGAATTGAAAATTGACCGTTCTCTGGTTCAGATCAAAATTATGATCTGTTGATAAATAAATGGATGCATGAATGGGGCCGCCCTGTAAATGGGCTGTGACGAGTGTGCGGTTTAAGTCGTATTCTTGGCCATAGATGACGTCACTGAAAGTAAGAAACGCACCCTCTGCCTTAGATTCGCTTGGTTTCACCAAGCAGACTTGCTGATATTAGTAAGTAGCATTAGAAGCAACAACAACAATTTATTTGGCTAAGACGATTTTACAATTCTCAGTAGATGAAGATACCGACAATCTTTGCTTTTTACGGAGGTGAAAGATGGTTTTGAGTGCCTTTAGCAATACACAATCAACGAGTCACTAAAATCTCAAGAGGGCGAATGCTGTGACTTGAACAATTTTAATGAATGTGTTTGCAGATTTCGCCAATCAGAAGCAGAGGAGAGGGGGGGGGGAGACATAGTCTCCATTTCTTAAAAGCTAATTTATTAAAATGAAAATCGCTAAAGAACCATTCCATTTAGAACCAATCAGTTCTTCCTTTTCTAGTCGTTGTGCTATGAAGAAGATAAAAAATAATTGGTGGTTCTAAGTGACATTTAAGTAAATTAACTTTATACGTTTGCTTGGTCTTGTTGTGTTAGGAAAAAAAGATTGAGTCTTGCATTCGTTTATTGTTTGTAAGCTTCAAGTTGGCGTAATCTATAAATCTAGCAATTATTTAAAGGGTGTTTTTTAATGCTCTTACGTCAAAAAAATAAAACAAAAGCCACAGTTTAAGCACCATAACAGTACAAAACTACAATTTGAGCTAAAATCATTTGCAGTAAAGAATTATTACTGCTTTAAATCTTCAGATTAACGTAAGCTATAAATCTATGCTAACAATTTAGAAGCTCTTTCTTCTAAAAGAACTTTTTTTTCAAAGCCGCAATTTAAGTACCATAGCACCGCAAAACTACAATTTTTAACTAAAATCATTTGCAGTAAAGAATTATCAGGGCTTTAAGCTACAGATTGACATAAACCATACGAATAATTTAAAGACTGATTTTCGAAGGGCTTTCATCAAAAAATGAACATCTTCGCTTAAGAAATTTCAATTTCAAAAACATAATAAATAAAAATTCTGTTGAAACATTATTCTACCTTCTTTAATTATTCATGCCTTTTCTGTAACATTCTTTTTTTATTAGGAATAAAAATATTTTTTTAAAATGATGAAGTCTGTCTCTATTACAGAACATATGTTTGGAATTCCAAAATTGCGTATTCCCATCTCTTGAAATTCCAGTCAATTTCAATAAGTTTCCCATTTTCAATTGTTATCCCCATTCCGCCGTTGCCATTAATTATTTTTCGCCCGCATTGTGCCTTAACTGTTTTAGGTTTTAAGCACTCGAGGACCTTGACATTTTTCTCCTATCCTATAAATTAATTGCCCCTGGGCCCCCACGGTTATGATTTCATTTTCTTCCTCTCTTAGTCGAGCACCACTCATTATTCGGTAAACGTAATTTTCAGCCAAATATGCAAATTGTTTCATCGTCGGGTTTGCTTAATAGCTTTTCGAATGAAGTGTTCTCGCCATCTGACAGTTATCGCACAGAGAACGCCGGTTGTTGGCGAATTCCGCAATTTCAGATTTATTAGTTCTTTTTGGGTACAGAGATTTCAATTAATGCCTTCCGTAGGAATAGTTTCTGCATGCTGTTGCCTTTTGTGTTTTGTGCCCATGTTGAGTTTTTGGCGACAGTTATTTCTAAATTGATTAAGTGCTTTATCCCTGCCATGGTTAAAAGCGACAAAAATTGTATTTCTCTAGCCGCCTCCTTTTATGTTCGCGTTCATTCATATTTCCGTTCTAGCTCATTCCCGTTTGCTTAAAATATGTTCTGGGAATCTTCTATTTTAAAATATTGCATGTTTCAGAAATCCAATTTTAAAAATATTTCTAGCAATTTTTTTCTCTCCATTTTTTCTTGATTATTCATTCTTAATGTGTATATAATCTGGTGTAAAGAAAAAAACAATTTAGAGAATTGTCTTTTCATGCAACATTTCATATTAAGCATTGTTTATACTACGATACGTAATGTATAGCCGCAATAAAATAGTTCGCATTACTGATTCTTACAATCTATACTCCGTTGCAAGTTAAGAAAAGATTATTGAGGTATAGAATTTAAATAATATTCCGCGATAGTTCCCTTTTATTTCGTTATCAAATTATACAAATAAAAACAATTTAAAAGCTTTTTAAAACTTAAACACGCCAGATTTAATTCGTTCTATCTTTTACGAAATATATCATAAAATTATTAAAAAAAGGCTATAATTTCACAGCCTTACTGGAATCCTATACACCATGTTTTGATAAATAAGGTGAACATTGGTTCTTTAAATATAAACAATTATATGACGTTGCAAGATAATTGGATTTGATTGAACCACTGAAAATGGCGCGTCTTATGCTGATACTCGTATGCTCTTAACAAATCAAATGCGAGACAAAGAATTTTTACTTTTGTTTCGCTATAGAAGAAAAATCGTCTGCAAGTAACAAATATTTATTTTTCTTCCATCAGTTTCTTTAAATGCGGATAGAAAGATGAATATTTGTTACCTTAAGATATCATTTTTATTAACTCTTATTACTTGTTAATTGATTATTGTTAATAACTGTTATTATTATTAATAAGAAAAGAAGCAAAAACTAGGCTGTGCAACGTCGTTACAAGAATTGGTGATATTGATATTCTTTCGCGCTGGAGAGCATAGCATTCGTTAGGCATGAACTTGGATGCAAACAGGCTCTTTCCATAGAGATAATGGTTTTTTGTTAACTTGAAACAGAGTATAATTAAAAGAGGAGGCAACAAATATAGATTCTATTGAAAAGAATAGTATTAATTATGAGGAATTTAATCCGATCTTAAAGGCTCCTAATTTTATATTGTGAAAAAAATTTAAAAATGCACAAAAAGAGCCAGAGTCCCATATTGGAATGTATTGATTCGGGAAATTTTTGTTAACATTCATTTATTTCTGCTTCGTTTATTTGCAATTCCCACATTTCTTTTTTTTTTTATTTATTAAACTAACGATAAAAATATTTCTGTATTTGAAAACTGCAGAAAATTTCATCACAGTTTGATACCTCTGTCATAAATGATCAATAATTATTTTTATGAATTTAAGTATCTAAACTTTTATTTTCTTCCATAAATTAATACCTAGTAGTTGACGATATGATTTATTTGTATGTTTTATTTATATGTTTTATGTATTGTGTGTGTTGGCGCAGTATTTTAATTGGTTCAGTATAAAAAAAATCATCTAATTTACAGATAAAAAGCCTAGCAAAACCATAAAAAATAATGTAACCAGACTGCCCTAGCCTTGACAATGCTAAACAATAGCTTTGGAACGAGTATAGTAAGTCTGATCCTAGGGTCTTAAAGTCTAACAAATTTATTATGTTTTTATCTCATCTAGTTTGTGATACACCAGTTATAAAATAAGATTGAAATGACTTGTTTAAACATGAAAGTGTGGCTAAGTCCGTTTTATTTTAAATGAAACTAGACCACTCTTCAATTAAGGTGAAAAAGCTAATTTTGCAAGATCAGCAATAACAAAATGTGGTATGCTTCTTGCTCTTTGTGAGTGATAAAAAATGTATAAATAAAAATCTTATTTTATGTCATCCGTGCTAGTTTTCTTTTAAAGTCCTTTTTAAAACTTAATTTAGTTCTTATTACTTGAAATCACTTTTAGAAATCAATTAAATATTACTACTAATAGCTTACCTGCAAGTGACGTAGTGTGGGTTTCTCGATCCTTATTGGTTGTTGAAACATGGCATTTGTTTACTTTAGCAACTGTTCTTTCCATTATATTTTGAGTAAGCTAAGCCCGTCAAGTATCAATTCTCTTAAGTGACATATTCTAAATTCTTTCACAAAGATTCTTTCTCAAATATTTCAATTATTTCACTATATATTTACACAGAGACTTAACACATTGAACAAAGTACGCTGATTACACCACAGTTACAATAAAATACATAAACAAATAAGAAATCTAAGTTAAGTAAAAGAAGTGGACTAGAGAGAATTATATTTCAACTTATTCGATGTGATATACGTCTCTGTATTTAATTAAGTTATCGTTAAACATTCTAACTTATAAAGAGAAACTTAGCTCAACTTTAATGCGCAATTTTGCTGATAAAGATTAGTGGGTGCTGACGTCATAGGTCACGTGTGTGGGTATGGGACGTCTTCTTCTTGAAATGCAAGTCCCCAATTGTTAAAATATGTATGACTTCTATGCAAATTCTTCTTAAAATTAAATGCTTAAGTTATGGCTCATGCTAACCATAAACTAAATTCATCTACTTCAACTACAGAAGGGAAAGTAATTTTTTTGTATTATAAGTTTTGTCATTTGATTAGATTATTTCTAAAACTTGCACTATATGCAATACTTTTGTTTAGAGTAGATAATAAATATCAAACATTAGCCATCTTAAACAATGTTTAAACATTGCTGTTATAAGGACGAAAAAGCGTGTGTATTTAATAATAGTTTAATTATTTTTCCATAAGATAATATATAAAAAATTTTATTTGAAAATTTTTTAAATCTAATTAAACAAGTTAAACTAAAAAATGTCCCACTTAATTATCTACTCTCCAAATCAGATACAATTTAATTATGTCGTGAATTCTTTTCTATCTTCAGTCTTAGTTAAAATCTTTCATTATAACTTTTAAGCTAAGTTTCTTATCAAAAGTGTTAATGATAATCACCTTTTGGCGAGTTTTTTGTTGCTCATTAGGAGCCAATAAATATTCTGTCCCCTGGGTCGCTAAATAACGTCAAAAATCCCTCCCCAAAGACAAAGCTGTTATTTTCCCTTTCTTCCTCAGCCACTTACCTTCCCTATTTTTTTCCCTGTGTGATCGCCGTGGCTGAAAGGGCTCATTGTAAATTTCTAAATTATTTTGTTTTGTGCGTCCCTTGGCGACGCTCGAGGAAAATTACGTCATCTCAAGTTTTTCTATAATCGCTTTTGAGAGTGGATATTTATCATAATAAAGTCGTTCACATTTGGCGAATTTATGAGCATACTTTGATAGTTTCAGCTTGCTAGTGTCTTGCATTTTTCTTTTTTCGAATTTTTAGGCATTAATCTGTTTGAAAATCTTAAGGATTATTAATGTTTCAGTCCTGAATTTTTTAAACAATATTTATATTCCTTTTTAGACAAAACTATTTTTTTTTCATAAAAAAATGGTGTATATAACTTATTTCAAAGTTGGTACTTTTTCTAACAAAATTGTAAGCATCATTTTTGAGTTCACTTTATGTCTCTACTTAGTTATATCTTATTGATAGTAAAATCTTTCCATAATATTAAAACCTCTAAAGTTAGCTCGCTCGAAATATGTTTTTTAAATGTTTTCATAGAATATTTTCTTGTTTCACTTAATACTACGTTTTTATCGACCAGTTTTCGACTAACGAGAGCTCTCAAATATCATCTCCCTGCCTGATAATTAGGAAAGTTTCAATCACTTTTGTTGTTACATACTTTATTTTATTTTAAAACCGGCGTTGAACATCCGTTCCAATTTTGAGTTAACGACTAACAATAACTAGCTTAACCCCGCCCCCGTAAAGGGGCATCCGGGGAAACTCCGAAAGTTCGAAGTGCGCGCAACAGTTCAATCACATAAACAAACATATTCAAATTTTTCAAATTAGAGTTTAACAAATAAGTAGGATATTAAATATGAAATCCAGAAAACAGCGTTACTTAGAAATACAAGCAAATATAACAAAGAAAACAAACAATATCAATCAGAATAGATATTGATGTCGCATCTTCAGTAGGGGTGCAAAGTTAATAAAAGGAAATAATTTCACATGGTTAAATATAAGATGTTTGTAACTCAGAATAAAGTTACAACTGGCACAACAATACTTAAGGTATCAAATTCAAGGATTTTTTTTTAAACAAAAAAAGACATGTATATATTTATATATACTCTAGGTATACAAGTGATTAACGACTATCAATGTTAAACTTTATTGCCTTGTAATTTTGAACCCTATTCAAAAGACAAGGGAACTCCTGGATCAAGCTCTGGAAGAAACTAGCCTTCGTGGAGGACTTAGTGGTGAAATTAAGTCGCATTTGCGTTACATGGAGAGAAAAACCTCACTGTGGGTCTGGGTTATTTTTGGTATAACTGATTACACTAGCATATTTTCTAAACTTTTACGACAATCCATCCAGGGTACTTGGTTGTATATATCCTTAATCCGAATTCTCTGAAAAATCTCATTGTAAAACCATATTTTCAAAATTAAGTGGCGTAAAATATGCTGCATATCATAGAATAGTTCTCCATGCTGCCATTTGCATGTTAGATTTAATTTTTATCGCTTCCGCTGTCTTTTACTCTTTGGACATTTTTTGGGATAATATTAGTCACTTTTCAGAAAATAAAACGACTTTTTGAAGGGGAAAAAAATAGATGAAAGGGAAAAACTTTCATCTAAACCTTTTTACAGAAATTCTGGGTATAAAATCTTCTTAGCATGAGACTGTTTTGCTAACACTAGAAAAGTGGCTCCTCTTTGTAAAGAAAATGTTATATTTTTTGAGTAACCACATGCTTTTCGGTTTCTTTCAATGGCCTTCTCTTTGTTACCATTGAAGTGTAAAAATGGAATTTTTTCTTGTGATGTTTCAAAAGATCAATTTTTTTTTCTTCTCTTCTTTACCTAGAACTGAATTTTTCTTGGCTTGAAAGATTCTTCAGTTCTTTTTATATATCTTTTTTTTTCTTCTAAAATGGAACGCTTTTCAATTTTTCCGTCAATAATATCGTTTGAATCGTTGGCGTTGATAGCTTTATTACTTTTTCACTAAAATCGACGTTTAATCATTAAATTAATAGATGTCTTTCGGTGGTATCTTCTGTAATAGAATTACTATCTTACTGTTCTTTCATTAGGATAAAATGTATCTAAGATAAGTTGCATCAGGTTGACGTCACTTTCCTATAATTCTCAAAAAATTATTTCGGTGTTTAGTTATTTTTTGCAATTTATCCTTAGATTTTTATAATTGTTTCCCGTTTGCCGGATAGCAAATCTGATGATCTACTCGTTTCAACTGGTAAAGTTGATTTTCTTTTTACAGTATAACTAAAATTATTTGTAAATCAGAAATTATGCTCCATAATTTCCAAAACTGTTATCTTACTGTTATTCTTCCGTAATTATGAATTATGATAAAAATTATCAAAGATAAGTTGCATCAAGATGACGTCACCTATCTATAATTCTCAAAAAATTCTTTCGGTGTTTAGTTATTTTGGTGCAATTTATCCTTTGATTTTTACAATCGTTTCCCGTTTACCGGATAATAAATCTAATGATCTCCTACTCGTTGCAGCTGGTCTATCTCTTAAAGGTGAATTTTTTGAAGTATAACTAAAATAATTTGTAAATCAGCAATTATGTTCCATAATTTCCAAAACTATTATCTTACTGTTATTCTTTCATAATTATGAATTATGATAAAAATTATCAAAGATAAGTTGCATCAGGATGACGTCACATATTTTAATTCTCAACGCTTTTTTTTCTCGATGTTTTATTATTTTGATGCAATTCATCCTTAAATTTTTATAATTATTTTCCTTTTGTTGAATAATAGACCTGATGATCTCCTACTAGTTGCAGCTGGTCTGCCTTTTAAAGTTTAATTTCTTTAAGCGTTATCCCTTCATAATTTATAAATCAACAAAAATGCTGCATAATTTTTACTGCGCAAAATTAATCAAAGATTGACAGAATAATTTAATGACCACGTGATAATAAATTTCAGTAATAGGTAGTGTCACAACGGCGTCTAACGTATGAAGTTCTTAAGGAATATTAACCGCAAATCGATTATAATAAAATTTATTTTCGCCTGGTCAGAGATATCAGCTGTTTAAATTCACTTACTAATTGTAAATAATTTAAATTAATAGTATTCATTTACTAATAGTAAACTACCTGGAACTGTCAGGGAATTTTTGTGGTGATGATAATATGATTGAATAATAATTATGTGCCTTAAGTGTAAAGTTAGTTTCGAAAAACTACAATTAAATCCTATGTTGGAAAGAAAGGAAAAAAAACGATTTTTTTTTTCGAACAATACAATACAAAGCAGTTTCCAATTTCACGTAACTTAGTTACAAGGTCTTTAATTCTGCTTAGCATGAAAATTCAAAATTTCATCATAGGAGTTTTCTCTTGTTTAAACTGGTATACTTATTTTTTTTCTGTCATAAATTAGAAAAATGATCTTACCCTAAAAAACGCATTTTTTTGGTACTAAACTCATTTATAAATTGAGGAAGGGAAAAAAACAGCTCCGAAAAAAATTGTCACTAAAGCAATATTTTCCTCTAAAAAAACAAGCATGAACAATTACTTCTTGGACAGTAATTGCACTTTTAAAAACAAAGAAAATGTTTTCGCCTTTCATCAAAAGGTAGAAGAAAAAGGTCCGGAAGAAAAATCACCCTAGTGACTGCTGTCCACAAAAGGGGGATTATACATGGTTTGAGAATGTGCCAAGTCGACAACACCAACTTCAAGGCAGTTAATTTTCCCTCTTAAAACCTTCTCTCGCACATATACGGGTAGGTCTTGCCACGCAATAAGTGCGAAGATACGCTAAGAATTTTCAAATTAAATACGGCGAATATGTTTAACGCGTGAATTTTCCGACTTTCTCCGCATTCGTGTTAACATCCAGGGTTGGCGAGCTTAAATTGTTCGAGAGAATAATTAAATTATGTTTTAAAGTGTAAGAAATTAGAAGGGATATTTCTTCATGTATCTTTCATGGATCATTTAAATGAGATATAAGACGTTTGGTATCAAAACTAAGCTATATCCGCTTTTTCTGCAGAACTTAACTTCCAAGCCTGCTATTTATTTTTTTAAACCGTAGTTTAACAGAAGATCCAATTTTGAATTTACTACTTCCAGTGTTCAACTCCATAGCCTTTTAATTTCGAACTCAATCCAGAAGACAAGGAAATTCTTAGATCAAGTATTTTATTTTATATTATATCCGTCGTTGAACAGCCGACCCAATTTTGGGTTTACGACTACCAATGTTCAACTCCGTAGCCTTCTAATTTTAAACCAATCCAGAAGACAAGGAAACTCCTGGTTCAGTACCCCCAGATGTATTGATTTGTTATAGGAACATGGTGGACTTTGCGACTCGACAGATTTAACGTGCATCAGCCACCATTCACTACACGGGAAGTCTTCGGCCGACTGGGATCGAACCCACAAACTCTTGAACATAGGCCCAATGCCCTACCAACCAGGCTATCCCGTCCTTAGATCAAGTTTTGGAAGAAATTTGCCTTCGTGCAGGACTTCTTGATGCAACTAACCCGCAGTTGCGTTATATGGAGAGGAAAACCTCCCACGGTTAGCCTGACGGCAAAGGGATTCTAAACCGTGATCCATCTAGCGTTAAGAATATTTTTCCCGTCTATTTTCTTACACTTTTTCTATATAATGATCATAGCAATAACATTTTATATTCGAGGTCATTTGATGTTAGTCATATGTAGAAAATATAGTATTCAGTTTTAACTAATATAGTTATTAGTGTAATATAATTTTATTTTGTTGACCATAAATATTTCTGGAATTCCATGAAATATTTTAGATATTTCTCAACGGATATTACGCATGACATTTTTTTATGCATATTTATCCATTAATCATTAATTTTCTGTTTTATACTAATTTACAATAAATCGAGGAAATTATTGCTAATTAATGTATATGTATCTGATATTTATAACATTTTTCGTGGTATATTTACTTGACTGCTTTGATGTGCTATTATTTTTATCTAAAAACTCAGAAGCGATGAAAAATAAAACCGTTACTGCCCAATGGTTTAAAAAAATACTGTAACTTCTTTTTTCTTACTAAAGCTAGTCGATATTTATTTTTCTTGAATAAATGGAAAAGATACATCCATGAAGACTTTATAAGTGAGATTTTTTCACAATAAAAAAATATTCTTGCCTACGATAACGACTTGATTTATGGTACGTTTTTTGGAGGCAAAAACAATATTTTTATTCTCTATGAATCTTCTTTTTTTTACTCTATTAACATAATTCTGATTCTTCTTATTTTTTTCCCTAATTTTAATAATATTTCCTTTATAATCCAGTTCATTGATTGCTTATAATATTTTCCGTAACTTTGATGAGATTAAATATTAAGAATTCTTCGATGATAGATAAACTATTTCTTTATTTGAAAAAAATCATTCTGAATGTGTTGTTGTTGTCTACTGTAACTGAAAAAATATTCTTAAATTGTTTTACCACTGTTTCTTATATCAACTTATAGATAGGGTGACTTGTAATCTCTGATCTTAAAATGTTTTTTTAAACTCTTCTAAAAAACAAAGTAAAACAACTGTACAAAGTAGCGTCTCCAAATTAATATTTAAGCTGTAAAAGAAAACATTTTCAAAATGCTTAATATAAATGGTAAATATTAGAACCAGTTTGATTTTTGGATGAAAGTGTTTCCCATAGTAGTTATTCATTTTCCTCGCTCTATCGAGCAGGTTTTCATGTTTTTAATCTCGCTTTCCTTGTTGATAAATTGTCATGATTATCTATCTATAACGCTTACGTAATCATGACAGGTGTTGTTTCTCGTTTATCCTAGTTTAAACTTTTTCAATGTTTGCATTTTAAAATGAGATATTAATTAAAATTTTAAAATTAATTTTTAATAATAATTATAATAATAATTTTAATAATTTTACTGAAAAAACTGAACTGAAACAGAAAAACAGAACATTTTACTGAACAAAATACAACAAAAAATCTTACTTATTTACTTAATGATGAATTAGCATTCTTATTAATTATCCCTGAGTTCACAATGGGAAAATAACCAACACAATTTTATTTAGCAGGGAATTTTATATTTCGATCCTAATGACGAAAACATAATAACATTCACTCATTAATGAACTTAACATTCATTCATTAATTGACATTTATGAGCATCAATGAATCATATCACACATATTTTAACTTATTTTTTAAAAAAAATTCTTTTACAGAATTAAATAGCAAAATAATTCGTGGATATCACTTACTTCGTGAAATAATTCTCCTCCTGACCCATATTCTTATCATTTGCATACCGTTAATTTAATTAAACTGTAACTTTAAGAAGCAATCATCTCTCAAACGTGTTCCTTAACTTTGGCGGAAATGATCATTAATTGCCAATATATTGAATTCTCGCGTTTTGTCGCGTATTTTCAAAGGACCATTTTGTGTTATGGCTGGCTTGATAAGCGGGCGCCGAAAAGTTGCTGATTGATCAAAAAGGTTATTATTTTCATCTCCTCTGTCGATAGCCAATCTTTCGCTGCAAAAGATTCTTTCCATTAAGCCCCCCTACTACGATTTGCTGATTTCATCTTAGGGTTTCTGCATTATGCCTCAACGGGCAAGAACCGTACATGAAAAGGGTCCGCAAAATGTTGAACATTTTAGAAGCTTTCCCATTACCGCTTTTAATTCCTTGCAGTCTTGTAAATTGGATTTGGGAAACCCTATGCTTTGACTTTATCTGACTGATGATCACAGATTAAGTTAAATTTGATGGAATTGATTTTTATTTTATTTGATCTCTGACTTTGTAAATCGGGTCCATTTAGCGGGTATGCCGCTTTTTCTGAACCCCGCCAATTAAGCAAGATAAGTAGTGCGGTCAAGTAACCTGGCGAATTCCACCATCTTGGATGAGAAATTCGAAATTAAATCTCATAACTATTACCATCTTGTTAAGGAAATATAATGAAATTCAACTCTTTCCATTAAATTCTCGTTTCACGGAAATTCTTTTTAACGAAATGCACGGAAACTTGTTCAACGGCATTGAGACTGCCGATCACGTTCTGTGGGCGAACCTAGATCATTCGCTATGCAACATGTTTTTCTTTCATCTGATTTTGAAAATTATTTAGATTAATAATTTTCGCTCTTTCGGAAACATTTGTAAGTTACGAAATTATTAATCCGTAAAGATTTTATTATTTTTTATTTATTTATTTTATGTCCGTTTCAGAGAATTTCTTCGAAGTTAAGGAAACAATCTTAGCAAATAAGCATTCAAGAAAATCAGTGCAGTATTTGACCATAGTATTGTGCAATCAAATTTTAGAAGTCAATAATGTAGTTCAATTTAACACCATATTAAAAGTGCAACAAATTTGAAAGATATTATGGTACAATCTTCTAAAATTTCTAACAATTTAAAATTGAGAATCATAACATAAATGTCCTTTTTTTGTGAAAAAGAAATTTATAATATTGAAAAGTAAATAAGTCTCTAAAAATTATAAATTTAACAAATGCTTAACATTTTTTAATAAGATGTAAAACTGAACTGTTGTATTGTGTAGTCAAATTTAAGAAGTACAATAATGTAGTTCAGCTTAGCACCATGTTAAAAGTGCAGCAAATTTGAATGATACTATGGTTCAACGCGCTCTAAAATTTCTTACAATTTAAAATTGAAAATCATAACATAAACTTCCTTTTTTTGTGAAAAAGAAATTTATAATATTAAAAAATAAATAAATCTGTAAAAATTATCAATTTAACAAATGCTTAACATTTTTTAATAAGATGTAAAACTGAACTATTGTATTGTGTAGTCAAATTTAAGAAGTACAGTAATGTAGTTCAGCTTAGCACCATATTAAAAGTGCAGCAAATTTGAATGATATTATGGTTCAACGCTCTCTAAAATTTCTAACAATCTAAAAGTGAGAATCATAACCCAAACGTCTTCTCGTTTTAAAATAATACTAAATAAATAAATAATTTTGTAAAAATTATCAATAACAGTTAGGAAATTTACTTAACCAACTTTAAGCGCAATAACACTAAAAAAGAAAAAGAAAAACTTAACTTTTTTTTACCTGTGCTTGTAACTTACACAGTCTCTTTTATACCACCGTTACTATTGCACAAACGATTTTCAAAAAAACCAAGGAAACCATAGTTTTCTTTCATTTATTTGTTCAAACTATTTTCCTTTCCTTTGTCTTAATCTACTTTCTACCTCTTGTCAAGCACCATATAAAGACTTATTGACAGTCTACTCTAGTATTTACCTTTCCTAATGTTTTTTTTTTTCTCCTTTGTCTTCTGTTGACGGTTTTGATGAAAAGAACGCCTTGTGATGATCGAAAACGACAACCTTAAACGCATTTTTTGACGGCTGGGTGCAATTTCTTTTCGTTTCTGAAGAATGGTTTTCACTTGGGATCCGATTGCCATATGGTTTTTAGTTTGTTTGCATTGTATCACCCGTGAAATTGAAAATTTATAATTTTTCACCGTCATGTTTTTGTTGACTTTTAGTGCATTCTGTATCATCATAGATTCGTTTTTTTTTTTTTTTTTTTTTTTTTTTTTTTTTTTTTTTTTTTTTTTTTNTTTTTTTTTAAGTTCGTATTTTAGCGGCTCCCAATTGTTTGTTTCGGATGTAAAACTTTAAATTATTGATCCTTTTTTAGCGGAACCCCGAGATTTAATTCATTAGCAATTTTAAACATAATTAATTAACGAAAGACTGTTAATTAATTTCAAAACATTTAAGGATTGTAATTTTATTAGTTGTTTTAGAAATGTTTAGTGAACGAATGGAGAATGAAATTTTTTTTCAACATAACTTTTTTTTTTTCAATATTAGTCATAAAGCTGAGTTTTATGTCAGACATGTGAATTCCCTGGTCTTAAGCGGCTTCTATAGTCGAGTTCTTAATTTTATTTTATTGTGTGCAAAAATAAAAATAAAAAAATGGATGATATGCTTTCCATTAAAATAAAAACGAAAAAGAAAGAACGTAAACAATGAGAATGGTTATCAGAAAATATACTTCATAGTTGAATTTGGTTATTTTATTCGATGCGAATTACTGATGGAATTCTTTACAAATGCTGCTTCACCTTGTAGAGATTACAATGCAGGAGAAACACACTTCGCAAAAAGAAATCTTGGCGATAAGTTTTTTGGTGAAACGAAGTGGAACGTATTCAACATAAATATTAAATCTATATTAAAATCAAACAAGTCCTGATTTTGAACAAAATTTATTCCTTCATACTTCATCAAACTACATATAGATTATGTTGGTATTATTATTTCATATTTTTCTAAAAGCAGGGAAGAACTAGTTATAAAAAGAAGTTCCAGTGCAGGTTATAGCCTCAAGTATAGTAAACATTTCCCACTAAAACCAAAGAATTTTAAACAGTTAACAATAATTAACCATATATAAAGTTCTTTAAAAGTTCACTTGGTAGCTCCGTCGCAGAGTTATGCAAATGTAAGGAATTAAGAGTTTTTTAATGTCCTATCACACAATATTAATCATGATTTTAAGCAATCATTATTTATGATTGTCATCATTATCGCAGTTGCTACAAATGAGCCTACAAATTACATATGATGATATTTTATAACAAAGGTGATTGCGTGTCAACTAAATTAAAATTGTAATTGCAATATCACGTATTCATGATGACATTGCGGTGCAATCTGAATTTCATAGTTATTGATTTCTGTAATCAATTACATTTTGCGGAACTGTATTGATTTTAACTTATTATTCAAGGGCGGGGGGATTTTAATCTAAATGTTACGACATATAATCTTCTGATGTTATACTTTTGAAATTTTGAATTAAAAATTGAATTTTTGCCACAATAAATTGCCTTATTAATCATCATTATTATTCAATGTATAATTTTGTGAATAATGATAATTATATAAGATTGTGATTTCATGTGTGTAATTAGTTGCCTATTATTCATTGACTAAAAATATATAGTCAGTGGTTTTAATAATTTTTAAATAAATTTATTTTCATTATATACATAGAGTCAAAACAATTCTTTGAAATTAAAATTTTTTTTAAAAAAAAAAGACATCAGAAAGTAAATAGTTTTGGCAAGAATGTAAATAATCACTTTAAATATGATATTTAAAAAATTTTAAATAATAATATAAAGAACGCTTTTATTTATTTATTTAATTTTTAGTGTTTATATGTTAAGAAGCCGTATTGATTCTTCGTAAGAAAATTTATATTGATTTTTCTTTTTTAAGCAAAGTTCAAGAATAAAGAAAATTCTAAAATATAAACACTGCATCTAACGCAAGAGACACGAAAAGTCTCATAAAATTACTGCAAGGATTTCCCAAACATCGAAAAAGCATCCTACCACGTTCCTCAAATGCAGGGATCAAACTCATCACCATCTCGACCCCCCCATGAGAATACTTAAAGAGTCCAAAAAGCTTCTATTGAAGGAGAAGAAGAAAAAAAGAGAGATGAAAGAAAAACGACGCCAAACATAAACAAAAATAAAAATGTAAAATTTCCCCCCAACCTTCTTTCCTTCCAGCTCTTTTCGGAATTTTTGATCGATTTTATAAGCGGTAAGAAATTCATAGCAAGTCCACGATATATCGAATCGGTTGGACAGACACACGTAGAAGTTCTTCAATATTATTCCGCTTTTATCTTTCAAATACCTTTCATTTTTCGGGGTCCGATTTTACCAAACGTGACCAGGAATTTCCACCCCTGAGGAAACGGGGACGCATTCTTCCTAAAATTCCACCAAGAAAGAAAAAAGAAGAAATCCTTCTGTTGTGGAGTTGAGATGATTTTTATTTCTTAACCCTTTTTTTTTTCTTATACGGTGGAAGTAAATAAATTGAAAAATCGACTATCAATACACATCAGACATCTTTGCGGCTGCTTTTTGAAATTGGTTTCTTCAGAATATTGTATTAGTGAGAAAGCGGCTGTTTTATATTTATGCCCTTTTCTCTTCTAGGCCAGTTTGAGGCTTGCCGCAAGAATTCTTTGCCGTTTTATTTGTCTCATCCGAATGCTTTCCTGAATGAATAGTAAGGCCCTGTCACCATTTTGAAATTGATTCCTTTTCCTGCTTTTTTTTTCCTTCCCCCCTCTCTCTCTCCTCCGGAAACAGACTAAAAAAACATTTTATCTATACTGCTGTCAAGATAGTCACAAACCAAAAATGTATTGGAAAATATGTAACCGGAAATTTCGCGCCAAGGCTGTATCAAGAAGTTAAGGGTTTAAAAATATATTAATCTGCTGGTTGGCCATAAAAAAAAAATTTAAATGGTTATGGAGAAATTATGTTATGACTTCTGTTATTTCCCTATCAATTTAAATATTAATCCGGAATGATATTTTTCATTTTTTGAATATCAATCACTTGTCATATTTTTACCCTCAAAGTTTTTTTTACTTAATTATAATAATGGTTTTCTAAGTTACTAATTATAATAATTACTAAGTTATACAAATACTAAGTTAGTTATGATACTAAATTAATGGTTATTTAGTATGTAAAGCAGCATTCGGCCACCTCGCTGAATGCGATAAAATCATAAATTTGGCGAATAAAATTGTGTAATAACGAATGATTTTTTTCCACTCGAAAAAAAAATATATATTTAACTCGATCCTCAAAATTATGTCAAAAGAAATTTTTCTAAACAAATCAGC
Source organism: Parasteatoda tepidariorum (assembly GCF_043381705.1). Taxonomy (NCBI): domain Eukaryota; kingdom Metazoa; phylum Arthropoda; class Arachnida; order Araneae; family Theridiidae; genus Parasteatoda; species Parasteatoda tepidariorum. The sequence goes on from NC_092209.1 coordinate 16,227,609, forward strand.
ATTTTTCATTCGATTTCAGTAATTTTTGGTAAATACGCCGCATAACCAATTAGAATATGGTCCAGCCTGAAACCAACTACCGTAAAATAGTTTTCTGTGGGAAATAATTAATCATAAAAAAATGTTAAGATTTGCTTTTGGCGAAGACTTTTGAAAATCGGCGAATACTTTTGATTTTTGGCTAATTTATTGGCTAATAATTTAAAATCCTTACCGTGAACCCTGCATAAAGTGTTAGTTATAATTCTTAATTAATGGTTAATCTATTTTTTTCTAGCAATTTTACGAAAAATACATAGGGTGTCCCGTAATGACCACTCGTAAGAGGACGTTATCTACGGGAGAAACACTTCCCGGCAAATTCTCTTTCAATTCTCTTTCAATATGAGAAATTTAAAATACTGAAAAACTGAGTTCCAGTAAACCTAGAGTGAGTCATGAAATTTCGAATGCTGAAATAAATGTTTCTAAATAACAATGCAAAGAAACGAGATTATTATGAAGAAGATGTTCAATAATTTGTTTGCATTTTGATGTATTGAAAACATTTTTTCAACATTTGAATATCCGTTGTTTTCTTTAGTTTTATCTGAGCTTACTTTTCTCTAAACTTTAACGCTTAAAATACCTATGGAGATGTAAGTGAATTTACCATCAAAATTTTCTCCCGCTTTATTATGTCCTCTAAATGTTTATTTTTAGAATACTTGTCAATAAAACAGAACACGGTTGAAATCGTGAAATAATATTTCAGCGAGTATTGAGAAAGACGGAACTTAAAACATCAAAATATTGCCGGATGTAACGGAACGAGGTCTCGAAACTTCTTATTAGATTGCATCTACAAGTGGTCCCCTAGTGGACTGAAGACACGTTTCCCAGCCGATCACCGAAGTCAAGCATCACTGGCTGCTGTCAGTGTGCAAGTAGGTGACCACTTTTTTCAGCCTGCTATGGGACAGAGAATGTGCGGTATTGGTCCTCATTAAACTGTTCTGCCTTAAAGTGTTCGACTTCGCTCACAGGTCCTCGGGCTACCGAAGCGGGAGTGCCATCCCTTCTGCAGAGGATCAAAATTCTAATTTTTTTAAAGGCCTAAAATGTAACTTATAAAAGAAACAGAAAATCATTTTTAATTCAATTATTATTCGTTCTTGGTTTAACTAAATGTTTTTGTTAATTTGCAGATATATATAAATAAATAAAAAGTGGTGCCTTCTACAAATTCCAAATATCGTTCCGTAATTAACTGCGGTTTTGAAAAATAAAGAATTTAAGAGACAAGAAAATTTTAAAAGTAAATTCTTCGTTTCCGAAAACTCTGTTTACTTATAAAGTGCATAAAAAAATCTAGTTGAAGCAAAAAATTTCTAACTGTATTTTTTGTGGATTTTTTTCTATATTTTTATGTGTTGATTTTGCTGTACACAAGTTAAATTAAGCCCAAATTTTACAATTTACAATAATAACCTCCATTATCCAGTTTTGACAATGCCAAAATTATTTCCACTTTTGTCACATCAGCTCTTCTTGATGCCCTGGAATCTTGTTTTACTCATATGAATACTGATTGCTTTGTTAACGTCATTAGTTCCTCGTCACCTCTCCATAGCGCCTGGAGATGTATTATACTCTGATTTGCCCCTCTCGACCACTGAGGTTTTTCTTTTTCTGTTTTTCGTCTTTTTTTTTCTCTCTCTAGTTTTGTTTTCTCACCTTTATTTTTCCATTTTTCGTTGACAACTTTACGTTTTCTGTTTCAAATTACTTTTCTTTCCTCTCATTCATGTCTGGAAAATGGGTGCCTATTTTTGAAGCGCTTGAAACATGTCGAATTTTTGAAGCGAATTTCGGGCGCCTGTTTTTGAAGCGAATGAATTTTTTAATCAGGTAATATCTTACCGCTTCAGTTTTTTGGGATTATTTATTTAATGATAATCTCTGTCTGTGTTAGGGTTGCAGACAAATTTCTGTTTTTCAAAATTCTGCTATCGGGATTATTCATTTTAATTAAAAATGCTTGCTTTGTTATTATTATTATTATTTATTATAAATTTAGAATCCGGGTAATTCAAGCTTTCTGAAAATAATTTACTTTTGGTTTTAATCTATTTATTTACTAAGTTATAGCAGTTTTTGTGCAAGGTCATAACACTGGATAGATAGATTTTACATTTGTAAATGCGTTTCTCTCAAAATCAGATTTTTTCACATTTTACGCCTCATTAAACATGATATCTCAAGTAGTTTAGTTTATTGAGGGTTTAAAATATTCTTTAAAATATTTGTCTACAATTTTTCATGAATATTTATGATTATAGCACACATGTTTTGAACAACAGACTAAGAGAAAAAGTAGAATTTCATTTTTTATGAATTTTTTTTCGCAAAGACAAGTGCAAAAATTGTTAAAAATTTGCTTTTTTTACTACATTGATCCCTAACTTAGTAGTATAGTATGCACTTGCATTTGAGATAATAGGTCAAAACATATTTGATAGACTTCTAAATAAAATCCTCAAAGGATTTTTTTGTTTTAAGTGATAGGAATGTCTTATTTAAATCTAAAAATGGCCATTATTTTTTTTTTTTTTTTTTAATCTNAAACAAAAATAATATAATTATAATTTTTTTGCTAGTTTTTTAAGTAGTATAAAATCCTCAAAAGATTTTTTGTTTTAAGTGATAGAAATGTCTTGTTTATACCTTAAAATGGCAAATTTTTTTGTTTTTTTGTTTGTTTTTTTTGAAAAACAAAAATAAAATAATTATAATTTTTTTTTGCTAGTTTTTTAAGTAGTATAAAATCCTCAAAGGATTTTTTGTTTTAAGTGATAGAAATGTCTTATTAATGGCAATTTTTTTTTTTTTGAAAAGCAGAAATAAAATGATTATAATTTTTTGCTAGTTTTTTTAGTTTTTACACATTACAAAACAAACTAGTTTTTTAAAATTTTATATTAATATTTAAGAAAAAGCTGCCGAGACTAGTCAGATACCTTAAAAAACATCTTACAAACTTTAAAATTCATTGTAATATTTTATTATTTTAATACCCATACAGAGCTTGTTTTGTCTCATACTATTAAAATACATTCTTCCCAGAAATTGTAAATTGTTGATATCAGTAAAAAAATTTTAACAAAATTTTTCAATGCGCCTTATTGTATATTCGCCTTATTAATATTTATTCTTTATCTATTTTTATCGTAAGGCAGTTAGGAAACACTTTTAGCTGATTAAATAATATTAATTGAATATATATCTCTATACATAAAAACTTTTTATTTCTTCACAAAAAAAAATATGCTAATCGATCATTTATTGATCAAATATACATTCTTTGCTAACAAAATGTCAATGTGTCTGGACTAAATATTTTCCTAAATCTCTTTTATTCAAAAAGAGAGGGAAGAAAAAAAAGAGAACTGGAAGGAGAAAAAAAATTAACTCTTATTATACCTTATTTATTTCCAAAAAAGAGAGAGAAAAAATTCCACGCTGAATTGTAGCGTCAACCTGTCTTTCGTTGCCGGAGCAACGAAACGTACCGGAACGCTCATTGGCCGTGTGACGTCAGGCCACGTGGTTTCTTGCTCTTTTACCCATAATCCTATACGACCGTAAAATGTTGATATGGTTTTCGAAAATAGTTGTAAAAGGCGATTGTTGTTCTTAAAAAGGTGTCTTAAAATGTGAAACACTGGATTTTATATAGAAGGGGAAAAAATCTATCGCCAACATTTTCCTGTTTTTTTTAGAAATATGTTTCGCCTTGATTGGAATATTTACTCATACTTGCTGGGGAAATTCGCCTACACATTGGATATATTATCTTCAAAATATTTTAATTAGTGAATGTTTTCCGACATTAGTAAATTATGTGGAACCTACCAGGATTTTACCTTTCACAGAAGTTCGATATTTATTGCTACAATTTTTTTCATCCTTCTTTGTCCTATTTTAGTTTTGGAAAACAGTAATAGTTTTAACATTTTAATAATATAGAATAGTATACTGTATAGTTAAAAAAGTATTAAATGATTTTATTTTCCTTTCTTCCCTATTAGTTTAAACTGCAGCTCTAAAGAAATACTGAACAAATATAAGAACAGCAGAATATATATATATATGATTTCAGTAATTTTTGGTAAATACNAACATTTTAAAATGATGTGGAATCTAATTGGATTTTACGGTTTACTTTAGTTCGATATTCATTGTCCTCTCTGTTCTATTTTAGTTTTTGAAATCACTAACAGTTTCATCATTTTAATGATGTGCTAATAGTAAAGCTACTAGTGTACTGTGTAATTAAAAAATATTAAACGATTATGCATTCTCTTTCTTCCTTTCATAGTCTACACCGCATCTTTGAAGGAATGCTAAACAAAATGTAAGAAGGTTGAGTTTGAAAAAATGTTGAGCAAAATTTGTCTTTACCCAAAGATATTTTTTTTTCAATGAAGATGTATCATTGAAGACCAAATTTGTGCTCCAGTACCGTTTTATAAACTGAAATCAGCAAACTAATTACAATAATTTTATTTTTACAAATCACAGAATTGACAAATTCAATATTATCATGGTGGTATTAACGATATTTGTATTATATTCATATGATGACTTTTAAGAGTTTATTATTTCTAATAAGATATCAAATTAAAACTATTACGAGTTTAATAGTTTTAATTTGAAATCTTATTTTTCTTACCTCCAAAACTAAAGTAAAAAAATACATCATTATTAAATAACCAAAACTATTGTGTGATTAGGCAATGATCGTATTGATTGTGTTTTAAATTGGACAAAAATTACTTTTTTGAATAACTTAATACGAATTATAATAGTTTTGAAAAGAGTTTTTTTTTTGTAAGTATTAGTTTAGAAACTATCACTTTTAATGATTTATCACAAATTATAAATGTGAAAAGAGTATGATATTTGTAAACATTAGATTAGAAAATAGAATTTAATTACTTTTCAAAAATGAGAAATGCGAGAGGAGTGCTTATGAATACAGTTTAGAAATCAAAATTTATTGACTTTTAACAAGCTATAAATCTAAAAGGAAGATAATATTTATGAAGAATAATTTAGAAAATAGAATTAGAGTTATGAGTTATATTTTGTTGCTTGTGTGTTGTTGTCTCGGTAGTTTTCTAACAAATATGATTTTTTTTTTTATCCGGAAATTGTTGGAGAAAGATTTATTAAAGCTAGTTTCGTAAAAATGAAATAAATTATTGTTTGAGGATGTAAATATTTTAAAATTACTATTATGACAATTATTGCTACGATGAACTTTATTTTATTACATTATTTCATGTAGTTAGACTTTGATTCTTGCGCAATTAGTAATGATTCAAAAATTTTAGAAACATGTGTGTATGTTAATATTTAATTTGCTGGGTTATAGAAATAAATTTGATTATCACTATATATTATGTAACTATATATCATTTTAACTATTTTATGTATATATAAAGACTAATATACTCCCTCTATTCGTTGACCACTGAGGCAATGCACCTCAAGTATTCAACTTACACTGATTTCACTTTATTTATAAGCTTGTATATATAAGCTTCTGATTTGTGATTGTTAACATTTTTTTTTATATAGAATTTGATGTAATATTTTTATTTAGGTGTATGTTAGCTAAAGTACGATTAAAAAATGTTATCTGAAGATAAAAAAAAATTGAGTAAAAGGGTTACTAAAAATAAGATAAAAAATTCTAGGTAAAATAAGATGATGCCAAAGTAAGATATAAAAATACTGTCAGCTAAAGTAAGTTAAAAAAATTTTTTTAGCTAAAGTAAGATTAGAAAAATGTTCGCTGAAGTAAGATAAAATGTTAGCTAAAGTAAGTTTTAAAAAATGTTAGTTAAGGATAAAAAAAAAATTAATGAGAAATTATATTTTAAACTTGAAAATCCATTTGAAAACCAAATTCGTCAATGTTAAACGATAGAGCTTTTCTTGCTTTGTTAACAAAAATGCTGTTTTCAGCAAGTTTTATTAAAGTTTTCAAGTTGTTAAAAAAAAAAATTTCCTGATTTGAATTATATTTTTTTGATTAAGTTGAGATCGCTTAACGACGAAGAAAGATAACATCAATATTGCTCTTTATATTCTTATAATAAAATTTTGGAGAGTGATAAAAAATATATTAGCAAGCTAACAAAGTAAAGCTGATTTATAATGGCTTTTGTCTGTGATGAATTACTGCTTATTGATTTAAATATTTCCTATTAAACTTTTTATCTAATCAATTTAAAATGATAATCATTTTAATCTTAGCGGGATTACTTAGATGTGAAATAAAGATATCTATGACTAACTTTTTTACAAACATTTTGTGCGATTTGCTTACTATTATTTCACTTTAAAATTATTGAAACACTTCTTTAATTAGAAATATAAAATTTTCAGATTTAAAGTTTACTAATTGCGTTTTATTAAAAAAAAATAAACATGTCAATATTTTCTCATGCTTAAACATATGCACTAGATGCCTACTGAATGTTGCAACTACTGTTGCTAGGTTTAATCAAACAAAGTTATAAAAAAAAATTTCTTTTAGTGGTTTTTGAAGAATGGCACCCATACTGAATTCGAGAAATATTTCCAGCTAATAATTGTTATTCTTGTTAAGATAGAAATTTAAAAAATATTATTAACTTCAAAAAACGGTCTTCCTATAGCCCAGCCCTTTTTGCTTCAACATAAAATAAAAAAATAAGTTTGGTTGGTACTGGTGCATGCATTCCAAAGTTTGCGATTCGGTGTTTAAAAAATGTTTTAAAAAATTTCGTCCGGCAAGTTTTTATGTCTACAGTACCAGACACTTATAAAACAACCTAGAACTTTTGAACGGCTTATATGCTATATGTGAATGAAAAACATCCTGAAAATCAGTTATTGTCATTTCAATATTTAAAAACTACTTAAAAAATCATGCATGCAGCGAAAACTAATGTAATAACATAGTGTCAAACTTTTAATTAAATCAAATGAAAACTGAATAAGTTATTAGCCTACAATCATGAAAAATACTGTCTGAATTAGAAGTTTGTAAAAGCTTGTGCTCTAGCAATATGCACATCAAAGCGAAATTTACTCTCAAAACGTGGTGCAAATTTCTTGTTCTGATATTAAAATCCAATGTCATTTTTACTAAGAATTTAGTGAAATAAAAAAACATAGCACATTTTGCATTCTTATTTACATAATTTTTTGCATCATTGTCTCACCCATTTATATCAGTTGGATCTTATTTTTGTAAAACAATGTTTTTAATGTGCACACCTTTATAAATGCCACAAAAAAATGTCTCAAATTTCATTCTGTTCTATTAAAAATGTATTTTTCCCCTACTAAAATCGTAATAAAATATGATGAGCGTGCTGGACATGTTCAAGTAAGTCGTTAATTTCATAAGTTTTGACCTACTGCATTTTTTCGCGTGACAATTCGAAATAAGACGTTAAAAGAAAAGATATAAATAGCGAATGTTATAAATGCTAAGGTGCTGCATGATATTTTCGCATCATAAACCCCTTATTAAAATGACTAAAAACCTCTTTTCAAAGTCTTGTAATTGAACTTGACATGACATAAATAATAGATGAAATGGTCAAAGAAATGTTAGAAATATCGCGGGATTAATGTGTTTCTCGAAAGTTTTCTTTTATGAAATATGTTTAAAAAGTTTATTTATAATAGTCGGAACATAATGTACATTAGATGGATAAAACAACATTAGAATTATGAGATTTAAAAACTTAAGTAATTAATAGGGAAATATTTTTTTAAGTTTTTTTTTTCCATTGAAGTAAGTTCTGTAAAATTTTTATGACGTCATTCTGAACAAGTTTCAAGCTTTAGTCGATATTAATATAGGTTTTATTGGTGCATAATTTTATGTCCAACTAATATATATATATATTGATATCATGCACAGTTTTGTAGCATACTTGTCCTTAAAATTTTAAGTACAGTTTTTTTTTTTTTTCCTAAGGAGAANCTTATTAAAATGACTAAAAACCTCTTTTCAAAGTCTTGTAATTGAACTTGACATGACATAAATAATAGATGAAATGGTCAAAGAAATGTTAGAAATATCGCGGGATTAATGTGTTTCTCGAAAGTTTTCTTTTATGAAATATGTTTAAAAAGTTTATTTATAATAGTCGGAACATAATGTACATTAGATGGATAAAACAACATTAGAATTGTGAGATTTAAAAACTTAAGTATTTAATAGGAAAATATTTTTTAGTTTTTTTTTTTTTTTTTTTTTTTNTTATTTTTTTTTTTTTTTTTTTTTTTTTTTCATTGAAATAAGTTCTGTAAAATTTTTATGACGTCAATCTGAACAAGTTTCAAACTTTAGTCGATATTAAAATAGGTTTTATTGGTGCATAATTTTATATCCAACTAATATATATATATATCGATATCATGCACAGTTTTGTAGCATGCTTGTCCTTAAAATTTTAAGTACAGTTTTTTTTTTTTCCTAAGGAGAAAGTTTCAATACCCCTATAATTTCTATTTCATTTGGTCTGTAATTTGTTAATAAATAAAATTTTATGTTTTTGCCATGAAATTTTCACTAATTTAATTTTGCGTCGTTTGACATTTTTGTTAGATTCAAATTTAGTTGGCCAAATCCATTAAAAACTTCGCCCATGTATTCTTGGATCGTACGATCCTGCTTTTGGTTGATACAAATTTATTAGACAAAAGAAGATCACACTTCTCTAAATCTGACTACTTGGAAAAGAATTTATCTCTTAGTTGGCAAAAATTAAAAACTTCATAAAAATATTCTTGGGTGGCACAAAATTGCATTCTTTAACTTCAAATTTATTTGACTAATACCAGAGCTAATTACTTCAAAGCATACTCATAAATCTGAATTCACGGCAAAGAATTTACTGCTTAATTGGTAAGAATTCAAGGATGCATTTAAGTAGTTTTGTTAAAATCTTCATAACGAGAGCGAAATCGACAGAATTTCTTTTCCTTAAGAACAATTGATGCATAAAAATATTTATATCCTTGGCTTATTGAATAATCCGGCTCTTTGCTAGCAGCCACCGTTATTTTGCAATAATTCAGTCTAATCGAAAAAGTCGCTAGTATTTTTTAATCAGCCTGATACTTTTTTAAGCTTAAAAAATACTTGACAGATTAGAAAATGCTGAAGACTTTTCCAAATGACCTGAACTATTCCAACAAGACAGCGACATTTGCAAAAAGCCGAATTTTTCAACTGGCTCACGTTATTTACAGAGAGTCAGATTTTTCAATTAGTCAATGACATTTTCAATGCGTCATATTTTTCAATTAGCTTACGTTATTTGCAGAGAGTCGAATTTTTTCATAAGCCTACAGCATTTGCAAAGAATTGGGTTTTTCAATAGGCTTACGTTATCTACAAAGAGTAGGATTCTTTAATAAGCCTACAATATTTGCAAGGAGTCTAAGTTTTCAATTAGCCTGCCTTATTTGCAAAGTGTCGGATATTTCATTTAGCTTACAACAATAAAAAAGGTTTGCATCTTTTAATTAGCCTTCGACGTTTACAAAGGCGACATTAATTAGCCTACATTTGCAAAGGGTTACATTTTACAATTAACCTACGACGCTTGCAAAGAGTCGGATTTTTCAATTAGCTTACGTTCTTTGCAAAATGTCAGATTTTTCAATTATCTTACGTTCTTTGCAAAATGTCAGATTTTTCAGTTAGCGCATGACATTTATAACCCGTGATTGGTATAGTAAAAATAGAGAAACACAATCAACCTTTCCAATTTGCAACAGATTCTTTTAATTATTTAAAAAGGAGAAAATTACGTGAAACATTCCATAAGGTGCATTTGATTGATAAACGAATAAATCAACCATTAGTTTCGTTTTACCTCTTTTAAATTAAGGGTGTAGCGGTTACAGGCAAGATTTATCGTTATTTTCCATAGGGCGTGTGATATGAATTAGTCCTTCCATTGTGCCGTAGATTTCTTTCTCATATAACAGGGAGGGGTGAGAAAATTCTTAACCCCCTGAAAACTTTTACACTAGTTCTTTGATCTTTAAATGTGCATTCGACCATTCGAATAGTACCTTGTCAACCCTTTCTGGAACAATTCCAAAATCAATTGGCCACCAGTTAATATCAGAACGTTTTTCCCTCCTTTCCAATCTTTTCCCTAACGCTTATTTTTAACGTAGGGTGAAAATTTTTGTGTTCTTCGCTTGAGTAAGCTTCTGAAAAAGAATTTTTTTTCCTTTTTTAATGTAAAGTATAAAAAAGGGTGTTTTTATTTTTGAGAAATAGCTCCGCGTTTTTACGTTTTTCGTTTTTAATTTTTCTTGGTTTGACTTTCATTTTTATTTATTTAATTTTAAAAAAAAAACTTTTTTGATCGATAACATTTGTTGCTGAGTGACTGGAAATATGTGGAGATTTTTTAACTGTTTATTTTCGCGAGTTGAAAGTTTACTGATAAATTAATTAATCCTCAAAAATGGGCGATAAATAACTAATTTATCATATGAACGAACTATTTCATTAACAAGAGAAGAAGAAAAATTCTAACATTTTTTTCATTTGCTATTTTATTTACACCTGTATATTGAAAAATAACGTATTGTAAATAAGTGGTTCTCAACCTTTAACTTAATGACCACTAACTACATTATCAAATCAACAACGGATCACTTGCACTCAAATAAATGATCTACAAGGTTTACTAGACACTAATTAAATAGAACTTATATTATAGTTACATTATCCTATTTATAAATTTTTCATGAAAGTAAAATAATAAGTAAAGTAAAACGTAGAATATAAAATATTATCTGAGAATCGTAGTTTCTGAAAGTGAACCCACGTGAATATCGATTCTTCCTTAGAATGATATTTAAGAAAAAATATTAACATTATTTATACATATTTACAAACTACATTACATATTTACCTTACATATTTACAAAGCATATTTTTACCTTACATATTTACCTTACATATTTACAAAGCATATATATATATATATATAACTGCGATCCGGAAGTTTCTGGAAATCCAAGGTCCAGTTTCAAGAAATCATTGATCACATTTATGCATAGGAGTTCTTGTATATTTTGTTTAAAAATATTAGAACTAGAATTTATGCTAGACATCTCTTTCATTTGTAAATATTTTTTCTTGTAGAGTAATAAATATAATTAAAGATAAAAGTAAAATTATACATAATTATTCATTTAATTGCACATAATTTACTTAGAATTTCATGTTTTGAATATTAATGATTTAAATTTATATAGACATTAATTTTTTGAAATGCTTCATTAATGATTTTAGGATTAATTTTCAGGATTTTTTAATTGGGCTCGCAATCACCCCTGTGTATATGTATATATATATATATATATAGCAGGAGAGATAAGAAATACAGTAAAAACTTTATGGAATAAATGTAAAGGTTCTCTTTAGGACGCATTCCTTTACGAGAGACATTTCAAAATATAGAATGATTATCCTAAGATAAAATTAAGAGACCTTATTTTAATTACCCTTGTTCTCAATCTTAAATTTACATTTTTTAAAGGGTCCATTTTTAAAAGAATTGTTTTTTGCTATTTTTATATACGTTTTTTGCTATTTATTCATTTTTCATTATGAATACTTGTTAAGTATTACCAGTTTGATAATATTTATAATATTACTCATACTTGTCCAACTAATTCGTTATTCACTACGACTCTTATCATTATTAGCCTTCAGTGTAACAAACTTATACCGAAATCCCTCGACATTAATCAGTGAAGTTGGTTGGCGTCTTTTAATTATTCACCTCTAAATTTCTCCGTAACAAACATTCCAACTCCTTTTGCACGGTCAGCAGCATCAAATGCAATGAATTAATTTATCAAGTGTTCTAACTTTCGGAAGGAGCAATAACATTCTATTCTTTCTCTTGTTCTGACCCCTAGGTTCGATTGCCTAAGCACATCTAATCCGAGATGGATCCCTTGTGGTTTCATTTAATAACTACTGCTGCGCTCATCTCTTGTGCCTATGTCGCATGCGATTCTACCGATGGTAAGTACACATGTTTCATTATTCATGTCTTTTGCCTTTGCCACAATATTATATATCCCATCTATCGCCAAATGGAACTGCGCTTGGAATGTTTGGCCATTTTTAATGCATCCAACTGCTGCGAACAGCCAATCTGGGACCACAGACAAAAATTATGGATATTGTTGATGCTGTGAATTCTTGTAATCTTAAAAATAGTAGAATATGCTGCAGATACACTTTATTTCATTTACTTGATCTGTGATTTACTTTATTTCATTTACTTGTTTGGGATCGCGTGAAATTTATGTAATTTGTCCAAGCAAGATAATGTAAATTTTAAGCTTAATATGACATTTTAGCAATGTATTTTTTATCGTAAAACCTGCTTTACTATTTAGAATTATTGAAAAGGTTGAATTTTGTTTTTAATTGATATTGAAAGAGCAAATATGAATTTAAGCAACTTCTGATAAATTTATCATCCAGGAGTAATAATTGCAAAGAGCCAATAAGGACGCTAATAATAATGAATACTGTACCATTCTTATGCTCCCATCTCGTAAAATGTTGTGATTTCTGTTAAATTATTGATAAAGTTATTTATTATTCAGTATTGTTAGCGCGTTTTAATTATATATTTTATATGTATTTATATTCCCATCTCGTAAAATGTTATGATTTCTGTTAAATTATTGACAAAGTTATTTATTATTCAATATTGTTAGCGCGTTTTAATTATATATTTTATATGTCTATGTCTACCTGGTTTCACTACAACTGCGTCAATGATGCTGAAAGCTGAATTTTGTTATAATTCATGTACAGCCATAGTGGCTCAGGGGATAGAGCGTTCACCTTTCAATGAGTTGAACTGGTTTCGAATCCCAGCAATGGCTAGTCGATACGAATTCCACACACGGCTCGCATCAACCCCAGTGCTGGCGTGAAATATCCTCAGTGGTAGACGGATCATGGGTTAGAATCCCCTTTCCGCCAGGATAGCCATTGAATGTTTTCTTGGTTTTCCATGCGGGTTAGTTCCATCAAAATGTCCTTCACGAAGGCAAATTTCTCCCGATACTTGATCCAGGAGTTCCCTTGTCTTCTAGATTGGGTTCAAAATTACAAAGCTGCAGAGTTAATTTGTAGTCGAAAACCCAAACTTGAGTCGACGACGGTTATAAAATAAAATAATTGTTGAAATTAAATCATATTACGCCTAATTTTTCATGAAATCAAACTAGAGTAAAATTATTTGAGTCTTAAGCACCATATTTTGAATCTTGAGAAACATAAAATAATCTTTATCACTGTATATTACACCAAAAATGCAAAACCAAAACTTTTTTGACCAAAGAAAAATTCACATAAATGCCAAATAAATCTTATCAATATTTTTAAATTGTTCTTGTTTTGTTAAAAAAAATGTATGTTTTGAATAAGTCTTTCTAGAAAAATATTTTATAAGCCTATTAATTTTTTTTTTTTTTTTAAATTTCTGAGTTTATTAGCTTTTTGATACTTAAATACACCTAAAATTGATTTTTACTTAAAACCTGCTCATATGTCTTTTTTTTTTAAATCAGATTCGGTTTAGATATTATTGGAATTTTTTTTTCTCTTGACTGGCTTAACAATCGCTAAAATTACCTTTTTTTTTCTTCAGCTTATTGCTTTTACAATCTGAAGTCGTTTCAAAATAATATTTTCGTAGGTTACAATATTTTAATACGAAATACATATGCGCAAAGTGTCACTTTTTTGCTTGGTTGAGAGAAAATTCAATTTCACAACTAGAAAAGTTTTTTTAATATATTTCGCCCTGTTATTTCCAGCACAAATAGAGGAAACCCAAACTTTCCGAACCTCGTCGGGGGAACATTTAACGTATCATTGTTATTTCTTGCATTACGGTGCTATAAAATTTGAAAATATTTGACTGAGATAGAGTGCTCCTACAGCGAGTTCCGCCGTCAGTGGAACGTCATAACTTACATTTTCGCAATTTAAGTTCGTGGAACGCGCTGTTGAAAAGCATTCTGTGCGCTGTCATATATTATGGCGGTGAACCAGGAATTGTCGTCTCGCATTTCTCTGACAGTTCTGAATTCGCAGAGAACCTCGGTTATTTGTTTTGAGCGGACATTGATATTTTCAATTTCTACTCATTTGGTAGTAGTCGTGCACCAGCTCAAAGAATCGTTGTTTTAATTACTTAGAAGTATTATCAATAATTGTTATACTGCATTATTTAATGTAGTAAGTTTAAGTGCCTTGCACTTGAAACAAAGCTATAATTTTAAACTATATATGCCATCCTGTCGTGAAGAATTTTCTGAGCTTTTGAACGGAAAAATTACTTAAATATTTTAAAAGTTATTAATCTTTTTTAAGAATCGACAATTGTGAAGTAGTATTGTAAAAATTTGCTGCAACTGTAATGTAGTTAACCATATCATCGTGTATATTAAGGCATGCTATATGGCATTATGTCTCTAAATTTCTTAGATCTTTTAAATTTTTTAAATTAAACGAAATTTTCTGGCAGACTCTATACAGTAATGTTTTATTGATTTCACGACTTCGCTGTTTTTCGAAACTCTGTCGCCAAGGAAAATTAAAAATAGCCATAGTTTAAGTTCCTTACACTTGAAGCAATGCCATGATTTTAAACTATATTTATATAGTCGTACCGTGAAGACGTATTTGGGTTTTAGAACAGATTAAAACTTATATGTTTTAAAAGTTATTTAACTTTTTAAAGATCGCCAATTTGGTTACATTTTTCCACTTAGATCAAAATTATCAAAATCACTGCCTTATTCTCAGTTTTTGCGCATTATTTTGAGATCAGATAATGCAGCATTGGAGTAAGTTTTTAAATATTAAAAAATTATGCTACAAACGCTTTACATTTTCCCAACACTGTGGCTTTACTCCATATTGACGTTTTGAGACATTTTTCGAATAAGCATAGGGGCTCTGGCTTCAAATAGGATAAACTTGACGTAGCAATCATGAGTAACTGTTACAATTGCAAATTAATGGCAGTTATGAAATAGCATATTAATCGCAACGAAGCATCATTTCATAAGACAACGGAACCTTCGAAAAACAGCCTTAAGAGACCTCTTTCCGGGGTAAATTTTTAAAACACTTTTAGTTCTCTTTATTTAATTTTCACAAATAAACTAATAGTGGATATTTACTCTAGTATCTTTCGATGCGTGTAAAATACAAGGCCTTCACCCAATCGGAATCTGAGATTCAAAACGTGTAGTATTTTATATACACTTCTATTTATATTATTTTTTTTTGGGGGGGGGGGATTAATCCAATACAATTCTGCAACCAACAGTTTTTAATAGGTAATTAAATTGTAAGCAGTTGTTTGCTTTTAGATTTTTGATAAATATCTTTGTTTTGAGACGTGGTGGCTAAGAGATGGCTGGTCGATACGAATTTCGCTCCCGACTCGCACCTACCACAGTGCTGTCGTAAAATATCTAGAGTTGTAAACGGAACATAGGTTAAAGTCCCCTTGCCTTCAGGCTAACCGTGAAGTGTTTTCGTGGATTTCCTCTCCATTTAACACAAATGTGGTTTAGTTCCTTCAAAAAACTCTCGACGAAAGCAAATTTCTCCCAATACTTGATCCAGGTGTTCTCTTGTCTTCTGGATTGGGCTGCCTCTTGGAAGTTACATGGCTGCGAAGTTGAACATTAGTTGTCGTAAACCCAAAATTGCGTCGGCTGTTCAACGACTGTTATAAAATAAGAGAAATATCTTTGATTTTGTGCAATTAACGTAAAAGAATATTTATCATCATCCAAATCGGTTTAAATTAGTTAAAACTGTAATAAAATTAGTTTTTTTTAATTAAATCTAGAAACTAACAAATTTTTAGTTTTAAAAGACTTACTCAAAACCATAAATCGCATAATTTTTTTTTCCCTTCGAAGCTTTTTTGGAAAATTCCATAAAAGTTCTAAAAATGATCGAGCGCTATTTCTCCTTATCAGATAACGCGACACTTTTATTTTCCACCTTTTTTTTAAAAGGTGTTATGCTTTCGAATGCTACTATATTATCAAAAGCTTGGATACAAAAAGGAAAAAAATCAAGAAAACGCAAATCAAAAATGTAATCTAAAATCTAACATGGCGACGATTTATATTTTGATGTATGTGAAGTAAATATTTTTTGGCCTGTAAGCTATATCTAAGACTCTATCAGCTATCAATTAAAAGAATGGAATAGATCGGCTTAGATCTATTTTATTTTCTTGGACTATTGTTTCGATGCAGCGAAGTAGAGGATCGAGTCAAATTCTCTAACCACTGGACTACCACGGCCCATTCAACTATTTTATTTATGTAATGACTGAGCATAGTTTATATTAATTTCAATTTTATACCTTTCAAAATACACACCAAATAAATGCGCAGTTCCACTTTTCTAATTTAAAGAAATACATCTTTTTTTTTTTTGAAAATAGGTTAGATATCCTGAATTACCATGGCTCATCGTTTTGCTGTTTCGTATCTTAAAATTTAACTTTTTCAGAAGCAGCTCCACAATGATATTGCCCAAATGTTACATTAATTTTAATTGCGTTTCTCTACATTAATTTCAATCGAAAAACATACTTTAATGAACATTTCCCAATAAATTTCTAATTCCACATGCCAATTTAAAAGAAATGCATTTTTTTATATTGAAAATAGTAGATTAGATCTTACGAATTAACTTCGCTCTTCATTTTGCAACTTTGTATCTTCAAATTTTAACTTTCCTTTTAGAAGGAGCCCGCAGGAATAATTCTTGACAACTAACTTTTCCGATCGAATATCGGATATCGATCACCCCCTTTCAGCACAAGTGGGCGCTCATCTCGTACGCGATATCGATATATCGCTGTTGACATTTCTGACAGTTTTGCGATATCGAATTTGTCTGTTTAAAAACAATGTGTTTGGAGACTTTTTTTTTATTTGTTTGTTTTCTTCAGCAGCTTATGCATTCTTTCGTTTGTATCATCTATACTTTTCTCTTTTTTTTAATGTTCCGAGTAAACGTTTTTTCATGATTTTATTTTTAAAAAATTAGTCGCTTTTTAAGCTAGTTTATTTTATTTGTCACATTACTCAAAATGGTACTTAAAATTATAACTTTTTAGCAATAGTGATGATAGAAAATAAATGTTAATCTTATTCTCGTAATTATTTCTTCATTTATTGCAAAATAATTAGCGGAACTTTTGCTTAAATAGATTTCTATGATCTTTTATTACTTTTTGATAAAAAGGACTACATTATAATTTTTCTGTATAACATTATGTGTAATTTTTTAAGTGCTATTGCTTTAAAAAAAATTATTTGACTGAATATTTTTCTTGCTACATTCGGCTTCTAAGATAGTTTTTTCCTTCTATCGTTAATATTTTTAAACATATTTACAACAAATCTTGCATTAAGACTGTTCTGTTGTATGCTTTTTTCTATAAATGAGACTTTTATCCTTGATCTATGCCACATTTTTGTTATAAAGGAGTCAAAGATATTCTTCTCAAATTCGGAGCAATTATCAATTAAAAAGTTATTCTTTGTTTTCTTTAATTTTGTTCAAATGTTTTTCTTTTACTATTCAGAAATCTGACTATGAAACTGTTGTACTGTTGAAACAATGTACAATGAACTGTCGTGTAAGAAATTAATTTTTGATTTTTTGTTAAGCAAAAATTTTGAATAAAAACAAAAATTCAAAACTTCTGAAGTCAAGAAAAGCTATGGGCATTCACCATAAAGAGATTTACTTTAACTGTAAATTTTGCACATAAAAACGTGGTTGCTAAAGAACTGTAGATTTTTTAAAAATTCAATGAAACTGAATTGAAACAAAATACAAATTTCTATATTTCCGACAAATCAATGTCATTGAGATGTTTTCGGAAGATCTTCAGATTCAATTAAGTAAAACATTTCAATTAAACTAGTGATAAATTCAATTAATTTTCAATTGTATGATAAAATTCAATTTAGAAATAATGCGAGTGATGAATTATCACTAAATAATTTTAAAAAATTCGAATTGTCTACGTATCATCTGCATTGTTTTATAGAGTCCTGAAAACCTGCGAATGCGAAACATTAATTCATTATTTTCATCATAAAACTTATACTATAAGTTGAAGGGAATTTTTATTAACTTGAAGGTTAGATAGAAATAGTTTAGAACTAGAAAATCTAGTTTTTGTGGGATGGATGTGGATTATTTTTAGTGAAAAAAAAAGTTTGTCGGGTGGTTCTGGTATTAAATTTCTTTGTTTGCAAATTTTTTTGTGATGTTTTACTTGGAATCATAGTTTGTACTTGCTTATATTATGAAAATTCTATGGTAATTTTTTTTTTCATTGCTAAGTTGGAATTAAATTCAGAATCTTGCTAAAGCGAAAGAAAAATTTTGTTTCATTAAAAATAATTTAAAATTTATACAGTAATTTCATGTTTTCTTTCAGAAGAGTTCAGTTTTAAAAGAGTTTTTATGGGGGGGGAGTGTATTTTTCATTTAAAATGAAAAAGATACAAAAGAACCCATGTAAACCATAAACCCATACCAATCCTGATAATGTTACGAAATCAAATTGGACTAAATTGATCCTTCTGAAAAAATTAAATTATTTATGTCATGCCGAGAGAAATTTTTTCCTGTTACATGAACCAATCAATGCAAATTTTTCTTTCTCAGAATTAAATTCACAGAGAATTAAGTACAAATTTATTGTTATTTTTAAACATTAACAGTATATTTAGCTAAATTTGGGACAACAAAAAGGCATCTAATTTGCAGGGGGGAAAAAATTGTATTACTGAAGTGTTATGCATTGTAATAGGGCAGTATTGTTTTCTATATGTGCCGAATCCTTTTCTGCCTATGTTCTTATGGCACCCAAAGAATAACTCTATTTTTCCATAAACTCTACAGATAATGATGAATGATGTAGTTAAAACAAACTAAGGTTTGCAAAGAATTTAAAACATTGTTTGTGAATATTTTATCCCTAACAGCAATACTAACCTTAGAAACGTTGAAATAAAATGAATTATCTCTGTAGTGTTTTAATATCTTTATAAGAGTGTTAGCAAACTTAACTAAACTCAGTGGCGCATCAGCCCATGAAGGCTCTAGGCCTACTATGCCCATTTCAGTTTTCTGACCTTATGTTCTGGGGTGCAGGAGCAGACGTTTATGACGGGTGGTCAATCGAGTTTTCGGTTTTAGCTTAGTTTAGCTAAGCGAGCCAGTTTCTAGTCTCCAACCATGCTTGGCGCTTATTTTATCGACTCACTGAAGGGATAAGAGACTGAGTCAACCTTACCCGGTCCAAGGATAGAACTCCGAACCTGTTGCAAGAAGGCGCAAGTGCTACCATTCAGCCAAATGGCGTCATAGAGTATTAATACCAATATAGTTATGTAGGGTACCAGTTTTGGTAATTGTGTAAGAAACTACATTTTTAATAATTCAAACAAAGTATGTTTTATTCCAAAAGAAGTTGAATTTAATTTATTATAGTTCGCCTAAGCCATAATTCCAACAGCTAGCTATAAAAATTTACATTGCAACAATATTTATGTAGAGAAAATATCTGATTTATAAATGTCGTTTTATGTTGGAAAAGAATGTGTTAGAATTCAAGTTAAACTTTTATTAAAAGTTATATGTTAATTATTATTTAATTGATTGATGTATTTTATCGGATTAACTAAGACAATTGTAACCCACCGAAGAACAATTAGTATGTCTCACTTCGATGTTACAATTGAAATTTCAAACTGTAGCAATGAAACAAAATTTGGTCAAATGATTTTTTTAACATACCTTTTGTAAAAGTATCACCTCACCTTACTATGTTGATTGTGTATAGTGTTCCTGTTTCATTAATTATCAGTGTTGTTTTCAGATTTCTCTCACAGAGAGTACGTCAAATATTTAACAAGTAAGTGGGTTCAGTGATTAGGGCACATAATTTTAAATCATTTGCTTAACATTCAGACTCTGCACTGAACTCAATCACTTAATGCATTTAACGAAAATTATTTCACTTAACATGCATTTCGAAAAGTAGAATGTTGCATTCGTGCCTTCTTCTTATTCTACCTTTTTTATGATTTATCCCATTCACTTTTTGGAAAATATTTATCATCAAATCTACGTACACATATTTTAATTCAAGCTTCTGAAATTTTGCTACAAATAAAGCTTGCTTATAATGTTTTGTTTTATGTGCATCCATGGCATTTTTCACTACTATTTTTCAAAATCCCTTATGTGCATCTAACTATGTATGTTATCGTCAATGTGTGAAATACTCATATTCTGCACAAATGCTTAATCCTTTTTTTAAAATGCGGAGCTTTTATATTATGTATGAAATATGAGAATTGCTATATAAGGGAAAGTTGGGCAAAACCATGTCCTGAAGATTCATTTTTTCAGAATGTCTAAAAAGATTCGAAAAAATTGTTTCTTTTATCCCTCGGTGACCTTGAAGAGAAAGTTCTTTCCTCCCAGTTTCAGTGTGGGTGGCAAGTAGTTTCAAATAAAAGAGCAGGCTTCTAATAAAATTTTTAAAAAATTTAATTTTTGAACACGCTATTTGTTATATGCTATAAACGAAACTAATACAATTGCTGATCCTAAGCCTGGAACTAGTGTAAAGGGAAGTTACTTGAAAACACTCTCATAGCCGTTTTTAAAAGTTGTTCCATTATCGGATTTTTCGTTATCTGGATCAGCTTTTGTCCTGAGCGGACCTTTGACACTGTCTTTCATTCATCTCTAAATAAGACACTGACTGTTTGCAAATAGTATCATTTGATTTTTGATAGATGGCAACAATAGTTTAGTCAAAAGTACCCGGTCTCTGTACTTTACCTAGTCATTGTATAGAATGCCTGTAGGTTTTTCATTTGCCATTCTATTCTATGACTAGGCAATGTGCAAAGCGTGTATCGTTCCATACTTGGTCTGTAAGTCATCAGTCATTTATTATCGAATGCCTAAACAATGTGTGAAATATTTATCATTTCATGAAATGACTGAGAAATACAATGACTTTGTAGAATACTGGATTTCACACAATGACAGCAATATACACAATTCAAAACCTCCTTAACACTGTTCTTGTTATAAATGGCACACTATCCTGATATTTTTCACTCATTACTAACTAAGAAATACAATGATGGTAACACATACAGTAGAAAACCTCTTGAGCACCATCCTTGTTATAAATTTCACACTATCCTGATATTTTACACTTATTACAAATGTTTTTATTATATTTAAATATTTTTTAAGAGAACTTTTTTTTATTTCTCCTATGCTTAATCATAATAAGTTAAAAAGGAATTTTGTAATAAAGTATTTTACAACAATGTCCCCAGGACGCTATTTCGTCGACTAGCAAGTAGCAAATTGTTAGTTTTTTTTTTCTTTTAAGTACTAGTTATAGAAAGAAGCCATAACAAAGATTACTAGTAACTTCTAATAGTCTGGATTTTTGATCGTTTTTCTTTTTTCACTTGATTTTTCGAACTCCGGTATTTTTAATACCATGTTAATACGACACGTGAATATCAAATTCGAGTAATAATTTTTTCACGTACTCAATTCGCGATGATCTCGTCGTAAATCAACTTAGTCTTGCGACGGTAACAGCATAGTTTTTTAGATTTCGACTTTGGAATTTCAAATTTGAGTAATCACTTTTTGATGTGCTTCATTCGCGACTACTCCATCATTTTTCGGCAATCATCTTTCGTTTTTAAGGTCTTTTTGACATGGATTTTTAAATAATGATATTTTTAATATGATGATATCACAACACGAATTTCAAATTTGACTAATCACTTTTTGGTGCAAGCTTGCCATTGTAAATCAACGTTGTTTTCTGCTCTTTCTCCGGGCAGTTGTTACAGTTGATTGTCTTTCTTCCGACCTAGCAATTTTTACATCGTTTTTAAAATCTCGATATTTTAAATACGATATTATAACTACGTATTCGGATCGCACATTTGAATACTTTAAAATTCATACGAGTATAAATATTTAGCATTCAGTAATCATTTTATTGAAATAACTCATACAGCAATGATTATTGTTGAATTATTTGTGCGACACAGCTTGTATGAACCCTGATTTTACTAATAGTATTTTAGCACTAGAAAGCTTAAGCACTAATTTTGATAAATGAAATCATGCCGAGAATATACCTGATTGTGCTCTTAATGTTTTAAATAAAAGACCATCTTATTGTATCAATCAAAATAAAAAATATTTTTTCATACAATTTTCAGTACATTGTTTTGTTAAAATCCATATTAATCAATTTCAAAAACATATATAATGTGTATCAAAAGTTTTTAAATATTAAATCATTTAAAGCCTTACTGTTGGTCTGACTTAATTACTGTTGATATAGCTTATAAATTATTGTTGGTTTAATTTGCAAATAATTGCTGGTCTATTAAAAAAAAAGTAAAGAACGAAAGAAAGAGCAGCAATTCCAGCTCGAAACATTCGAATACGAACCTCAAAAATCCGGTCTCCTCAATAGTTTTGCTAAGTCCGGATTTTAGATATTTTACTGAGGTTAATAGAGATGTCGAAATTACAAGCTTAAAATTATGAAAAATACGAGATTCCATCATAAAATCAGATGGTCTATTTCTCTTATTTCGGCAATTATTCTATGAATTTCTGCATGATTTGTCAAATCTCAATAATTTAATGTTGTACTAGAACCACCTAATATTTTTCTTTTCTCGATGTAATCAAATTTCGACAATTAAATCGTAAATTCACTTAGTTTTGTCGTTCGTCTTTTCAGCAGTTATCACGACTCATTTTTACGTGGTTTTAAAAATCCCGTGTATTTTTAATAAACATCCGCGAATTTCGAATAGCGCATTTCAGTAATCAGTTTTTGATGCGTCCGATTTCTTCATTAATTCGTTTTCTTTATCAATCGTTTTCCAGCAGCTCTTGTAATGGATTTCCATTGAGTTTTTAAAATGCTTATATTTTTATTATGAAATTGTTACTAAGCATGATTTTCGAAATGCGCATTTAAGTACTTAGTTATTTACGTGATTACGTATTGCGGTCTTTTTCTCCAAGAAGCGTGTTTTATCATTGTTTGATAAAAATATTTTTTAATGTTTAAAATTTTCTAAAGTTATTTGCTTTATATTGCATAGAATTTGGAATCAAAGTAGTATTCTACTTTACGATACGATAGTATTATGATGCGGGCATTTTAGTAGCTCCCCGAGCTTTACGGAACTTTCTGGATTTTTAGAAGTTCGGATTTTCGAGGTCTTTCTAGTAGCAAAAAACATGTCTTTCTATGTGTGAAAATTCCTATTTTACTATATTATTAAATCTGTGATTTGAAATCGACTTAGTGAAACTCTGACTACTTAAAGAGTCCTAAAAAGTTCAAAATACCCAAAGTTTGACTGCTAAAAATTAAATATGGTAATTATTAAGGTGTTGATTAATTGCTATAAGATTATTTTTTCAAACTAAATGGACCTAGAATATTTGGATTGGATATTACAGTAGGAATGTTTCTGAATTGCCTCTTCTTCTTTTTTTCTTCATTTTTTTAAAAATTAATTAATGATACTTTACTCGGATTTTTGCAATTTCCTTTGGCTGATTATCTGCATTAGAAAAAGGTTTCCTCTAACAATGAAAATAATGTGCAAGGAAATTATGTATAAACTTACCTTGAGACCATAGCACCAAAAGCGTTCAGAATGTTTTACTTTATTTTTTCAGAAAGTTTTAATAAACCCTTTGTTGGATTTTGTCTAAATATTTTCACATGGCTGCTTTAGTAAGAGGAAATGTTGTTTCCTAGAGATTTGAAATTCCCAAAATTTTGTTTTTCACTCAATGAAAATACATTTTTATTGTGTATTATGAATATGTATGACTCTTCTTTGAATGCATGAAATTATAGATAAACTTAAAAATGTCTATTTTCTGTTTGTTTGTAGAATATAATTCTTAAAATATGTTTTTTTTTATCAAAAATTTAAAATGATACATTATATTATTTTTTTCTATAACATAACTAGCTCCTTTTAAAACTAAACACAAATATAAAAAAATTAAAATAGAATATAGTGGGATTTTCTTCAGAAAAGTATTTTTTTTCCCTTGCAGATAACATTTCCCTTTTAAAAAAAATTTAAGTGGATCATTTTTGTTGAATATTATTATTTTTTTTTTTTTTTTTTTTGCTTNTTTTTTTTTTTTTTTTTGAAGTGGATTCATTTTATTTGACTTGTTGGTACTTTTAAACCCTAGAAGCGTGTTTTTTTTTATCACTGTTTAATATTTTTATTATTGTTTGATAAAAAAAAAAATTTTAATGTGTAAAATTTGATAGTAAAGTTTTTTACTTTGTGTTGCACAGAATTTGGAATGAATGTAGCATTCTACTTTCAAATTTTATAACAAAATTACATTTTTGCCAAAATAATTATCCTTTTTGTCTTTTTCTTTTTAGCTATGTGCAAACGAGTGATTAAAAAATATATTGCTTTTCTATCTTAAATCGCTTTATAAGATAACTATATTTAACTCTAAATCTTATTGCGTTTTTACAGTTTTAACTTGCAATAAGTTGCACATACAAATGAATAAATGTATTTTATTTCAAAATATTAGCATATAAAAATTTCATGTTTGAGTGCCACTATTTTTAACATTATGTGAAAGCATATATATTGTAAAATTTTTTGTAAATATTATTATTTTTGAAAAATGTTTTATTGTTAAATTATTATCAGAAAAATCTTTTTTCTGCAAATATTATTTTTCAATTTTCTCATAATATAAAACAAATGTTCTAACTTCTTTGGTAATTCAAATTTTCTAATTGTTAGTAATTGTTTGTATTAGCACGTTTTTCACTTTAATTTTTTTTTTAATGACACTTCTGAGATGCTCAGCAAAATACGACAAATTTTGAGATAAATGTATGAAAATGAACTCCTGTCTTCTTGTAATGTAGTGGTTCCCAATTTTTCTAAGCTATGGAACTGTAAATGATCGATCTGTTTTAGCCGGTACCCCAGAATTTATTATAAATCCTGAACACATAACCAATGAAACAGAATTAATTATTTTGAAAAGATTTATGTTACTTAAGTAGTCGTAAAATTTTTTCCCTTCTTAAACATTTATCTAGCATTTTATTCCATTAAATATTTATTAGTATTTCATACTTATTTCATTTCACATTTATTTAATTTACCAGATATTTTATATTTATTTCATTAAAATAACCGAAGCATTAAATAAATTGTTGATTGTTAACTTATTATTGGTTTTAAAATAGTCCTTGTGATGTGTGTGTGTTGAAAAGGTGTTACACAGAACCCAAGGGTTCCGTGGAATACCTTTTGGGAACCACTACTGTAATGTATGAAAACTAATTTTCCATACGCTGGAATACAAATGAATTAAGATGTGTCAAAAGTCCTATATTCCTTTTAAATTTCTCTTATTTGAAACTGAATTTATTCCTAAGAGCCCATACCACGGGAAGAAACCTTTTGTTGAAAATTCTTTTTCTATAGCTATTTTAAAATTTATAGTATAGAAAAAAATGAGTTCAAACAAACCTGAAATAAGCCATGAAGTTTTAAATGGTGAAAAGGAATTTTTAAAATATCCCAAAAATTCTGAGATATATATTCTATAATAATTTGTAACTTATAATTATTCCAATAGATGAAGATAACTTATAATTATTCCAATATTTTTTTTGCTGTTACTTTTGTTGTAATTTATTTACGTCGCACTAGAGCTGCTTAAAGGTGACGATTTGGGAAGCATTCCTGAGGATGATCCGAAGACATGCCATCACAATTTTGATCCTCTGCAGAGGGGATGGCACCCCCGCTTCGGTAGACCGACGAGCTGCACTCGAAGTGGAGCACTTTGCAGTAAAAGAGTTTAACGAGGGCCAATACCGCACACCCTCGGTCCCATTGCAGGTTGATCAAAGTGAACACCCACTGTGTACTAACAGCAGCCAGTGATGCTTAACTTCGGTGATCTGCTGGGAACCATGTCTTAACGATCAGTCCACTGCTGGACCAATTGGAGATGTATCTAATAAGAAGTTACAAGCTGCAAGCTGCATTTCGATGTTTTGAAATTTTTTCAGCAATTGAAACTTCATGTCTTACTCTAGGTTGGTTTGCTGGAATTCACTTTTTTTTTCTTTTAAATTTGTAATAAAGGAAAAAGAGAATTTGGGACGAAAAGTTTATCCTGTGGTATGGTGTCCTCATAATCATATGACATACATGCAACTCAAAATTGGTAGATTAAGATCTGAGTGCCACATTTATTGTATAATTATTTGTAGATGTTTAACACCAAAGTTACCTGTCGTCATGATTTGAAATATAATTTTCATGTTAAATTATCTTAGTTGCATCATTGCTTTTAATTTTCATCATGACGCAGAATTAATGATGTCTAAATTTGCAGATCCGCCTCGCATAGAAACATTTCCTCAAGACCAGACTGTTGCCAGTGGTGGCATTGCAGTGTTTGTTTGCACTGCCATTGGAAACCCAAATCCTCAAATTGAATGGCGAAAGAATGGCAAGAGAGTAACAACCCAAAGATATGCAGCTATAGATATGCCCAATGGCTCAGTGCTTAGAATTGAACCTGTCAGAGCTGGCAGAGATGACGCCACCTATGAATGTGTTGCTGAAAATGGTGTTGGGGAACCTGTAAGAGCATTGGCTGACCTCATTGTGCTACCGGGTAAGTGAAAGAATGTTAGACATTTAAAAAAGTTTTCTTTAAAAATAAAAAAACAGAGTACTTACTAAATAATAAAGCCTTCAATTTTAAGGACTTTATTTCAAAAAATGGTTATTTTTATTATGAAAGGCTGTTTAATCTTAGAAAAACATTTAGAATTTCACAAATTTTAAATTTAGCAAATTAGTATGTGTTCATCAAAAGTTAAAGAATTTACTTTCTTATTTCAGGGTGTTTTTTGAAGTTCTTTTGGCGAAAAAAATATAAAAAGCCTCACTTTTTGTGTGTTAATCTTGAAGCAAGGCCTTAATTTTAAACTTTTTTCTTCAGCTTAATATACTGAACTTTAACTGTTGTGGCCGTACGCCATTAAGGCAAACGGAATTGCGCCTCTTTTTGTTTTCCAGTGGAGCCGTCTTATGTCCAAGAATTTGGTTTCTACCACACACATTCGTCATAGCCCGTTTATAGGGCGGACCCATTCATGCATCCAAAGATCGTAATTTAGATCTTAACCAGAATGATCAATCTCTAATTCAGTACCCTTACATGCATAATTTGTTATGGAAACAGGGAGGACTAGCAGATTTAAGATGCACCAGTCACCATTTACCACGCGGGGAGTTTTCGGCCTGCGGGGATCAAACTCACGACCTCTTGAACATGCGTCCAGTGCCCTACCAATCAGGTTATCCCAGCCCTGAACTTGAAATGAGCAGCAGTTATAAACATTAAAAATTTATTTAAAACTTTTTTGTAAAAAAATATTTGATTTTAATATTTTTTTTTATTTGTTATTTCAATAAAACAAGAATGGTTCATTTAATATGCACAGTTTTTTTTTTAAACTCTAGTTTGGAGTTTGTCTCCAAATGTTTGTAAAAGTGTTCCCCTAACTTTCATTCGAACAACTGAGACTATCATGTCTGAGCATGAACTGGCTTTAACTGATACAGATTTGTGAATGATTATATCTTTTAATAACAAAAGGTAATCTGCTTTTCCATGACATGCCAATTAATTATAAGCCAATGAAAATTTTAGCACCATAGATTTTCCAAATCAAGTTTTCTGAATGCAACAATAAAGAAAAACTGGTTCCCTTCTTCTGCTAAAGTGTTAAATATTTAATTTGTTAAAATCATATACTAATAAGTACTTTTTTTTATCTTGTGATATAATAAAAAAAATTAAATCCATATTGAAATTTATTCTAAGACTCCTAAATTATTAATATACAATATTGCAAAATTAATAGATTGCTTAATGTACTTGAATGTAATTAGAATATAAGCATGCACCTAATTATTTAAATTCATATTGATAAATGAATGAAAAAATAAAATAACTTGTTTTTATTCATATACTATAGAAACCTGATATCATTTTTACTCTTAATGAATTTTGGTGAAAATTGAAAAGTCTAATTTCTTGAGTTATGAATAATCTTATAAATGTTTAAACACTTGCAAGCAAATTGCACTAGTGTTTATGAACACTAAAAAAAATATTAACAAGTTATGGAGTTCTTAAAATATTAGTAAATCATAAGAAAAACTATTTTATAATTATTACGGATATTGTTCATGAAACATGAATAATATAAATAAAATAATTTCAGTTATTTAAGAAATAGAAACACTTCCTGTTTATTTTTTATAAAGATATACATGTATGCAAGCTAAATTATGATACACAGCAATGCAAATCATACTTTATTGTAGTTTTTTACGTTTTTGAATTGTAAATGTACAACAATTGTAAATTGTCCTTTTATTCTTTTGCGAGTATCTGAATCATCTGTGGTAAATAAATAAAATTTTATATGAATTTTATCCTGTACAAAATCATTATAATGCAAACCTTGAAATCTGAGACTTGATGTTTAATGAAATTTTGTATTCTCTAGATCATTTCATCCATCGTTACATTTACCTACTAAATATGGCAGCATTAGACTGAAACAAAGCAATTTTGAAATGCTTTTATATAATTTTTAAACACAAATATATTTAAAAACACGAAATATACATTTAAGTATTCATAACTTACAGAAATAAAAATTAACTTTCTTCTGCATTAGAACTAATAATAAACAAATTAATCAATTTTTGTTTGCTAAGCTTTTGAAATTTTGGCCTCTTAGATGTAATAATTAATTTAGTAATTAAAAAATAACGTTATAAGTTGATAGTTCATGCACAGTTATAGAAATTGTTTAGACCCACAAAGCTACTGTGATTTATGGAGAATTACAGTTTTTAGAATTGCATTATATAGATCTTCTACGTATAACCAAACAAACACATCAAATTGTACAACCCAAAGGAAGAAAGAATTTATGTGATTCTCACTGCAAAATTTCTTTTAGCTGATAATGTTTATGAACAAAATACTAATTAAATATCTATAAAGCATAATTACAATGTATGTGATCAATATAAAATGTTAGCAATAGTATAGATCTAGGGTGGCGAACCTTTGTACTCCAACGTGCCATTTTTTTCTAAAAAATTGTTTAATGAGATCATAGACGTGCCGTCAAATAATTTTGACTTCGTGATTATTGGGAAAATAATAATACTAAATGCTATCAACTCAAAACTTTTTATTTACATTGAAAAAAAAAACATTTTGCAATGTCTCAGTTATACGCGTTATTCAACTTAAAGTAACATCAGTGTGACTTCTGTTGTTGTAGATTAGATGACAAATAACTTAGATTAGGTTGTAAGATGTTAGTTTAAGCAGAATTGTTAATTTTTTTGTTAGTTATTTATTGTTATCTTGTTTTTTATGGTTATTAGTTCTTTTTTTAGCATTAATTGTTAATTTTTTTATTAATAATTGTTTATTATTTTGTGTGTTTTTTGTGAATTTTAATTTAATTGTTAAATATGCTTCATAGTGTAATAACATTTGCGTAATAACAATTCATAGTGTAATAACAAATGTGATCGGTGGTGTGCCCAAAATATTGTGTCGGGTGCCATAAATGGCATGCGTGCCATTGGTTCACCATCCCTGGTATAGATAGATATTTATTTATAGTGCTCAATGTTTTTTGTATTCAAATTATTATTTTTTCCTTTCAAAAATGATTTTTAAAAATAATTATTTTTATATAATTCTTAATGCAACCTTCTTATTGCAGAGAATGCTTTACCGCCTGGATTTCCCACTTTTGTTCGGCAGCCCAACATGCAAGGCATTGAAAAGGGCCGAAGTGCTCTTCTCCCATGCCAGGCAGAGGGTGATCCAGAACCCAATATCAGGTGGTTAAAAAACATGATACCCTTGGATATGACAATACCTCGATACTCTTTGGTACAAGGATGTAAGTCCCCTACAACTTTCTATTATTTTAAACAGTCTAAGATACCCATTTAAAATTGAATTGAAATGATGTATAAGTGGTTTCAAAGAAAATGATACCCTAGATATACCTCGATATTCTTTGGTACAAGGATGTAAGTTTCTACAACCTTTTATTGATTTAAGCATAATGCAGTCTAAGATACCCATTTAAAATTGAATTGAAATGATGTATGGTTTTAAAAAAAATTATACCCTAGATATACCTCGATATTCTTTGGTACAATTATGTAAGTTCCTACAACCTTTTATTTATTTAAGCATAATGTAGTCTAAGATACCCATTTAAAATTGAATTGAAATGATGTATAAGTGGTTTAAAAAAAATGATACCCTAGATATACCTCAATATTCTTTGGTACAATTATGTAAGTTCCTACAATCTTTTATTGATATAAGCATAATGTAGTCTAAGATACACATTTAAAATTGAATTGAAATGATGTATAAGTGGTTTTAAAAAAAAAATGATACCCTAGATGTACCTCGATATTCTTTGGTACAAGGATGTGAGTTCCCACAATCTTTTATTGATTTAAGCATAATGTAATCTAAGATACACATTTAAAATTGAATTGAAATATTGTAGCATGTGATTAAAAAAAACACGATACCCTTATATATGTTTAACGAATATGCTTTGATTATCCTGCTTTATTGATTTTTCATTAATTGAATGTACCTTACCATTATTTTTGTTTACCTTTTTCTTTTATGTTTGACTTCAATATTCATCTAAATTCATTTCTATTAACTTTAGAATAATTCCACCATTTACAAATGTCATATTTGCAGCCTTTAAAAGCATACAACTCCGTTTAAAAAAATTGTACAATTCTAATAATTTTTGTAAAAAAAGTCTCAGTCTCATTTACTCTCGCTCCAACTTTTAGTAATTTTTTACATAAAAAAATTTAAAAATTTTAAACTAAGTGTTACATATGTGACACAATATATTACACCCATAACACTTAATTTTTAATTTCAAAAAATTTTAACTTTTAAAGGTTTTTAAAAATTGGAGTAAGTAAAAATTACTCTAAGACTTATTTCATAAACATTTTTGAACTGCTCAAATTTTTTTAACTGATATTATATGTTTTTATAATTGGGAAATGCAGCATTCATAAATGATGGTGGAATTGCCCTTTAGCATTATTTCTTTCTTCAATCGTTAACATTTTCTTTCAACATTATTCATTTATTACATAATATATTTCTTTTAGATTCTTTACAAATATCTGATGCCGAAGAGGAAGACCAGGGTAATTATGAATGCATGGCTGAAAATTCTCTTGGCTCAGCATTGTCTGTCATGGCAACACTGTTTGTCAGAGGTATGTCATTGTTTATTTTATTGTCCTCAAAGAATTCTATGGCAAGACCTATTTAAACTTTTCGAGAAATATCAGACAACTTTTAATTTTAATCCAAGGAAATTTCTTTATTTTTGTTTTAAAGAACTAGTACTGAATTTAAAAATAAAAAAATAAGTAAATGAAATAAAATAAAAAAAAATTTAAAAAAAAAAAAACAGATTTTGTTGTGCTTATATTGAAAATGAAAACTGGATAGAACAAGTTTTTCGAACTAATGTTTTCATTTTTATCAACTTGCCAATTTTTATAACCTGTGCTACTAAATACAAACTATTTTTTACTTTATTATATTATAACTTTTCCTTTACTTGTATGCTAAAGCTAAAACACTATGTAGAATTGCCATTGATGAAAAAATGTGTTTTTGTTTTTGTGTGCTTAATTAAGTTGGGGAAAATATGTACAAAAAATATTAATGTTTTTTCATATAGGGTTATCCAATAGAATCTAGTTAATTAGAGTTTAGATTGTTTGAGTTTTTCGTAAATCCAAGTTTGTGAAAAAAATTTATTTAGCTCCCAAAAAATGCCTTCCATGTACGTGAAAGAATAACTACACCTATAATATTATTTTTTAACTAAGTATGTTGAAGCACAAACATCTTTTTTGATGGTGATAAACGAACTTAACTTCAAAGAAATTATTCACAAANTCTAGTATCAAACTAACTAGATACCAATAGTATCTAGTTAGTTTGAGTTTGTCATAAATCCAAGTTTGTGAGAAAAAAAATTTTTAGCTCCCAAAAAATGCCTTCCATGTACGTGAAAGAATAACTACACCTATAATATTATTTTTTAACTAAGTATGTTGAAGCACAAACATCTTTTTTGATGGTGATAAACGAACTTAACTTCAAAGAAATTATTCACAAACTGGGAGTTTATTTACTTGGTGTTGTGAAAATGCAATAGAATAAAGAATAATGATGTTCTGGATGTCTCAACAGCTTTCAAAGCTATGTTAAGAAAAAATGATGTGGATTCTCAAAATGAGGATAAACTAAGTTGGGATGGGATACAGGAAGCATTTTTACCAGCAAATATCTTAAATTAAATTTATCCAATGCCAAAATACTTAAGTAAATTATTGTTGCAAATTGCTTTAATCTCTTTTACGAGCCACAAAAGGTAAGAAAACAATTGTAGGAGCTTTAAAAAAAGTTACTGTGACGGATGTTGTTTATTGGGTAGCTAAATATTACACTGCAATTTAATAATTGCTTTATTTCTTGTTTATATATTAAATTATTTCAAGAATGCGAATTTGCAATAGTTTGAGCTAGATCCGGTCCTGCTCACCTTGAATTATCAAAACTATATTTTGAATTCTGATAAAATAAATAAAAAACAGCCAGGTGGCGGAGTGGTTAGCTTGTATGACTGCAAAGCCAATGGGTTTGAATCCCCCTCAGGGCATGGATGTTTCTCAGTATGTTGTCCTTTGTTATGGGTAAATGTGGCCTACTCTATGAATAGGTATCTATGGCAGTATGGTGTAGTGACTTAGGTCACAAGGCGCTATCCAGCCAACGCAAAATGAGCAACACTTCCGGTGCCTTCCATGGCAAAGAACCCCCCATTAAAAAAAAATTATTTAAAGGAACAAACTGTTTATATTATCATATGCATTCAAATTTTAGTTTTAAAATTGTCAACATATGCTTTTTTTATGTAACATGTTTTAAATATTTTCAGTGAGGAGAGTTCCACCTTACTTCTCTATTCGTCCTGAAAATCTTTATGAAGTGATGCCTGGAAGTTCATTGAATATCACTTGTGTAGCTGTTGGTTCCCCAATGCCATTTGTGAAGTGGAGAAAGGGTCTCGTTGATATCACTCCTGATCACACTATTCCCATTGGAAGAAATGTTCTGGTGCTTACTGATATAACCGATTCTGCTAACTACACTTGCATTGCTGCCTCTAAACTTGGCACCCTCGAAACCACTGCTCAGGTTGTCGTACAAGGTGAGACACAATTATTCACACTAAAGGAGAGCGCAAGCTCGGAACTAGCAGCTTTTTTGTCCCTCAGTGAAATAGATATCCCACAAAAACAAATTGAAAGGAATGTTATATTCCAGAAGAACAAATTGCTTAAATAAGGCATTCTGCATTCTAATTCCTCATAAATCTATCAATCCTTATCTCCCCCTCTGCTGACCAGACGAGTGGTCTCTCGCTGTTCAAGCCCCTGTCCTCTAGCATCCACCATGTAAAAGGGGGCAACCACAAACAATTAGTAACTTACAAATCATCAATTTGTTTTTGTGGGATATCTATTTCATTGAAGGAGGAAAAAGCTGCTAGCTCCGAGCTTGTGCTTTCCCTTACTTAAGAGGATGCCAAATTCTCTTTAATCTTCATTACTGATTTAAAAGAAAGAAAAAGTAAATTCAGGTAAACCTAGAGTTTGTCATGAAACTTTAATTGCTGAAAAAAATACTTCAAAATATTAAAATGCAAGCAAATTATTAGAAAGAATTTATTTTCATTTGTATATTTTAAAATTTTCTTTTTAGTATTCAAAACTTTGTGGCTTACTCTAGGTATGTCTGATTTCACTTTTTCTACGCTTTCAATTTTAAATTAATAATGAACGAAAGAAAGAGAGTTTGCGAGGAAAATTTTCTTCTTCAGTATGGCATCCTCTTTACCAGCCATGAGATTCTTCCTCTTATTTGCTATTCCTCTCTTTTTTTATCACTTTCTACTCTTTTTAATATTTTTATTATTCACTTATCTGATTTTTATTATACAGTCTACTTGAATTTTATTAATGTAATAATACTTGTATTATTGTAATAATTCTTGCATTTTAAAACAAAGAACTTCTATATGTTACACAACATACCTTTTATCCAGTTGCATAACGCTTTTTTAAATGCATGGCTTTGTTAAACTAAGTACAATATTTATCAATTACGAGTAAATTATTGCAACTTTTTTCATGCTCACAATATAACGACCTCACGTTAAAACGTTCATTTTAGTTTAGATCTTCGGAGTCAGTGCATTGTGTGCAGTCTCAGTCTGTGTTTATAAGGATGTTGAAAATACCATCCTGCTGTAATTTTTTCTCATAAGCTTTTGAAAATGACCATTCTACCATTAACTAAATAACTGACCATTCTACCATTTCTGTTTCTCCCTTCTTCATTATGCAGTTTTAACAGGAAATAGGGAAACAGTATGAAAGTATTTAATTTAATATATAATCTTTAATTAATAATATAGTCTCTTCTTTTTTATTTTATTTCGAAAGCGTATTTTATTTATGTTTTGTATTTACTTTCAGCACTTCCAAGACCTCCAACAAATGTTCGAATATCAGATGTGACTGCAACGTCTGTTCGCTTATCATGGTCATACGATATAGGTTCAGAAAATATTATTTATTATGTCATACAATATAAACCAAAACAAGCTAACCAAGAATATAGCGAAATAAGTGGTATTACTACAATGTTTTATACTGTACGTGACCTGAGCCCATATACAGAGTATGAATTCTATGTTATTGCTGTAAATGGTATTGGAAGAGGCTCCCCAAGTACTCCTGTTGTTGCTACTACAGGCGAAACAGGTAAATATATATATCCTCTTCAATACATAGTTTTCTTAAATTAAGATTATTCTTGCTACAGAAAATTATAAATAATGTTCTTTACCAAGTTAGTCTGTGAGCACAATCCTTTAACTTAAAATTGAGGCAAATGTCTTATTATTATATCTAGTTTTCACCTTTATGAATAATAAATTATTTATTACTAAAAAAATATTTTAACTTAGGGAAAAGAAGTTATTAATCTTTATTCTATCAAAATATCAAAAAATTTCTAAATTATTATTCAACTTCAAATTTATTTTTTATCTATGTTAATCGTTTTTAAGATCAATAAGTTTACTAGATTCATTATAAGGATTTTCTGCTTTGCTGTTACTTTAGATTTTTAAATTTAGATGTGTAATTCAGATTTTTTAAAGATATAAAGTAAAATTACACTATCAATGAAAATTAAAGTCAATCTGTAGTATACATTTAATGCTTTTTAATCATATTTTGAAAACTCACTTATTTGTAAATCTGTCTTTAATTTTCTCTATTAGTATTTAAATATGTCCTTAATTTCCTGTTCTAACTTTTAAATAAGTCTTCAGATTTTTTTAAACTACTTAGTTTTTGAAAATAATAATAGTTTTTAATCAATATATAATTGTGCTTGTTTGTTCTTAAGTTCTGTGCTAGATAGCATTATATTTTAAATCAATGTAAAATTTCATAATCATTTAACTTGATCTTTCTAATATAAAGCTGAAAACTCTTTTTAATTCCTTAATCAACATTTTTTATTTCTTTAGTCTATATTTTTTAATTCTTTAGTCTACATTCTTTAAATCTTTAGTCTACATTCTTTAATTTTTTTTCTCATTTTGTTGTAACTTGATTATAAAATTCTTCTTTACTTTAAGAAAAAAATTGTTTGAATATTAATTTAATTTTCGAAAAACAAAATGTTTAAATTATAAACTTGTATAAAAATGTTCTTGATATTTCCAAATTCCTAATCATATGAAGCTTTTTTTATAAATTAATGATTTAAACTTTTTATGGTATTTTAATAAATACCCTATTTTAGTTAATAATTTAATGAGTCGTAGGTTTGATATAATTAGTTATAGTACCTGAAAATAATTTGTTAACCATAATATTTTACATCCTTCAGATTACAGGACTGAGCCAGGTATTTTTTGTACTCCTATACTTTTCTTTATTTTTAGGCTGTGTATTCTCTGTATAATCCAGTTGCAGAGTTTTATTTATTTGTAATTTATTATAGTTTAGTATTTGGAATAAAATTAAAGTTACCAAGTTTTGTATATAAAAATACAGTAGAGTAAGTGATGTTTAGTAATTAAAAGGCTAAAATAAATGATAATTTATTTTTTGAAGAAAAATACTTTAATTTCAGTACATGTGTCATTATAATGAAATATTGCTCGATGAACTTTTAAGGATTGGCAATTGGCATGTTAAATCAGATACTTAACCTACTGAGCTTTTGATATTTAAGTAAATTTCCAAAGAAATTTCTCTGCAATACACAACTTTCTTTTTGAATATCAAATGAAAGCTTCTTTTTTTTTTTTTTTTTTTTTTTTTTTTTTTNTTTGGCAGGTGAAAAGTAGGTAGGTACTTTATTTACGTTGCAGTAGAGCTGCACAATGAGCTATTGGCAACGGTCTGGGAAATATCCCAGAGGATGAACCAAAGACACACCGTTGCAATTTTGATCCTCTGTAGAGGGGATGGCTCCCCTGCTTTGATAGCCCGACAACCTGCGCGCGACGTTGATCATTTTATGGTTGAGCAGTTAAACCAGGACCGATACCACGCAACCTCGGACCCTACGCCGGCTGATCAAAGTGGCCTCCCACCCGGCAGGTGAAGGGCCATTTTAAAGTATTACAAATGCTCATTGTCTTGACATCTGCCACACATATGAAGTATCTTTAAGCAACTGTTTTTTTATTTTATTTTTTTGGATTTAAGTTGCGTTGTTGTAAAACTAACTGTTGAGGTTTTGTGTTTTTTCGCTAATATAACATAAGTGCATGTTTATATTACCTTTGATGGCACAGGGTTTAAGACACTGAGCTGTTATTATAGAACTGGGTATCTATCGTATGTGACAGTTTAAAGTTTGCCCAACTGCAGATCGATGCATATCAGGTATCTTGGGAAATTTCCACGCTAACAACATTATGATGGCGCAGGGTTATGATGGCACAGGGCACTCAGGAAGAGCTGCGTTTTTATCATTGGTGACAGCTTAAAATTTGCCCAGATCGATGTCTATCAGTGCAGATTGATATATACCAGTTAGCTTGGGAAATTTCCAAGTCACAACATTTCCATTATCTTCGACCATGAACTTTCGCGGCTTTAACCTCCTTGGTAATGCTTTTCAAATATATATTTTGCTCACACCACCTTTAAGTGACTATGCCTGATGTTTGCTGGCGTTTTCTTGTGTTTTAAGTGGAGTTTATAATTAATTATCAAGATGCAGATACTTATTTTTGTGAACCAAGATGGGAGAGATTAACAACTCATGTGTATTTGAGAAACATCAAATTTTTCATTTAACACATTTATCCCGACTTTATATATAACTTCAACCCCCCCCCCTCTTTATAATTCTAAATTGCGTCACAAATAACTAAATCATTCATAAATTATAGAAGTTAAAATATTTTAATTTACACAGACAAATGATAATTCTGAAAAAATGTCCTACCGCAATGAATGTTCTTGGGAAAAAAAACTGTCCTAAAAATATGACACTGCACATTAACTTTTTAATATAGTAAATGATGAAAATGATAAATCAAGAAAACTTTAAGAACCAAATTCTCATTGTGTAAAGTTGTTTTATTTAACCTGCCACTGGGTTGTATATGAACATTTCGTTATAGCTAAGTGTGTCGATTTGTGTTTTTTGTCAATTTAATGTAAAATAGTGTGTAAATCATTATTTCCATGAGAATTTTCTATTACATGTTATGAAAAATTAAGTTATTGGTTAAAAGTTTTGTTTTTAAAGTTTTTTTATTATATATATTCATGTTGTGAACAAGAAATTTGTCTATTTTTTTAATGCCACATCTAAAAGAAAAAATATTTCTTGTGTTTTATAAACACTCAAAATTTAGTTCAATAAATATAAAAAATTGCCTTCAAATTTTTCTGATGTAAATAAGTTGGAGAAGCCTTATCTATTCTAATGTTGAATTCTAATAATGTTTCCTCTTATTATTTACAATCATAGTTTTGTCCAATAAGCATTATTAATTTATAAAGTAAATTAAACATTTTTCTTAAAAACATCTAAAACTCTTAAAACTCATTGCAAATTACTATTAATGTATATAAGTTAAAGTTATTAAATTATATTAATATTGTAATAATAGCTATTACTATTTATTCATAAAAAAATTTGTAATCAAAATATTGGAAAAAGTAGCTGACACATTTTTTTAGGCTTTTTTTTATTGTTATTACTAATAATAGTTCTTTTAAACCGACCACTTGTCAAAGTTTTGTTCCTAAGCTCTAGAAAATTTCACCATTTATAAAAAATTAAACCTTCAGTAAATCTAACGTTTATGTAAATAAAATAACAGATCTATCTTTTTTTTTTTTGTGAGCATCTTTAATATTATAGCATTTTTTTTTTTACTTACACATATGCATTAAAAACAGTTTGTATGTACTATTTGAAACAATTAGATATGATATTGAATCATGAAAATTTTTGCCACTCTGCAGATTTAATTTCATATTTTGTTCTAATGTCTTAATTTTGCATTTCCAACAAAATTTATCTTTATAATTTTATTTCTTACAAATAGTTCTCAAAAAGGATCTAGAAATGTTATTTGGAAACCATTTATGCAAAATATATCCCATATATATATCCCCTTGTTTTGTCTTATTGTTTTAGAAATTCAGTATGTTTTAAATGCCTTATAAACCAGACCAAAATGTACTAACCTTAAAAAAGTGCAGCTATTGCACTTAGCATTTATTCTTTTGCACATAGTTTTTTAAAAAAATGCACTGGAATTTCTAGACCATTTTTTTTCAACGAGAATGATCACAAGCTTTGTGAAAAATGAATTTTGTAGATTCTATTTTACTTTTAGTGTTGGAAAAATGATTTATTCTTATTAGTGTATGAATAGAATATGAACTTTTTCATCTATGCATTGCATGCTCTCTCACCATTTACTATCATTATTAACTGATCATCAAATGTATTTAAAAAGTAACTAGTCTTAATAAGTGGCATAGCTTGCCTGAAATTCCTGCACTTTAGCATTTGAACCTTTTTATCTCTTTGTTTTATTTCCTCCTTCCCCAGTGGAGTCCTACGGAGGCAGCAGTAAGTGTCACACAATCTCCTACGTGTCACCCTTTTTCATATATTATTGCATGTTACTCTTTTTTCCTCTTCCTCTTCTCATCACCAGATAGATACTCATGTGTTGAAACACCAGCAACTACTTATGGGTTTATTTTCCCCATGAATATACATTTGAACTTGATGTACAATTTAGCAACATTAATAAATGCATATTTAAAAAACGAAAAAAGTTAGAGTAAGTGTATTTGTGGAAGGCTATACCAGTTTTAATTTAATTTATCTATTTATTTATTTTATGGCTGATAGAGCCTGCTGTTTTATTTTATAACTGTCATTGAACAATTGACCCAATGTTTGGTTGTACAGGGTTGCCACAGGCGACTAAAATGTATAACTATTTTTAGCATGAGGCGACTATGGCTACTTTTTTTGCCTGAAAAGGTTAAAAAAGCAACTATTTTCAGAAAAAGGAGACAATTGGGAGACTTTTCTGTACTCCTAGAAAAAAAAAATTTCTTCTTTAAAACATATTTTTAATTCGTTCAATCTGCACAGATTCCATTGTGAGTCTATTTCATTTCTCAATCCCTTTTTTAATGATTATTACTACAAAATAATCACTGAGTAATCACTTGAGTAATCGCTTTTCATATTTATATAAACATTAACGTTTATATAAAAATTATCATATTTGCGAACAACTTGACTGAATGGATCATGGTATGTGACAATTAAGTCATTAACAAAATTTTAGTCATATTTTTGATGAATTTTTGTTCTTCTTAAGGCAACTATTTTCCTAGTTTTTGGTTCATGCTTTAGGCATTTAAAAGCAACTATTATTTTTTTCTGTGGCAGCCCTGGGTATACGACACTACTAATGTTCAACTCTGTACCCTTGAAATTTTGAACCCAATCCAGAAAAAAAGGGAACTCCTGGATCAAGAATTGGGAGAAATTTATCTTTGTGGATGACTTTTTGATGGAAATAACCCACATTTGAGTTACATAGAGAGGAAAACCACGGAAAAATAATATAAAATATAGATAAAAGAAAAGTAATATATACAGTAGAGTCCCGATTATCCGAATTAATGTGGACCACGACTAACTCGGATAACTGACAAACTCGGTTAAAACAAAGAGTATAAAAAAAGAAAGGAAAAGAGTTGGTGTAAATGTAATATATTTAAGAAATATAAAATTTATACGAGTATACCACATGTAATTCCTATTATTATTAAAAAGCTTACTTGAAAAAACTTAAAAAGTATACTTTGCGAGAATTAAGGAGTTTTTACTTAAAAAAAGTCCTTAATCGTTTTTTGTTTTACATAACTTTGGTGCTTTTCTGCAGCAATGTTTCGCCATTTCTTTGGGATAACAGGAAGGCTGGTGTTGCCTCTTTATGTGAGCGGAAAATTCATATTAAAAAGTTTTAAACTGTGTAGCTTATTTAAATGACTAAGTCAAGTTTTAGTTCTTATAATTTCTGATGGATGACAACTATGTATTACATATTTCAAAGTTATTGCCGTGACAAATAATTCATATTTCTATTAAATTAAAATTGCTCCTTCTACAACAAATTCTTATTTTGAGTACTAAATCTTTTTTTCTTGATGACTTCATGACAGTTTTTAACCCCATATTAACAGAAGAACCTGGTTAGAGTTACTTTAAACATCTAGAAACTTGTTACAAATATTAAATGTAGAAACTTTGCTATCTTCAATTTTAAGTACTCATTTTGCATTCCATTTTTATATCTGATTAAATTTTCAGCAAAATAATAAAAACTCGGTACCATTTGGTGCTGTGCTAACCACATTTAAATCATTTTATTTCTGTTGAAAAATATTCTTTACTGGTAATTTTATACTAATTCTGATCTTTAAAACTGGTTGACTATTTTTTACTGATATAATCTTATTTTTTTTCTGTAAATTTTCCTCTGTTATTTGTTGTCTGTTTCTTGCTCTCTTTGTGTGGTTGACTGTCCCATTAAACGTTCCTTTTGTGTATGTGATATTAATGTTGTGGTGTGTGTTTTAATTTAATGAATAATTGTACAAATATTAATTATATTTTCCAAAAATTAAAAATAATATTTAAGCTTTTTCATTATCCAAATTCAGTTTTAGTATGTGTAGGCTTATATTTAATAAATTCTTATTCATACACCATTTAATATTTAAAAATTAATTCAATTTAGATACACTGTTCTGGTCTAGTTTTAATAAAATGCTATTGTTTACACCTAAAAATAAACAGATTAACTATTTATATTTTTTTAGCTACAATATTACAAACTTTGATCCTTAATTGTACAGGTTTAGGGAATAGTTTTAATGTATCATGTGGTTACTAGGAGTAACATCAATCTAGGATTCGAAGTATTATTTGTAATTTCACATTAAGGAATTCTTACAGCTGATGTTATTTGTTTCCTCCTTAATTCTTTCTTTTCATTGACAGAATAATATTTTGTTTTTGACCAAGTGGAATAGATAAATTATAATCTATTCTTCTTGCTCCAAAGTCTGCTGGTGTTTCTACTAACAGATTTTCTTTCAATTTGAAAATAGTAAAATGCATTGTTCTTAATTGTAAATGAAATGCTATGTGCAAGAATTATATGTGTTGAATTGCTTTTGATTTTTCTAAAAATACTTAGTTTTAATTTATGCTTTCATGCAACTGGGTCTTATTTTAGACTTCTAATTGCAATCAAGTTGACATTTACAGAATATTTTTTTTTTAATATTGAATTATTTTTTCTATTTTCAAATTATATAGAAGTATGGGTATCTATTGATCACTTCTATCCAAATCTTTTTTTTTTTTCCTAACTTGCCTGAATATTGCATGTCCTTTCATTATTTTCATTATATTCTTAAGTCATCAATTGTTTATAAATCATCTTATTTAATACTATTTAAGAATCACATTGTTAGTTTAAAGGAATGTCCCATATGTAGTGCTATAATAAAATACTGTATATTAAATGGTATACAAAGTTTATCCATAAAGTAAGTACCATTTGAATATTAAAATACATTGCCCATTAATTTTCGTTTGTATTTTGATACAGAAAAAAATCTAAACACTAAAAACTACTTTTTGACGTATGTGCCATGTGAATTAAGATGTGTCGTATTTTGGCACTTACCGATTTTACTGAATTTGACCACTTGCTACCTAAAAAATTTAGAACGTTTACCCATGGGTGCAAGTCTTCCGTCCCCAGGACGGATTTCCGTCTTTCGAAATTGTCCGCGGACGGAAGTAAGACGGAAACAAGACTGACTCGAAGACGGAAATCGGAATTTTTTTTTTCTGTCCTTAAAAATATTTTTTAGGTCTACGTTATTGGTCTACTTTCTTATGTCCTGTTGTTATTTTATCAAAAGACAGATGAATAAATATTTTTTGTACAGTATTTAAACTTGATGTATTATGGTAAAGCTTTCTTAGATAGTTTGCATATGTCGAGGGGGTATTGTGCATGTTAGGTATTTCAGTCAAAAAATTTTCAGTCTTGGCCTTCTTTCCAACTTGCACCCATGCGTTTACCTCAATCTCATCATGACTTGTAAACTGCTGATTGCTGGAAATTTCTCGAAATATATAAACAAATGAAAGTCAGATCTGATGGAGCTAGATCCAGACTTTAACGAGGGTGATATAATTGTTCCCAACAAAGTGAATTTCTCCAAGTTTATTATTTCCCATTAATTTTCATTTGTATTCTGATAAAGAAAAAAGTCTAAATG
This sequence comes from Parasteatoda tepidariorum, assembly GCF_043381705.1. NCBI lineage: Eukaryota > Metazoa > Arthropoda > Arachnida > Araneae > Theridiidae > Parasteatoda > Parasteatoda tepidariorum. Next base: position 16,271,040 of record NC_092209.1, read on the forward strand.
CTTAAAACTATTTTTTGACACATGTGCCATGTTAATTAAGAAGTGTCATATTTTGGCACTAATTAGCACATACCGATTTTACTGAATTTGACCACTTGCAACCTATAAAATTTAGAACGTTTACCTCAATCTCATCATGACTTGCAAACTGCTGATGGCTGTAAATTTCTTGAGATACATAAACAAATAAAAGTCAGATCAGATGGAGCTAGATCCAGACTTTAAAGAGGGTGATATAATTGTTCCCAGCAAAGTGAATTTCACCAAGTTTATTATTTCTTAGATTAAGAAATTTGAAAATAGCTCTCTTTCCTTGGCTGGTGAGAATGAAACAAAATGGCTAAACTAATTTGCTGAATGATGTAACTATGTATATTTGACCTTTGTCAGAGGCATAAGAGATATTGACATACTGTGCTTACTTTCTGGCTCAGCTTAGTGTATCATTTTGTACACATACTTGAGAATGATTCAAACTTAATTGATGTAATGTAGCAGCTTACTGATGTGATTGTAATATAATGTTTGTTTATGTATTGTAGTTTACAAATATAGTTTAAAAACTAATGTCATGATTATTTTTGAAACATTTCATGTGCTGTAATATTCTCTTTACATTTTTAGTAAAATTCTGTAAGTATTTATCATATTTTATTTGTTCTCAATAACTTAATTGACACATTTTGTACGCTGTTCATGCATCCAGCAGTATTTATTTATTTTTCAGTTTTAGAATAATTAAGCTTTGTAGTTCAGAATGGGATATTTCTTACTGTAGATAAAGCAATTTTTTTTTCATTCATTATTTATCAATGTTAGTTTGTTTTTAATAATTTAAAATATGAGAATCTCTGCTTAAAATTTTCCTATGAGTGTTTCATGTCCTTTCCCAGATTAGCATATAATTAATAATGATTGTAGAAAATTAATAAAAAATAGTTAACTCATATAAAATTATTTTTAGGCTTAAGCATATTGACAAAAGATATCTGATCTACAAGCAAAAATTTTTAAAACAAAAATCTATCTTTAGTTTACTTTTAATCACAAGTTAACAAAATATTAATTAGTGACAATAACTAATTTTTAAATTTACAAACAAATATTTGAAATTTAAAGCTTAGAGACAAGAACAGTTTTGAGTCATGCATTAAAAAAAATTATAATTTTAATGCTTAGTGATAAAAACTTCAAACTTGCATGCAAAAATAAAAATTTAATGCTTAGGGTTGAAAATGTCAATCTTGCATACAAAACTATAAATTTAGTACTTAACAACAAAATCCTTTTTGCGACCTTATATTTGAAATTAAAAGAATGTTATATATAATTAAAGTGTTCAAATATTCAAATCATTTGTTCTGGTATTCTCACTCAATGAAATGGAAGCCAATGTTAATTTGTTCCATACTCTCCAACTTTATAGTAGCAAAATGTATTCTTTTGTACAAATTGTGTACCATATAAAATGCTTTTGTTTGAAAAAAATTGTACTTAATTGATACATTTATTTGAAAGTATTAGCATCAAATAGTATAAGACTTAACAACTTTGTTAGTACCACTTTGCTACAATATAACATGATTTATTTTATCTTAAGAAAATTTTATATAAGTTTTATCTTTTAGATTATCAATACTTTAACTTTTCAAAAGCTGTAATAAAAATCAAAAGTTTGATAGTGTACAATTTTAAGCAGAGTTCTCTAATTACTTTGTGATCAATATTGAAGAGAATGTGTTATTGATTTGCGTCTTTATTTTCTTCAGAACCTGGTAGTGCACCCAGAAATGTTCAAGCTAGACCCTTAAGTTCCAGTACTGTTGTTATTCAGTGGGATCCACCTAAAGAACCCAATGGGCAAGTGACGGTAAGTTGTATTATTTTACGAGTTCTGTTTTAATTGAACTTATTATAATAATCACATATCTTGAGAAGAAAATAGATCTTCTTTGAAAACATGTAAATGTTACCTAATTATCTCAAACACAGTGCACGAAAAAAAGAATTTTAAGAAAGTTATATTTTTGAAAATTTATTTCTCAGGAACTATTCAACCGATTTTGCTTAAATATTATATTTTAACATTAAAATTTTCTTTAAACTGATATAAAAATTTGTCTATCTTAAAATTCAAATTTTTTCTCGCCTATTAATAATGGTTATAAATTAGTATTTATTGCATGGATTTATCTTTGAAAAAGAAAGTTTTATAAATAGTGTGCAACAATTTTTGGATACTATTCATTAATTTTGTAGATGGGGTGGAATACACAAAAAGTAAAATTAGCATAATGGGGTGCGTACTTAAGACTGCTCTCTTGATCAAACTATTGAAACCATATTTCCTTGATTGTGGCTACCTCCTGAATGTTGGGGATCACAAATCCAAATCCGTCATATAAAGGTATGACTATTGAGAGAAAGTGTGTCTGATTTCATAGCTTAAAATATCGTCTGCTCAAGTTAATTAACATAGTTGAGATCACCCCCACAAACCATTACGATTGATTCTTAGAATATGAACATCCTATCTTTAGAATATGTCAAAACTTGGATTCTATGAATTTCTCGAAACTTGGTAAACACTACCGGGTTTATTTCGAAAATGAAAAATTTTCCGGACCTCTCCAAGTGGGTTTATATAATATTTTAATTTTGTATATGTTTTCAAGTTATAAAATTTTGAGTTTGAATTTTTGAGCCAATAATGGAGCATAAAATGTATGTTTATTAACAAACACAAAATTTATTCATTACAAAATAAATCTGGTGAAATAATTGTAATTATAATAATTAAATTAATTATATTACTTTTAAATATTACTTGTCATAGTTAAAAAAAAAAGTAATATGAAGTTTACTGAGCTTGCATGTAACCTATTACAACCAAATTTACTTTCCCTGAAATTTTGAAGCAGAGTAAAGGATGATTACAGTCCCAGAGATAATTACTGCTTTATCGTGTAACAAATAACATGAAACAATGGGTGGGGGGGAGGCAATTAATATTTTTTGTGATTTATATTCAGAAAAAATCAAGAATTAACTTAAATTAAGTGAAATACCTTAAATCACATTTCATATTAGTTACTTTTTTCCCTTTTAATTCTTCCTTAATACCTGTTCATATAACAAACTTCGCTATAACAAAATGCAAGTATGAAGTTAGTTATTATAATTGTGTATTTCCTAAACTATATTTATCAAACTTAAGAGATTTTTTAAAGTTATTTTCTATGAGTTGAAGCATTAAAAAAAAATTTAAAAATTCAAACTCTGAATGATTCTTTTAAAAAACTGTATCATTTTATTTACAAATTCATGAACTTTTTTTTTTCATTGTGCACTTCTCTTCTATTAAAAGACTTGTGTATGAAACTATTTTGTCTGAATGAGAGTTAATTCCAAACTTTCTTTTCTAGGGTTATAAAGTGTATTACACTACACGGCCGAATCTTCCCACATCAGCCTGGAATACTCAGCCTGTAGATAATAATCAATTAACTACCATTAGTGACCTTACTCCCCAAACCATATACACCATACGCATCCAAGCCTTTACTAGCCGGGGACCTGGACCCCATTCAGCCCCTGTACAAGTCAAAACTCAACAAGGAGGTATCCCTTTTATTTGTTCTAGACTAAGCTGTACTTCTGTGCCTATCCATAAGATTCTTCCTCAGTTCTAAACTAAATAGAGGGAGAGAATTTAAATAAAAATCAAACAAGCGTTAAAAATTCGCTTGTTGGCATAAACAATATGCTGAATTTATATATGCTGAATAAACTTTTAACTTCAAAAAAAAAAAATTCTAAATTCTTTAAAAATATCAGCTGAATCTGGAAATAGGGTTTTACATCACAATAAAAAATTATTAGCTACAGATTGGAATTTTTTTTTTACACTCAGTTGTAAAAAATAATAAACTACCTCTAAAAATAATCATTTAATAAATGTCTTTAAAGTATTAAGCCAATTTCAATCTAAGAAACATAACCAAATGCAATATATTTGAAACCTCAAAACTTTGGAGTAACATTAGTAGTATATCTTTTCATATAGCTCTAAGAAAGTGGAGAGTGCTACTGTAAACGGCACATAATTTGTACTCACACATATAAATAATTTTTTGTCAATTGGTTTTGCTTTGAACAATGAAACATTTTCCCTGAAAAATAAGGTTTTTGATTTTTTCTGCTCAGCAGATTCGCGGGTCTCAGAGAAATAAAAATTAGCTTTTCTGTATTGGCATAAGAAAAACTTAATTAAAAATTATTAAAAATGTTTCAAATATTAAAATTATGTTGATTACTTTAATTTTGACCAATATTTTTAGTACCCAGCCAACCAAGTAACCTGCGAGTAGTCGCTACATCCTCAACTACTGTACAGGTGACTTGGTCTAAACCCTCCCACTCCGGTGAGAAAGTAATTGGATATGTCCTCTATTGGAACGACACTTTTACACAACAGCAGTATCATCAAATTATTGGAGATCCAACTACTGACTCTTACACATTAAGCGATCTTTACCCTGATACACTTTACTATGTATGGGTAGCTGCACGTTCACGTGAAGGTGAAGGAGCTGCCACGCCACCATCCCAAGTGCGTACGGATCAGTATGGTAAGTCATCCACATCAGGTGCAGTTTATTTCATTTTCTTACTGAAGTTTGCTCAAGTATTAAAAACTTCACTCCCTTATAGCTCTTCTAATTGGAAGTGCCATCTAAATTAATTAGTTTTAGAGCTAGCTTAAATTTTTAGTATTTCCGAAAATGACTTTTTTTTTTCATTCATAATTAGTATTAGTGGTATATATCATCTTGTATTAAATAATCAGCATTTGAGTAATGCTTTGAAAAAAATACATGAATTTATTGTAAAGGTTTTATAACTAGTTTATTTTTTATCATATCAGTTTTATTCAATATTTGAGTACATGTAAGTTTTGTTTTGTTTTTTTGCTATCTGTAAGGTAATGTTTTAAATCTGAAACATTTTTTTAAATTTTATTTTAGTGTCAAACTTTGGATTTTATCATAAATTTTTAACTTCAGTTTTTTTTTAAATTAATATTTTCAATTATATTCAGTATTTGACTATACATAAGTTTTTTTTTCTATGTTTGGTTTCTATCTGTAAGACAATGTTTTAAATCTAAAACATTTTTTTAAATTAATTTCAGTGTCAAATTTTGGGTTTTATCATAAATTTTTAACTTCAGTATTTTTTGAAATTAATATTTTCAATTGTATTCATTATTTCACTTCACATTTTTTTTTTTTTTTTAATGTTTGGTTTTTTACTATCTGTAAAATAATGTTTTAAATCTGAAACATTTTTTGAAAATATTACTTTAGTGTCAAACTTTAGGTTTTATCATGCATTTTTAACTTTAGTATTTTTTGAAATTAAATTCCATTGTATAATAGATTTTTATCTACAACTTTACTTTCATTATCGAATATTTTCTTTATACTTTATTTATTAACTTGTCAAACTAAAAATAAAAAATGCTTGAAACAATTACCTAAAAGCTATTTAATAATTATTGTAATTTTATACTCAATATGTTTCATATATTGGTTTATTGGGAAAAATATATGATAATCTATTGATATGTAATAATTAATATTCCTTTAAATATCCAAGTATAATATTTTCATAACACATAGTTCATTATATTAATATTTACTTGTGTAAACTTCTAAAATGTATAGTCTATTTCAACTTTTCATAATCAAAGCAAATATAAACTTGATAAAAAAAAATGATAAACTAATCAAATGCTGATTATTTATTAAAATAAAACATCATTCATTCATAATCACTATGCATCATTACACATGGCCATTTTAATTTGTAGTAATCAGTCAGAAAGTTGCCAGTTTCCCTTATCCCTTAAGATTAGTACATCTTCTATACTACCCTGCAAACAGCATGAGGGTCGAGTATTAATGCCCAATCCCTCGTACAAAAATACTTTCATTTTGTTATTTTTTTACAGCACGCATGCTTCGCCTAAAAAAAAGTGCTGTTTCTTTTGCCTAGTTTTGTGCCGCGCACTGTGCTGCACATACTATGTTTCTGTTTCTTTCAGTAAACGAAAAAATTTGAGGAGTCACATATCAAGAATGTAAAGAAATGTCTTGTTTGTGAATGTAAAATTTGTGAAATGCACCTTCTGCTAGATATGGTTTCTCATCGTCCTTGGGCTTTTAAATTTTCATTTACTGCAAAAGTAGTTAATCTTTAACAATATTGAATGCAAATAATTGAAATCCATCAGTTCAAACCCTATTGCATTTCTATAATTAACTCTTTAAAACATGCTTGAGATGGAGTCTTTATTAATAATAATACAATCTGTTATTTATCAGTTAATTATAGCTTAACACTTTTAAATGAAGAACCAGGCACTTAAAGTATTCATGTTGTTAATTAGAAAAGCAAATAATTGTGAAGAAAGGAGGGTGAAGGCAGGTTTGAGTCCTCAAAGGACTGTTAGTCCAAAGAGTAGTTGCGTAGTGTGTATATTATTTAATCTGGTACATTTCATTACAAAATATATGAAAAAATGCTATTTTTTATTATGAGTTGAGTTTAATTCTTTTTAGAATATTTTTTAAAAAAATTTATTCAAATTGATAAATTTATGCTTTTTTAAAAGTTTGATGAAGAAAAACAGTTTTTTTTTAAATTTAGTTTTTATGAATGCAATTTAAGGAATAAACCTTTTTTTTTTTCCCCCGATCTGATTTCTGACACCCCAGAACGTAGGGTAATATGTCTTGCAATTTTAAGATCATTGAGGACTTTTCTAAATTATTTTGAGGCTTATAACTATTATGAGGATGGCACCTCTAAAACTGTTCTTCCCTAAAGCTGTGAAAGTCATGCTTAATATTTTTATGTATGCATTTTTTGTAATTAATTCCAGATTAGTTTGTAAATAGATTATACTCTGTGACTGGAAAGTATTTATTATACTTCTTGGTTAATAAAACTAAATTTTTTTCATAATAAATAAGCTGTATTTATTTTTTATTTTTCTTAATGAATGGGTACATTAACAATNGATTAAAAGTAAAATGCTATTTTTTATTATGAATTGAGTTTAATTCTTTTTAGAATATTTTTTTTAAAAATTTATTCAAATTGATAAACTTATGCTTTTTTAAAAGTTTGATGAAGAAAAAAATTTTTTTTAAAAAATTTAGCTTTTATGAATGCAATTTAAGGAGTAAACCTTGTTTTTTTTTCGATCCGATTTCTGACACCCCAGAACGTAGGGTAATATGTCTTGCAATTTTAAGATCCTTGAGGACTTTTCTAAATTATTTTGAGGCTTATAACTATTATGAGGATGGCACCTCTAAAACTGTTCTTCCCAAAAGCTGTGAAAGTCATGCTTAATATTTTTATGTATGCATTTTTTGTAATTAATTCCAGATTAGTTTGTAAATAGATTATACTCTGTGACTGGAAAGTATTTATTATACTTCTTGGTTAATAAAACTAAATTTTTTTCATAATAAATAAGCTGTATTTATTTTTTATTTTTCTTAATGAATGGGTACATTAACAATCAATTATTTAAATAATTTTATTATAAATTATATTAATTTATTATAGATTGTATTATAATAAATTATACTAATTACTTTATATAATTATTTTAAATAATTACTTAGAATAATTAAATTACACAGCTGATTTTTATTTTTTCACGCATTTCATTTATTTAACAGTTTAACTGTCGGAAAATATTGCTACATGCAAACATTTAAATTAAGGTTTTAATTGCAAAAGAAAAGGGAAGTAGCAATTATGCATTATTTAAGTATCCTGTTTTAGATTTGTTTTTTTTTTAAAAATAGTATTCATGAAAGCATTTTTAAAATGTGGTGAAATTCATCAATATTTTTATGGAATATGCAGCATACAATGCAGTTGTTCTATATGCATTAATAAAATGTGCAGTCCATTAAAAATAAATGTATGTTTTGTATCATGTATCTTACGATTTTCAATTACTTCACTGTGTGACCAAGTTTCACTGTGTTACGTTCATATAAACATTTCTTACTCAAAACAAGATTATGAGTCAACATTCTCATATAGCAAAAATCACATTAAAATATTTCATCTTTAAAAATTTTAAAACATAATAGTACTGTGCATTAAAATATAATTTTCAAATTTAAATAAAGGTTGTTCTACACGATAAAATTCCTTTTAAATAAGCTTTATAAAAATACTTTATTAACTGTTTTAATATGAATCGTTGAAATCTGTGACCAAAAAATTTTACAAACTGAAATTTATATTTCCTACAAAATGCTTAATAATGCCTTTAACTGGTTAATGTACTCATGCAATTCTTGGTTAATTCTTTTAGTTTCTCATCATTATAATTTAATTTGTAAGATTTTAATTTTCATGAAAAGTAAAGAAAATCATTGTTAAAATTATCATCAATATGGCCTCTATTTACCAAATGAAAATTTCTGGAATTAAGGAATTAAGTCATAACACTTCTGTATTTTTTTTTCAATCCTCAGTTTATACTTCAAGTCTGTCTTGAAATAGGAAAATAATTTTTTTTTCTTAAATGACATACATAAAAATATTGAGTTGCACTTTTTTTATTTAAATTAGGAACATTATAATTTGTATTTATCATTATTATTGTTTTGCTTTCAAATTTTAGTATATTTTATTATTTATTTTATTTTAATAACTTTTTTGTCATTTACATTATTATTTGTCTCAGAAATCCAATCTAAAATTTTCTTAAATGTTTAATAAAAATGCAATATTATTTTTTTGTAAAAATTAAATATATAAACATTTATAATAAAGTATATTATTTATTTAAAAATTAGTATTAAATCAAGCAATGTCATAATTACAATAGATTGCAATTTTGAGACTAATTACGAATATCAACAATATTTACATAGTCTTTACTGAATAGTCTTATGATTTGTGAATTTATTTATAAAAGATTTTTAAAGAATGGAAAATAAATAGAACTTAGAAGAATTTCGAAGTATGTATATTGTTTTTTATTATTGCATTTTAAAGAACAGCTTATCAAAGTCGCATGAAAATTAATATCAATTTCTTTTTAATGTTCGATATAAATTTTATTTTTTAAACGATTAAATTACTGTTTTTTATTTGAATACACTGACTTGAATTGAATGCAGCCTAAATTTTATCAAAAAGCCTGTTCCTCATTATTTGTGTTTTGAAATCTGTTTTAAAAACCAAAACATCTATTTTTAAGTATAAAACTTTATATAGTGATTAACATATTGACTTTGCCAATTGGATTTGTTACTTACTACTAATGTTTCTATTTTTTTTTACAAATATCAGAATAAAATCGTGTATCTCCTAAATATGTATGGAAAAAAATCTTGTAACTTTTTTGTGTTTCTTTTAAAAGTAAGCCGTGAACTCAAAAGGTTATGTAAATATTTTTGAAATTTTATGTTTATTTTTTTAGTAGTCTTAGCTCTAAGTTTGCATTTTATGTTATTATCTTTTTGTTTTCTAAATTGCTCTATTTTTATTCTTATTTTGTTTTGCTTTTCTGTTGGAAAAAGAATCATTAATTAACATCTTTTGAAAGAAATTCTGAGAAAATTATCATGCATAAATTTAAAAAGTAAATTTTTCAAACATTGATTAGTTTATAATCTTACTTATTATTTCTTTTTCCAACAGAATTGCTTTTTTTTATTTTGAATTTATTTTGGTTCTGCTTGCTTTACTAAGTCATTAAATTTATTATTTAAATGTATAATTTTAAATTGCCATATCATTTTCCTGCACTTGATATTATTTTAATATTTTCACGGTTTCATGGAGCTCCCCTCTCATGCATTAGAACCTGTATAGTTTTGCATATGAATTTTTTAATGCTTTTTTTATTTTTCATTTCGTAGAACAGCAGTCAAGTAGCATTATAAAACTTGTATTATTATTTTTTGTATTTATTTTTCCAAATCTACTCAATAATATCCATCTACATGAAAGTTTTTAAAAAAATTTTGTAAAACCTGTACGTTTCCATAGTAGAAATTTAAACAAAAAGAATTCAAATGGTATCTTTTTAGGCAGATGTAAATTTTTACTAAATGGTTATGTGTTTTGTATTGTAAGCTACAAATAAATGGTTTAATTCTAATATTTAAGTTTGCACCAAATATGCTCTGAGTTTGAAGTTGATAGGTGTTAACCTTCTGTGAAAGTATTCAAAGATATGTCAAGTTCGGGAACATGATTGACAAAGAGAGAGAACCAAAAAAAAGTATATCCCACCACTGCACATGTCGCACACTTCCCTCCTTCCCTCCCTTCCCTACAGTGCCTGGCGCCCCTCCCCAAGACGTTCGCGGCTCTGCCGTTAACTCCCGCTCCCTACACATCACTTGGAAACCCCCGCCGCGAGAGCAACAGAATGGTGCCATCACGTACTATAAAGTCAAGTATGCCAAAGTGGACAATGGAGATGACCTGGCAAAGGCCCAGGAGATCCGCGTTGAAGCTGACCAGCTGTCTTATCAAATTGGAGCATTGGATAAGTGGACAGAGTATAGAATATGGGTCATTGCTGGAACAGAAGTGGGTGATGGGCCTCCGTCCATGCCCATAATTGTACGCACTGATGAAGATGGTATGTATGACACTACCTTTCCCTGATTCCTGTATGATTCACATTAATATATCCTTATTGCATGCTTAATAAGAGTTTCTTAGGTACCTTGGTATCTAAATTATTGTATGAAATGAATTGTTGCTTTAAATGCTTAACGCTTTCTATGCTGAAGAGCTTAGCCGATTAAAAGTCCCTGGCCAAGACTTTTAATTGGTGAGGCTGGCTTATTTCTTCTCTTGCTTTTGGGACTTAACCAGGGTGTCTTTGGAAATTCTCTTGATGTATCTAACCCCTGCATTTATAAACTGTCTCTTCCCATTTGCTGTTGAGCCAGTACTAACTGCATGATTCTGCATGTTTTCCTACAGGACATGATCAGCTGGCAACTCTCTCCTATCCTTATTTACTTGTTTTTTTCTTCATCACTGTTTACAAAATAAAATTGCTCTTCTATGTTTATTTCCTTCAATTCTGCTGTTCTGAATGTTTATGATATTTCACTGATTACTAACACTGTTTTGCTGTTTATTAATGTATTATATGAATTCATGTATATATTGAAATTTCATCTTGTTTTGTTTTTCATATTTTATGCATATATTGTTGTAAATATCTGAACTGAGTTTTAAAAACATCTGTTTTGATGATATTGTTTTCTTTATCAAAATTCTCATTGATTAATGTATTATCAAGTTAAAGAAAAAATTTTATTTGCAAACCTTTGGATTGAGTGGTAAGTTAGAAGACAGCTTTTTTTTTTTTTTTTTTTTTTTGCTGCTATGCAGTTTTACAATTTTAACAATGTCATTTATCTGATTTTATAAAACAAATGATTATATATTCGAAAATGCATAATATTTTCTACCAACTTCTTTCCAAATTCTAGTAGCTCCTATTGGATAGGTACATTTTTTTATCTAAACTTTATTTTTCATTTTTATTTCTATAAGAATTATAAGAACTAGTGGGGATCCCTATAGATCTTATATTCAATTAAAAATTATATGTATCCAAAGGAATGTATGCTTTATTCTCGTTATTTTATGCATATTGTTTCCTATTTTGATTCAAAATTCTTGTTCCTTATTATTTGCCTGATATTTTTCCGTTCATAATTTTAAACAAGGTTGTTCTATCTTCTTTAGTGCCTGGTGAACCCAGGGCAGTAAAAGTAGTCGCTATTAATAGCACCACCATAACTGTACGCTGGAAGCCACCCGCTAATAAAGACCGTAACGGCTTGATACGAGGCTACCAAATTCACGTACAGGAAGTGACCAACGAAGGAGACTTTGTGAATGAGCCGAAGAGATATGATGTAGCCGATGAAAATGCAGAGGAATATAATGTCACCAAACTACAACCTGAAACATTGTATGCTGTGCAAGTTGCTGCTGTCACGAGGAAAGGAGATGGAACTCGCAGCAAGGTCAAAACACAAAAAACTTCGGGTGGAGGTAAATAAAGTAAAACCTTTATCTGTTTTTGTTTTTTTATAATGGATAGTTTACTGAATGTAAACAATAACAAGCTTCCTAAAACTGAAAAAAATTTAGAAAACTTCCGATGTATCCCTCCGCTTATGTTATGCTTTTCATAAAAGCTTTCTGTAATTTATGAATTCTAAAAGGTCGTAAACCTTAATTAAAATTAGGATAATTAATATTGCAATATAAATAAAGTGTAAGATTTGCTAAGTTTTTAGTGAAATCCCTTATTTGGCTATATTTGTGTAAAATGTCACCATTAGTTATATTTTTGGTTGCATCTTTCAGGGCATAGCATGCTTGCGTAGTCTTCTGAATTCTTATTTGTTTGCTTCGTTGAAATTTAAAAAACATGTTATATTGTAAACACTACAAGTATAATAATATTTTATGTCTCCCTTTTTCAAGCTTAGGCGTAAAAATTAATTGGAAGTAGTTAACTGGAAGTCTTACGACGAATTTTGTCCCTGAGCTCCATCTGTGCTTAGCTTTACACGGTCAAACATTCCATAAAGATAACTGCTTTGTATCAATATAAAAAAGTGTGTAACATATCTTTTTACTGATATTCATGAGAGAAAGTATGAATTTTATTATCAATTGACCAACCAAGCATTTAACATTTTTGTGTAGATATTTTTTCTCAAAACACACCTTTTGCTTTGAAAAACATAGGGAAAGCTGGTTTTCTAGCTGAAAAAGCAATATTTCAGTCAATTAAATTAGTTGCTGAGCCAGTAAGGTTCTCTGAGATATGAATTCTTTTTTCAAAATTGAAGAATTTAGTTTTGTGAATGTTTTTATTGGGAAAATGTTATTTTGTTTAATTAAATTGTTTCTTTATAAAAATCAACATTGATTTGTAAAACATAACATAACCATTAATTTTAAATAAATAATTATATATTATTATTATTATCATAGTCTTGTAAAATTTGCAGTGAAATATAGTTACAATTATTTTATGTTAAATTCTGTCAAAATATGAGTTTGACAACAAAAAAAAGTTGTTTTTTACATCAACGTATTGAATAAAAACAATATTTTTATGTAAAAATATATATGCTATGTTTAACAAAGAGTATTGTGGAACAAAGAGTATCGTTTTAAGAAACTTCAATACCCCAAGTTTTTTTTCCTTTTTCTGTTGAAGGAACACTTAATAAATTAATAGCTTGTGTTAAAAACCCTTTTTTCTTGTTAAAGTTCAAACCCTAATAGCATCTTCTGCCTAGCGTCGAATCTGTAGATATCTTTCAAAACTTCTTAACCCCTTATTCAATGCATAATGTCTGGGAATGATAGAACGTATATTTTAATTCAATAATTATCTACAATTATTGTAAAATTAAGTTGCCTTATACCCTGAGGTTCAAATGAGACAATTCAATTGGGTTACCGTTTTCTATTTATTAAAACAAAGGACTCCATCTCAAAAAAGAATTTAAAAAATTACTTTGAACAATTTGTATTTAAAATACAGTGGAGCTTCGTTTATACGACGTTTACATTTATACGACGTTTTAGTGTGGTCCCAAATCATTCCTATTCATTTTAATGTAAAAATATATCGTTTATAGAGTTAGTTTCAGTTTTAGAAGTAAAAATCGATTATACGACATTATCGTTTATACGACGTTTTTCGGTGGTCCCTTCGGCGTCGTGTAAACGATGCTCCACTGTATATGAAAACTTTTTCTTTTTTTTTGACAAAANTATTATGTTGTATTTATGAATTCTAAACGGTTGTAAACCTTAATTAAAAATTAGGAAAATTAATATTGCAATGTAAATAAAGTGTAAGGTTTGCCATGTTTTGAGTGTTATCCCTTATTTGGCTACATCTGTGTAAAATATCACTGTTAGTTATTTTTTTGGGTTGCATCTTGCAAAGTCTTCCAAATGAATTCTAAAAGGTTGTAACCTTTTAGAATTTATTTGTATTATGTTGTATTTATGAATTCTAAACGGTTGTAAACCTTAATTAAAAATTAGGAAAATTAATATTGCAATGTAAATAAAGTGTAAGGTTTGCCATGTTTTGAGTGTTATCCCTTATTTGGCTACATCTGTGTAAAATATCACTGTTAGTTATTTTTTTGGGTTGCATCTTGCAAAGTCTTCCAAATGAATTCTAAAAGGTTGTAACCTTTTAGAATTTATTTGTATTATGTTGTATTTATGAATTCTAAACGGTTGTAAACCTTAATTAAAAATTAGGAAAATTAATATTGCAATGTAAATAAAGTGTAAGGTTTGCCATGTTTTGAGTGTTATCCCTTATTTGGCTACATCTGTGTAAAATATCACTGTTAGTTATTTTTTTGGGTTGCATCTTGCAAAGTCTTCCAAATGAATTCTAAAAGGTTGTAACCTTTTAGAATTTATTTGTATTATGTTGTATTTATGAATTCTAAACGGTTGTAAACCTTAATTAAAAATTAGGAAAATTAATATTGCAATGTAAATAAAGTGTAAGGTTTGCCATGTTTTGAGTGTTATCCCTTATTTGGCTACATCTGTGTAAAATATCACTGTTAGTTATTTTTTTGGGTTGCATCTTGCAAAGTCTTCCAAATGAATTCTAAAAGGTTGTAACCTTTTAGAATTTATTTGTATTATGTTGTATTTATGAATTCTAAACGGTTGTAAACCTTAATTAAAAATTAGGAAAATTAATATTGCAATGTAAATAAAGTGTAAGGTTTGCCATGTTTTGAGTGTTATCCCTTATTTGGCTACATCTGTGTAAAATATCACTGTTAGTTATTTTTTTGGGTTGCATCTTGCAAAGTCTTCCAAATGAATTCTAAAAGGTTGTAACCTTTTAGAATTTATTTGTATTATGTTGTATTTATGAATTCTAAACGGTTGTAAACCTTAATTAAAAATTAGGAAAATTAATATTGCAATGTAAATAAAGTGTAAGGTTTGCCATGTTTTGAGTGTTATCCCTTATTTGGCTACATCTGTGTAAAATATCACTGTTAGTTATTTTTTTGGGTTGCATCTTGCAAAGTCTTCCAAATGAATTCTAAAAGGTTGTAACCTTTTAGAATTTATTTGTATTATGTTGTATTTATGAATTCTAAACGGTTGTAAACCTTAATTAAAAATTAGGAAAATTAATATTGCAATGTAAATAAAGTGTAAGGTTTGCCATGTTTTGAGTGTTCTCCCTTATTTGGCTACATCTGTGTAAAATATCACTGTTAGTTATTTTTTTGGGTTGCATCTTGCAAAGTCTTCCAAATGAATTCTTAAAGGTTGTAACCTTTTAGAATTCATTTGTATTATGCTGTATTTATGAGGTTGTATTTATGAATTCTAAAAGGTTGTAAACCTTAATTAAAAATTAGGAAAATTAATATTACAATGTAAATAAAGTGTAAGGTTTGCCATGTTTTGAGTGTTCTCCCTTATTCGGCTACATCTGTGTAAAATATCACTGTTAGTTATTTTTTTGGGTTGCATCTTGCGAAGTCTTCCAAATTTTTATTTGTTTGCTTCATTGAAACTTAAACGCTTTATATTCTAAACACTACAAGTATAATAATATTTGATGTCTCTCTTTTTCAAGCTTAAGCATAAAAATCAATTGAAAGTAGTAACCCAGATGTCTTTCGATGAATTTTATCCCCTAGCGCCATCTGTGCTTAGCTTTACGCAGTCAACCATCCAAAAAGACAATTAATTATTTTGTATCTATATTAAAAAGTGGAAACATGCCTTTTTACTGATGTTCATGTGTAAAAGTATAAATTTTATTATCTAAAATCTTATTTGACCAACCATACTTTTAACACTTTTGTGTAGATATTTTTTCTTAAAACATACCTTTTACTTTGAAAAACATAGAGAAAACTGGTTTTCTAGCTGAAAAAGCAATATTTCAATCAGTTAAATTAGTAGCTGAGCCAGTTAGGTTCTCTGTGATAAAAATTCTCTCCTGGAATTCCTCTTCTTTTCTTCTTTTTTTTTTTTTTTTCAAAATTAAAGAATTTAGTTTTGTGAATATTTTTAATGTAAAATATTATTTTGTTTGATTAAATTATTTTTTTTTTAAAATTCAGCATTGATTTGTAAGACATAGAATAGTAGTTTTAAATAAATAATATTATATTATAGTCTTGTAAAATTTGCAGTGAAATATAGTTACAATTAAATTTATGTTAAATGCTGTCAAAATATGAGTTTAACAGAAGAAAAAAAATAACAACAATTACATTTCATTTCTTGCTTAAAATTGTTTTTTACATCAACATATTGAATAAAGACAATATTTTTATGTAAAAATATATATGCTATATTTAACAAAGAGTATTGTGGGATTTTGTTTTAAAGAACTTCAATACCCCAAGTTTTTTTTTCCTTTTTCTGTTGTAAGAACACTTAGTAAATTAATAGCTTGTATCAAAAACCCTTTTTTCTTGTTAAAGTTCAAAACCTAATAGAACCTACTGCCTAGCATCAAATCTGTAGATATCTTTCAAAACTTCTGAACCCCTTATTAAATACATAATGTCTGGACATGATAGAATGTATATTTTAATTCAATAACTTGTTCAATAATTATCCACAATTATTGTAAAATTAAGTTGGCTTATGCCCTGAAGTCCAAATGAGACAACTCAATTCGGTTACCGTTTTCTGTTTATTAAAGCAAAGATATCCATCCCGAAAAAGAAGACTAGAAAAATTATTTTGAACAGTTTGTATTTAAAATATATGGAAACTTTTTTTTCCTCATAAATAACTGTATTTATGATGATACTCATTATGTGTGTTAAGCATAATCATACCCTCCATTTACTAAGGGAATTTTGTAGTTTTAGAAAATAGTATTCCTAGTGATGGCAAAGGGAGAATATTAATATTTTAATAGAGTAGAAACATAGGAATTTCGTTAGTACATATAAATAATTTAGATCTATGTATAAGAGGTCAAATAAATGAATGATGAAATGGTGATGGTCATAGCTTTGGTCAAACCTTTATAAAATTTATATACTGGGTTGTTACGATTTTACCTAACCTGAAAAAACCCAAGTGGGGTTTTTCATTATTGCATTTTATTATTAATACATCAGCTTTAGATATTAAGTTTTCAACAGAATAAAATACAAACTACATACATTGAAGTATTTATATTTAAAAATTTGAAATACTAATTCACAATACAATTAAAACTACTGTTATAACAAAATACAATATGTAACATTTTTAGAATCACAACTCGATGAAAGGGAATAGTACTTTATTTATAAAAATGTATTTAAATCCCTTTTCTGCGTGTCTTACTACATAAAGTTTCAGGTGATACTTTTAAAACGTTGCACCTTGCACTTTTTTAACTGGTGTAATACTTGTTCAATTTCTTGTTATCATTTATTAATTTATGCAAAAACCTACATGAAAATAATCATTTTTTGGATATTTTAGTATTGGATAATTGCAGTTAACTGAATTAAATTTGGTAGCTTTATTGCAGTGAAATATTAATAAAAAAATAAATAAAGTGCAGAATTAAAAAGACTTTTAGGAAAAATATCTTTAGAAAATTTTTTAACTCATCTTGCATAACATTCTCAGTGAATTTTTTTTATTTAAAATCCCTGTAATACTTTACTATATTAGTTATAAAACTTTTTTGTGCACACACACAAAAAATATACAGCAATTGTTAAGTGTTGTTGCATTACAAACAGTAATAGGTTAACTAAAATCAGTTATAATTTATTAACATTTTGTTATGTTTTTTTGTTAAAAAATAGTTAAAATTTGTGTAAATAATTTTTTTTTTTTATGAAATTTTAAAAATAAATTCACTGAACTTGAAAACACACACAAAAAAATATATACACCTACATTTAGGAGTCGTTACAATACACTGTACAGTATCATATATATAGTATAATATATTGGTCACATAATTAAAATCTGTTTTAGTTTATTATCTAAAACAGATTATGTTTGCTATTATAAAATTTGTTTCAATCAACTATTAAAAAATAATTAAATTTTCTTTCAGTCTCAACAATTAAAAAATAAATCATGAAATAACTCGTTATTTACTTTATTACAGTGCCTACTCGTCCAGAACTTACTGCTCAACTCATTCAAGAAGAACCTAATCTTGTTGCTCAAATTCAATGGTCCCGCCCAACCAACATTTATGGCCAGTTGATGAGCTACAAATTACGCTTTGGCCGCTCAGATACACAGCAGATGGATGAGAGAACAATTAATCCTGGCGATCAAATACATCAGATTCCCAATTTAGGTATATACTCAACTATTATTTTAAGATATATAGTATATTTGTAACTTTTCTTGTTTAATTGTGAGAGTTTTATTTTTTATACTACATTTCTGTTGTTATTTTGAAGTCAACTGTTATGCAATGTGTTTGATTTCAAAACAATGATTTTACAAAAGGGATTTTTAAAAAACTTTTTCTCAGAAATTTGGATTATACTTCTTGAAGAGAGAAAAAAATGTGTTTGATTATTTTATTGCCATTGTTTAACCTATTTTGTATAAGCAATACTGTTGTAAAAATGCCACTTTTTGTAGTGATTAAAGTAAAAGGTACATTTAAGAAAAATATGAATAGATATTTATATTTAGCCTATTTTATATTTTCTAATATTGCCTAGCTCTTTGGTTTTAAAAAATATTGCATTTAATCAATTTGTGATCAAAATTTTGTATTATTAATATTTTGTGCTTCACACGGTTGTCTCGTTTGAATGAGATAAATTTCCTGAATAAACGAATCGAGTTGCCAGATTTTATCCCTGTTTGAAAAAAAAATCTTGAGGGTGTTGGTTCTTAATAAGTTAAAGCATTTTAATCTTTGTGAAATTCAGTTGATAGTTAGTTGGTATCCTTCCAAAATAATGGGTCATCAGTTTCTGATTATAAAAAAAAGTATTAAACCTCATTTTTTGTTGCGCATTTTTTAGAAGAAAAAAAAATTTTAATATTCCTTCATTAATTTTCATTAAGTTTTAGAAACAATAAAAAAATTATGCTTGAAGTGGAAAGTCTTTTTAAGCATGACAATTTTTATTTTCAATCAGAATTTCACAAAATAATTAAGAAATAAGCTTTGAACTTATGTAGCGAAAAATTTTAAAAGAAAAGACATTGAACTGGTTTGAAAGCCAAGTACCTCATAAGTATTTTAAAATTGCATTAAATAGTCATAATAAATAATGAGTGTCTTTGTTTTACAAAACAAAAATGTGAACTATATGATGGGTAAAATGTCTAGCTTGCTTAGAAATATATCAAAAATCATGAAAAATCTAAGAAACTATTCTTTAACTTTACTTATTTCTTCAATTTATGATGAGTTTCCTTTGTTAATATAATTTAAAGTATCAAAACAAATTCTTTAATGTTTAACCTAAGAAGTTATAAATTACATAAAATACTAGCTATCTTTTTTGTTAAATTTTAATATTTATGTTTTACTTTCAGATCGAGGAGCCCGATATGAGTTTTATTTGTCAGGGAAAAATAATGTTGGCTGGGGCCAAGAAGCTTATACATATCTTGATACTCCTGAAGGAGGTAAACTATCAAAATATTATTTATAATTTTAAATAGTGTACATAATTTATTATTACTTTTTCCTTTGTTTCGTAATTAGAAAGTTTTGTTGAAGAACATATTGTGAAAATGCTCACATTTTGTGTAGCTTCAAAAATGTTCATTGTCAGCAAATATAAAAAATGTTCATTGTCATCACTTCATTCCCCTGAATCTTTAAATTAGGTTCCTTTTTGGTAAGGAATGATGTTTAAAAAGTAATTTCTTGATGTTATTTAAAATTTTCTAAATTGTCTTCATTAAAATGTGCAGTTTAAAATATTGAGAAAACATGGAAAGTAATAGAATAAAGATTTAGTTTATTTTCTATTTTTTGCTTGATATGTTTTATTTCATAGTATATTTCTTACTTTATATATTCTATTTTCGTTTCAATTTTTTGGGTGCTCCTTACCCGCACACTATTGTATTGATATATTTTGCTTCAACTGTATTAGTATAATATTAGAAAACACTCCTTTTTGATTATATAATCACGTGAACTGATGACGAGATTATATCTTTTTATTATTTTGTTTTCTAACTTTTTAATTTTTTATTTTATTTTAATAATTTTTCTTCTTCTCTTTTCATTGATCTTTATTGTATTATTTTTCATGTTTTCTTGCTATTTTGAACTTATTTTATGAGTTCTATGTACTTGCAGTTTATGCGCAATAAACAAACCTTATTATTTTCCTTTGTTTTTCTCTCTTTTGTCTTTTTTGTGCTATATATATACATTTGCATCAGGGGTCTGTTTAGAAGAAATTTGGATCCGTTAACAAACACTTCACAAAATAATTTATCTTTTAATCGAACCATTCACAAATTTGGTTCTATCATTATTGTTTTGTTAATAGAATAAACCCTTCCCAAGGGGGGGGGGAGAAAGACGGTATGAGACAAACTAAGTTTCTCTAAGTTTAAATTCCAAATGTACTATTCTAAGAAAATATTTCGACTTTTGCAAACATCGTGTGCACATTCTTATTAATATTAAGTCGTAATTTTTTTGTAATAAATAATTGATCGATGTATATTTAATCATAAAATTAATTAATGGAATATTATGTAAATAAAAATCTATTTCTGGGTATTTTTTATATAAAATATTATAAATTTAAGAATTGTTTAAGTTTACTTAATGCGTAACTCATTAAAAGTGGTACACTACTAAGTTGTGCTATTTAAAATATGTCAATTGAAATTATTAAAAATGCGAGTGATTTTGTTTCCATTATTTGTCCGAAATGAATATTCTGTGTTGAGCAGTATAGGCTAAATACCAAATAACAGGACCCTATTTTCAAAAATTCACAAAAGCAGGACCCTGGTTGAAGGAATGTGACTTAACACTTATTTTATATTCACAAATTATGAATAGTTTTTTCACAATTTTACAGAAACAGGACCTTCCATAAAATGTCTGGACAGACCCCTGATTTGCATTAAACTTAGTTTATGTCATTATTTGTTTTCATGATCTTAAAATCATAATTCCATTCAAGTCTGATTCAAAGTCTTAATATTAAACTGTACATGCATTGAGTCATACTTTTAATACTTATAAATTTGTTTTGTTTTATCTTAGTACCAACTGCACCACCTCAAAACTTGTCCCGAAGATTACAGAGTCCAACTGGTGTTGTAATTACATGGTCACCACCTGTTCAGCAATTCAGAAATGGACGTATTACTCATTACAGTATAAAGTTCCACAAAGTATCTGATGGTTCAGTTACAGAACGCAATACAACTGAAACACGCATGGTCTTTAGGTTAGTTAAATGATATTTATGTACTGCGCTATTTTAATAAAATTTCTTATGTCTTGATGTGGTTATTTAACATTATGTTGTTTAATATTTTACTTGCTTATTTATGCTTATTCTAAAAAAATGTACATTTATTTTGAAAGAGATTAGTTTTTGTTTTAGTATAAATTAATTCATATAGAAGGAATTTATTCATTGTTTGATAACTATAGATTTAATTTCAAAGTTGAAATTAGTTTAAATATTATTTTTGTTTCAAAGTACAATTAAGACTGATAGAATTTTATCATATTTTAATCAAACCCAGTAAAAAAAAAACTTTATTAAAAAAAGAACTATGCCTTTTGGTATATGTCAAAAAATGTCTATTAATTCCGAGTATTTCTTTTTCATTTGAAAATAAAAAAATTTCTCCTGATGAATATTCTAATTTAAGAACTTAAAAATTTATTTATATACAGTAAGATACCCTTACTTTACACTTTGGATAGATTATTTTCAAATTATATTTTATAATTAAAATATTAAATAAATTTTTTACAGTAATTTGGATGAAAATACTGAATATGCTTTCCAAGTATGTGCGTACACTAGTAAAGGGGGTGGTCCCTGGAGCCCCCGAATGACTGTTCAGACTCCGGGGGATGTACCGCCAGCCCCCACAAGTGTTCAAGCAGTTGCAACATCTGATCAGTCTGTTGAAGTATGGTGGGATCAAGTTCCATATTTTCTGGACATTTTAGGATATGAAGTAAGTTAAATTAATTAAATAGAATATTATAATTCACATTAATTTAATTATTCACGCTATGAACTTTTTTTTTCTGATCATAAAATTGAATGCCTTTTTTTTAATTCAGAAACAAATAAAAAGGAATTATCGTAGAAATATAAAGTTATTTCAAGTTTTAATTCTCAACTTTTTCTGTCAGGTTTTGTACATTCAGGATCCTGTAGAAGATTTAGACAAGTGGAGTAACAAAAGTGTCCCGTTAACATGGTCTGCAGAATTAACAGGGTTAGACAGTCACGCAATGTATGCCATTCGAGTTGCAGCCAGATCCCGTCAGAACCTGGGTAGACTGTCAGAATTGATCACAGTTCGAGTGGCTCCAACAGGTAAACTATTGTTCTCTTTATTATTCTTTTTACCATAAATTTATAAATGTTGCAATTAAGAAAGTCTGTAATTTTATTATTTTTTAGCTGTCTTAATTAATTAATTTTGTTTCTAAATTCGAATGTTTTGTTGATTCTAAATTTATTTCAGTATGAAGATCCTATTTTTAATTGATAGTTTACTAAACTTTTAATTTACTGTTGACTTTTACCCAATGTTTTCTAGATGTCCCTACCTGATTATTTTAGTATGTTTTTTTTTTTTCATATTTATTCATTTTACAATTTTTTTAATCTGTATTTATTCCATTATGAAGATTTTAGTTATTGAAACTTAACTGTCCTTAAGTTAATAATTACTGAACTTTAACTTACTATTGATTATGTCCTTTACTTTCTGAATGTCCCTATTCAAATAATTTAGTCTGTATTTTGCATATTTATGAATTTTAATATTTCATTTAGTTTATATTTATTTCATCTCAATGATTTTAGTTATTGAAACCTAATGTTTTTAAATTAATAATCACTTTACTTTAAGTCACTATATATTATGTCCTTTTGTTTCTAGATGTCCCTACTCAATTAAGAGCACAAGATGTAACTACTCATAGTATGGCTCTGTCTTGGAGAAGACCATCAAAGTTAGATCCTATAAAATACAAAGTAAATAATCATTCCATTTATTATATAAGCAACTGTACTTTTAGATATCAAAATTCAATCTCATCAAGTACAAATAATTAATTGTTATAGTTCTGAATAGTGTAACTATATTTTAATAATACAGATTTTTAAACTAAACAATTATTATAGAAATTCTGTTATAAGGGAAAAAGTCATTCATAATCATTTTACTCATTAAAAAGAAAACAAAATGTTAGTGGTGTAGGATGACTATGTGCTGATTTCTCTACTTTTTTTCCACTCTTCAGTTATACTTTGCTCATTTCAGTTATTTATTGTTTATCATTTTACTTATCTGACTAAGTACGGTAATTGTAACCGTTACAAAATTAGTAATTTTACCTATAATTCTTTTTTATCTAGAAATAAAATATGCTCATTAGAAAAGTAAACTAAATGTTAGTGGTATAAGATGATTGAGTGCTGACTTCTCTATTTTTCTTGCCATTCTTTAGTTATATTTTGCTCTTTTTTTTTCAGTACTTATTATTTTACTCATCTAGCAAAGTAAGACAATTGTTACAGTCGCACAAAAATTAGCTAATTTGATTACTAATTAGTAATTTTACCTATAATTTTTTTCATTAAGAAATAAATTCAAATGCTTCTTTTCATAGTTTGGAAAAACAAAAAATTTTTTGTACTGACCTTGCAAAAATATTAGCTTATAACATCTTTATTAGTCATATTGTTTGTTACATGCTAGTACAGTAGGGAACCGATTATCCGGAACGATCGGGACCATCGCTATTCCGGATAACTGATTTTTCCAGTTTTCTGAATCGCTACAAAAAGCCGGTTTTTTTATTGTTAAACCCAACTAAAAAAAAAAAGAAATTATTTGGAAAAAAATAAGAAAAAACGATGAAGTAATACTCTAATTATTATTTCCAAAATGATGGTAAGGTAAACATCTTTTAAAAAAGAAAGAAAAATCCTGAAATCTTATNAACCCAACTAAAAAAAAAAAAGAAATTATTTGGAAAAAATAAGAAAAAACGATGAAGTAATACTCTAATTATTATTTCCAAAATGATGGTAAGGTAAACATCTTTTAAAAAAGAAAGAAAAATCCTGAAATCTTATGAGGAAAAAAACATTTTTTTAAAAAAATGGCGGGAAAATTTATCCGATTTTTATTTTCTGATTTCCGGATAACGGGTTCTGTACTGTATATCAAATTGTATTTTTTTTCTTTTAGTGTAATTAATAATTGTTTTACTGTAAACTGTCTATTTAATTATACCTTCCAGAAATATTATTTTCAACTAATGCATTTTCACTTGACTATTATTTTTTTAATTTATTTAATTTGTAATGAAAATAAGTTCTTAACATTATATAAGTTAGAAGAAAATTACTGTTATAGCTTCTTAACTATTTCAACAAGTGTAGCTCTTTAAATACTACTTCTTATTTGCTAAAATAAGTGACATATAACTTCTTTATTTTTCTTATTGTTTGTTACATGTTAGTATACCAACTTGCTATTTTTTTTTTTCGTGTAGTCAGTAATTAATTTATTGTAAAACTGTCAATTTATTATACCTTCAGAAATAATTATCAACTTTGAACATGACTATTATTTTTTAATGTTTTTTTTTCTTATTTATTTTGTAATAAAAGCAAGTTCCGAATGTTTTATAAGTAGGAAGAAAATATCTGTTCTTAACTTAGTAAACTTATCGCTTACTTCTTATTCCATAGATCTCTTATGGTGCTCATAAAGAGTTTTATGACAGTCAAGGTCATTTGCAAAAGTTACCCATTCCTACTCAGACTGTATTTGTGGAGGCTGATGTTACAGAATATTCAGTGGATAACTTGATGCCATTTACCAGTTACCAAGTGAACATCACTGCGATACCACCTGACGAGAGCTTCCGCCCTCCTGCGAAAATCACTGTTACTACTGCCATGGCTGGTAAGATGCTTCAAATTTGTTTAGTGTTTCGAATAGTATAATATAAATCATTTTAATGTTTTATAAATTTTTCAATGATGACACTATGAAACGACTTTTTTTCTGTTGCATGAGCTTTTTCAACTGATCTTAGATAATTTTGTATTGCTGATTTCAAATCTGCAATCGGTTTCTCTCTCCAAGCTACAGTTATTTTCTTAAAATGACATTTTTAGTCTATATTTTATCAAAATTTACAAGTTTGAAAACATTATATATACATTATATATAACAGGAGGACAAACTTCTAGCAGAGTTAGGACACATCATCAGGATTAGAATTGTATAAGGACCCATAACTGGAAGTGTCGTCATATGACACTAGGAGACGCTTCCCTATTATTAACTGTTTCTTTGTATGCTTCTGAACAGGTCATAATAGGAAAGCACCCCTATCTTCGTGTGACGAATGTAACAGTTATAAGTTCCTATGCAATTTTAATCCTGATTATATGCCCTTACTCCTCTAGAAGTTTTTGCAACATTTATGCACCCCCACGTTATATATAATGCTTTTAACTTGTACATTTTTAAAAAAATTCTGAGCAAAACTAATTTTAGATTTAAAATCTCCACACCCCAATTAGGCAAGATCAAGAACAACAAAATACAACAAGAACAAAAATACAACAAAAAATTTATTCCTTAGTGTTATGCTCAAATTTTTAATATAGTTGATAAAATTTGTTAAAGATGCAAATGAATTTGCTCAAATATTACATAAGTATATCTTTGTACATTTTTGGTGATTTTGCCTTGTCAGCAAACAGACAAAAAAATCACTATGTCCTTTTTAATTTAATTTAAAAAATTACCATTGATTTTTTGACGTTGAAGATTTATTTTGAGAATTGCATAAGCCTATGGTCATAAGTAAATTAATAATAAGTTGTTTTTTTCAATAAATAATTTTCTGGTATGAAAGATCTGGATTTGGTAGGAACCTTTAAAAGTCATAACATAAAAAAAGAGCTGTGCTTTCTGAGTGTCCCTTAACTTCAGAAGTTATAAAATTAATTGATGAAAGAAATGTACTATAAACCTGTTGAAATTACTTCCATCTTGAATACTTTTCATTTTCTAAAATTTTAAAGTTAAACTTAATTAATTCTCCCATACACTAAAAATTGGATGAGTTTGTTCACATAGTTTCTTATTATAATTAACATTTAGTAGTTAATTAAAACAAAAGTTGCATGTTGAATTAAATATTTAACTTTGTGGAAAAAATTCAATTGTATAACAGAAAATATCTTTCAATTCTTTTATTTATAACTGTTGGTAGTCAGTCTTTTCTTTAAATTACTGCCGACCCTGTTCAATGAAAGATCTCTGGTCACAGATCAGTTTATTGGATAATGAAAGGTAGTTTTATCCTCTGTACCATATTTGTAAGGTATCTCCAAATCTTAATCAGTACAGAAAGACAAAATAAGTAATTAATGTCATTGGTAATTTTTTCAATAAACTAAACAATTATAATTTAATATGCATAATAATTAAATAATATGCAGTATAGTTAAATGTAAACATAACGTTGAAAATAATAAATACTTTATAATTTGTACATACTGTTTTGTGAACCTTTTGGTAGCTCCTTTTCCAAATATCTTGCGCTGTATTATTCGAGGAAAATATTTTATTAGTGAGGTTTATCCATTGCTTGATTAAGCAAGGTTAACAGTATCAGCAGTTTCTTTACATTTAAATTCATTTGCATATTTCCTTTCATGCTTCATACATGTGAGAAATGTTTTAATTTCCACAAAAAGTGCTATCATACGCGTCTATCATTATGTAATATTTTTGTTCATCATGGAGAGTTGAAATTTCTTATCACCGTGCAATGCATTTATAATTTGTAAAGGGTAAAAATTGATATTCGAATTATATTTTACTGAGCAACAATTAACCTGATCTTTCATTCGTATGCCATATATCTGAAAATCACTGATTTAAAAAAAAAACTTAAATAATTCTTATTATTAATTAATAATTTTCACGTTTCTTATTTTCTGGGGTTTTATTTGAAAAAGCAGCAAATTTCTTTGGTACGATCATTCTACAAAAATTTTGTAGATCCTCATTTATTTTATAGGTGCAAATAAATCTATTTGTGAATGTTATTATGTTATGAATTTTAATGTTTATAAGTATACATAAATATGTATNTTGTAAAGGGTAAAAATTGATATTCGAATTATATTTTACTGAGCAACAATTTACCTGATCTTTCATTCGTATGCCATTTATCTGAAAATCACTGATTTAAAAAAAAAACTTAAATAATTCTTGTTATTAATTAATAATTTTCACATGCTTCTTATTTTCTGGGGTTTTATTTGAAAAAGCAGCAAATTTCTTTGGTACGATCACTCTACAAAAATTTTGTAGATCCTCATTTATTTTATAGATGCAAATAAATCTATTTGTGAATGTTATTATGTTATGAATTTTAATGTTTATAAGTATACATAAATATGTATTAGTGCTATAAATGTATTTTACATTTGCTTGTTCTTAAATATGTTGCATCTATTATCATGTACCGTTATATAATGCTATACTAAGAAACTGTAAAATACTTATTTTACAGCACCGAAACCCATGGTGAAACCTGATTCGTTTGGCGTGAAGAATGGTTGGGAAATCACTGTCATTTTACCTAAGGCGTCGGAAGAATATGGTCCGATTAGCCATTACTTCCTTGTTGTTGTACCTACTGAAGAAGCTTACAGAGATCCTGGGCAGTTTACTCTTGAAGAGGTACATTTATAATTTTCAGCATTTTCTTCTTAGATTTAAGGCTGTTTTTCGTAGCCTCTGTAGTCATATGAAATAATGCATTTTTGCTTTAATATACCATTTTTATGACTGCTATGAATTTGTATTCGTTATTTCTGAGTATCAGGTTAAGTTTTGTCCATCTGTAACCAGTTCCCCACTTTGCTAATTATGAAAATGGTTCAAAATATTATTGTGAAGAAAGGCTACAGTTTGAAAAAAAAGAAAAAGTGTTTCAACTTTTTAACAATTTAAAAGTTAGTCCAATGCTGCATTGTTAGGACTAATAAAAATATTCAAATATTGAAAATTAGTTATTGATTTTAAGATTTTTGATCCAGCTATAAATATTTTATCAAATAAATTGGCTTATTAAGATCAATATTTCTTTAAATATTTAGGATATTAGTCTGCTTTTTAGTCCATACTAATTATTTTCACCAGGTAGTATATGTATTTTCAAGTTAAAGCTTTGCTTGGAGTTTAGGACATTCTAACTGTGAGTTTTTATATCTTACGTGAGAGAGCATTGAAGAATATTCTGATCTTATTCCCTCTGAGCATTAGTCCCGACTTTTTCTTAACTTTAAGATGCGCGTTTTCCTGCATCAAAAAACCAGTTTTATATTTATTGAATTGTAAAATTTAACCTAGCAAAAAAATTTCTGTACAATTTTACCTAAGGTTGAACACTTAGATGATTATTAATATAACGCTTATTTTTCAACCATATCATTATATGTATTGCTCTTAGATATGTGCATTATTGTATCTTAATTAGATTTATTATAATGCTCATATTTCAGCCGGCTTTGATGTAAAACATAAATTTGCTTTAACAAACTGTTATTTTTCAAAATTTTAATTGCAAGTTTGATTCACTTTGTTTTTCAGCTTACTGCTACACCTGTTGATCAAATAGGCCCTTATATTGCTGCCAAATTCTTACACCGCTCGATGCCTGAGCTGTTCAGTTTAGGAAATGGCAAAATGTTTAATGGCTATCAAAATCGCAGACTTGTTCATGATCAAAAATATAGCATATTTGTTCGAGCTGTTGTTGATACTCCTCAAAAGGTAAAAATAAAATTTACACAATCTTTACTTTTTTTTTTTACTATATTTTATAACTTTATATTTTATATTTTTTATAAATTTATATAGTCTTATATTTTTATTGTTTCAGATTAATATTATTGACTTTAGCACTAATTTTTTTGCATTTTATTTATATACCTCTCTCTGAAATCAGAGAAAACGTAAATTTCTCTAGAAATTTGATAATAATTGTAGAAAACTTGAAATTCGTAGGGATTTGAAACTCTGGAAATTCTTAAGTTTAAGCAATGGGCAGTATTGTGCCATGTAATCACACACTGCCAGTATGTTACAATCTATTTTTACACTGAAAATTGTTAGCTATTAAGTTATAAAAATTTATCCAGTGGTATTATTATTTTTTCCTTCTCATCATTGCTATCTTAATTAATAATTCTTTTTAGTCATTTTTTTATTTTAATTTTCTTTTCAACAAGAATTTCTCCTATTAAAATTAAACTTCTTAAACCATTAGTACTTTTAGCATTCTATTCTCGAAAATCTACTCATATTTATCATGATCTTGTAATAGTGAAGGATAGTTTTTATTTCTTTGTTTTAGTTGAGTAACACAAAACTTTTATAGTATGAAAGAGTGATAGATTTTTATTTAGATAAACTTTTTTTGCTGTATGAGAGACATATAAGTTGTTTACATACATGAAAATTTGTAAAATTGTACTAATTTCAGGTGACAACTATCTTGATTTATCTGTAATTATTTGAATTTTGTAGGCAAGGTTACGGTCTTATGATAGAGTAATAAAAATTATAGTTTTTGAGGATTACTATACTCTAAAATAAGTTGTATTTTCCTGAACTACGGAGAGTTATGAAATCCTGCTGTTTTTGGCAGATATTTGAAAGAAAAAGCAGCTTAAGTGTTACTTTTTTTTATTTAATATTAATATTATGTATATACCTATGTAGAATAAAGTGGTAAAAATACCTTGAAATTATGCTAATTTGAATTTTGTATTGTTATATGTATTATTATACTTCTGATTATGTGTAGTCTGTTTGGAAAGTTGGCACCTCTGTAATTTAAATCATGAAAATCTTGGAAATTTCTGCAATCTTACTCTGAAAATTTGATTTTATCTGGAGAGTGTTCATCCTAATTTATATAGCCTTATATATTTTGTTTAGTTTAGTGTTAATAATATTTATCATAACATTTCTTATTTTATGACAGAGTCTGTATACCAGCAGTCCATTCTCTGATCCCATCAGTTTGGACATGCAGCCTGTTCGAGGTCCAACACCGCCAATTGTCCCTGGAATGATTGATAGAAATGATCTCCCTGACATGTCTCAGATCAATAGTGATGCTGATAAAGCTCAAATTGTGTGGATAATTGTACCTGTAATAGCTTTGATTGTGCTTACGTTCATAATTATTGCTGTTTTTGTAATGAAGAGGTAAGAGTTTCGTTGTGGTGAATGCACTGACATTTCCCCCCCTTTTTTTATTGTCATTAATATTTATAGTTTAAAAGGAATGTTAAAGTGAAAGTTGAAGCGAATCTCTATTTTTCTTTTTGCTAAAGAAAATGCTCTGAACTTTTGGAATGTGCTATTCTAAATTTCTCTGACAATGAAGTCTGCATATTTTTTTTCCTTAAGATTCCTGTGTAGCAAAAGATTTTTTTTTTTTTAATTTTTGCAATTGTAGGGAATATAATCTGTGTTTTCTGTTTGAACTTACTCTTTTTAATAAATATTTCCTGTTATTTTAATTTAATGAAAGTCTATGTTGAGTAATATCATAACATGTATGAAAATTGGTGTATTTAATTTAACTATTTAAATTAAAAAGATTTAAAATATTATTCAAAATTTAAAAAAAATCTTCATTATTACTGTTAATATCACTTTGAATTATAAATCTTAAGAAGAATAACTGTGTAAACTTTAATTTTACGTCATCTTCGGCGAATGTAATCCCTTAATTGACGGAACATTTGCGATGCTTAAAAAACGTTTTTCTCTTGTTGATTTTACTACCAAGTTTCCCCCCTTATTAATTTAATGAGAAAGTTGTAAATTGAAGAGAAATATTTTTTCAAACTTGCTATAAAATGATCAGTCAGTTAATAAATACTGCAAATTATTTTATTATTCAAAACTGTTATATTTTAATTTTTTGAATTTTTTTTTCTATGTTTGCATGCATTTATTCAAGTTTTTAATTACTTATTTGATTTCGTTTTTAGTTTTATTTCTTTCTTTTTGTAACATATTTTTTTTAATTATTATTATTAATATTATTTTTATTAATTATTATTATTTTTTATTATTTTATTTTGTTTTGTTTTGTTTGGTTCTTTTGAGTTCTTTAATGTTAGCACCTAGATGGCATTGTTACAGGCATTTCCCTCACCTCCTTTATAACAGAAGGCGACAACTTGCGAAGACACCCGGAGGAGAGACCACCATGAAACTGCTGATGACCACAGCTGAACGAGAACTGCCCACACACCCAACAGATCCCGTAGAGATCAGGCGCATGAACTATCAGACTCCGGCTATGATTAACCATCCCCCTATACCAGTCACAGAGCTTGCCAATCATTTAGAGATGTTGAAAGCCAATGACAACATGAAGTTCTCTCAGGAATATGAGGTTTGTAAGACATATGCACCAATTTTGTTAAATATTTTTAACTAAACAGATATAGTCTATAATTAAGCTCTTAAATCCTAAATAATAATTATATGGTACACAGTTTTCATATATTTTTGTATTTATTGTTGAATTTATGATTTTTGCCTGCTAAATATTTTCTTTGTCAGACATGAGACTCTTTCAAAACTGTGATCTTTAAGTTAATTTTATTTATTATTATTTATTTCAATTAAAGATTTAAGGTCAGGTGGTGGCAGTTAATTTTTTGATATAGCTTAGTAAGAAGTCAGTCATTGATATTTTATGTAAAGTTGTGTTTTTTTTTTTCTCATTGGCAAAATGGGTGTTGTTTTGAGTTTGATGGCGTGTGGCTTATTTGGACGTCATCACGCTTTTCAACTATGTTCAAGAGTAATAATAAACAGTGTGCATGCATTGCTATAGCGACCGCTGCTGTTTGATAATTGTTTTAGAATTCTTTTTTTCATTTTTAATTTTATTATGCATTAAGTTGGTGAGTTTATTTTTGAGATATGGGACCAGAGAGATGCCATAAATACTTTTTGAGCTGTGCATAAGAGAAAATTTCATCATTTGAACAATATTTTTTTGTTTTAATGAAGAATCAGAAATTCTAACCTACAGTTCAAACGGGATCATTTTCAATACTAATTCACATGAATATCACAAATATAGAGGGTCCCAAACTGATTGGCACGGTCCCAAAGGTTAGAGTTGAAGTATTTATATTTAAAAAAAATAAAAATTAGACAACAACCATTTTGCCAATGGATAACCTGTGATCCCTTTTCAGCGATCACAATTTTTTTTTTCAATTCAATTTCAGTTTTATAGTAGTTTTGCTGAATCTTTTAGATTGCCCTATAACAGTGGAATTTTATTTAATTAAAACCTTAAGCAAGCAACATTTTTCTCGATAAGTTTGAACATTTTGCAAATGTTTTATATATTTCCTAACTTTGTTGATAAGATATCTTGTTATAAATAATTAAAAAGCATTATTTATATGGTATTTAAAATTCCTATTTTTTAACCCATGAATCACCATTTAA
This sequence comes from Parasteatoda tepidariorum, assembly GCF_043381705.1. Taxonomy (NCBI): domain Eukaryota; kingdom Metazoa; phylum Arthropoda; class Arachnida; order Araneae; family Theridiidae; genus Parasteatoda; species Parasteatoda tepidariorum. Next base: position 16,303,938 of record NC_092209.1, read on the forward strand.
ACAAAAAAATAAAGTAATAAGTTTGTTTCACAGAAAATATTGTTTTTCAAACTAATTATTTTTCAAACACAATCTTTTTTCACTCTCATGCGTGCTTGGTAAAAAGATTCCCTATTTTAGTTAATTTCAATAAAAAAAAAACTCTGTTAAAAGTATTTTTTTTTATTTTACTGTGTGTTATCACTTCCATTAGCCCATTAATTGGAAATATGCATTCTAATCCTTTGTGGCTCTGATCAGTATTGTATAGAATTGTATAGCTATGCTACCTTTTATCCACTACTTCCTGACTGATTAAATAACAGGAGTATTCTGGTTTGTTTTTTTACTCATACTTCCAGCTTCCGTAATCTAAAAATTTGATGAAACTCACTAAATCCACGTAAACGAAATGTTTAGATACTTGTGATTCTTCTGCTGTTCGGTAGAAATCCGCTAATTTAATTCCTTTAGTTTAAAGGATTTTTGCCATTTTTAATATTTTGGAACTATGTTGGAATCCGCTAATAGCACAATTCATATTCACGCAATTTTATTATCAGCCATCAACTTTTACATTTACCTGATTTTAAATTTACACGTTAAGATTCGTATTCGCGTGATTTAATAATCCAACATTTTTGTTTGTATTTACGCGTTTTTAAAGCCAATAATGCTATTAGTATTTACTCATTTTTAAAATCCAATATTGCGATTTATACTCAGAGTTTATAATTATATATCGTGATTCGAATGCATGCGTTTTTCAAATCCATTATTATGATTCGTATTCATGCGTTTTTAAATTCTATTATTATGAGTCATATTCACGCATTTTTATAGAATCCGATATTATGATTCACATTCACACGTTTGTAATATCAAACTTCGATTTTCGTATTTTCTATTTAAATAGTGCAATTTAAACAGCCAAGTTTCGGAAATAAGTATTTTAATATTGTAGTACTTTTTTAGAAATTTTAGCATAAATTATGTAAAATAACAGTATTTTTAAAAAATTTGATGTAATAAAAATCTAATATTAAATTACCTATTGAAAAGTAATTATTGCATACTTTTTTATTTTTTGCCTTAATTTTTTTGAAAAGAATGTTTGGGAATACTTTGTCCCAATATTTACATTCATATTGAGTTATAACGATACATGTTATAATTTTACAAAGTTATCTATTATTATATAAATAATATTCACTAGTTTATGTATGAGCAATATTTGAATGTTAAAATCTGAAATGATACAATTCCATTGTGTTTCTTTTTTAAAAAAAGCCAATTCAAACCATCCAACCAAAGTTTATTTAACATTAAAATTTAGAACATTTCTATAAAACATAGTTTAAATAATATTCCACAAAAGAATTTACCCAATCTTCTTTTTTTTAGTCGATTGAACCTGGCCAGCAGTTTACGTGGGAAAATTCCAACTTAGAAGTGAACAAACCAAAGAATCGTTATGCAAATGTCATAGCTTATGACCACAGCCGTGTTGTTTTACAATCCCTGGACAGCCTACCAGGATCAGATTATGTGAATGCCAATTATTGTGATGGGTATCGAAAGCAGAATGCATACATTGCCACTCAAGGACCTCTTCCTGAGACATTTGGTGATTTCTGGAGAACGGTTTGGGAACAGAGGAGTGCCACAATCGTTATGATGACCAAGCTGGAAGAGAGGACAAGAATCAAGGTATAAATTCAAAGAATATTATTGCTAAAGCCCAGATTTTGATTTATTATCTATTTTTAATTTTATAGGGCATTTTTTGAGGTCTATATTATTTTATGGCACTTTTTTACATCTTAGAATATTTTTAGCTTAGAAACTCTGAGCTATTTTTTACTCAAATTTCTAATATTTTTACTTTGATACAAATCAAGACAATGATGATAAAACTCTTGATACAATTAATAATACTTTTAATACAATTACATGTAAATTTAAAAAAGCAATAATGTCTCAGGCAGACTTAGATAAAAGGAAAAACTTTCTGTGAATGGGATCTCAATAGAAAACTTTCTGGAGGCAATTTATTGACTTTTGTAACTAATTTTTATCCTATCTTCGCCGCCTAATTTTCTCGATTTTTTTTAAGTGTTATAAAGCTCTATATTGACAATTATGTATATCAGCATTTATGTCTTTAAATGTAGCAGTTTTTCAAAGATATAAAACTACTTATTGACTTCTCTATTTTTATGTCATCTATATATTATGTAAATTTAAAAATTTTGTGTCAACATTGCTCGTGTATATTATGCATATTTGGTCACATGAATGAAATTCTTATTTTAGTATAAGGGATTTTTTTAATGATATTTTTAAGTCCTCTAAATCTAGTCACTAATCAATACATGTTTTTGCTTGTATGATCTTCTTTTGTCATAATTCTATAAAACTGTTATGGTTATATTGTAGTGTGACCAGTATTGGCCAACACGAGGAACTGAGACTTATGGAGTAATGCAGGTCACCTTGTCTGATGTTCAAGAAGTTGCTACTTATTGTATAAGAACCTTGCACATATCAAGGGTGAATATTTTTTTTCAACAATTCTATTTTTATGAGTATTCATCAATTACAAAATATCCCAGAAAGCATGTAACCTTACGTCAACCTTGTGTCGGAGTTTTCTTTTCATTGTCACGAAAATGTTAGCACTGAAAACCTTATTTTCAATAAAGCAAAAATATTGCAGTTTCAAACCTTTCATCCAAAAAAGGATTAAAAATTATTTTTTAAAAAGTATTGTCACTTAGTTCCGTAATGACATTTAAGCTAACGTCACACTACCAATAGGATCAAATTGCATTGTCCATTAAAATTTTATGACAAGGTGGATTTTAGCTGAGCATACAAGACGTTGTGAAAATAAACCTTATAATTACCTAGATTTAAGATTATTTTCACCTTAAGACTAGCTTTATTCAAAGATTTTTTCACGCTTGAAAACCCTAAGTCTACCTCAATTTAAGGTTTTTACACCGAAGGTTGTTTTCCAAGGTTTTGGATTAGGGTAATGTGCATAGAATAGAGCAGATTGTCACAGATCTCGTTTTAAGATTAGAAGGTTTGCACATAAACCGCATAACAAATCTTTTTATGTGTACATTGAAAGGTTTTTGCTGGGTGAAACTAAACCCTATTTTGCTATCTGGGATTATTTGTTTCTGACAATTTTCAAGTAATTTATCTTTTGTTACTGTCACTAATTTTCTTTATTAAAATAGTCCATTTGTATTTTTCTTACAGTTTTAAGGTTAAAAATGTTTTTATGTGTATTTTGTCACTTATTGAATACCTTAGATTTTAAGATTTATTTTTATTTTTTAGTACATTTTTGATAGATTATTTGTAAGCACTAAATTTTTGAAGCATTAAACTGTTATTATATAAGACTGAGGTTCGAATCTTCGCGGTAGAGTGAGGCAAAATCAGCTTCAGATTGATGAGTACTAGCTTGTAATGGAAGTGAAGATAGCTGGTGCATAATGCTGACTTCGTTGCTATCGTTGTTGATCATAAAATTGTGGAGTCTTTTCCTCCTTGACCTCCCTTAGTTCACAAAGGGCTGTTTTGCATGAATGTTTTGCTTTTACTATAAATTTTAATGTTTTTTTTTCTTTTAGCCTCAGTTGTCTGATTACATCTGGGGCAATTTTTATTTTATTAAACAGTAACAAATCTCAAAAAAAAAAAAGAATCAAAAACCACATTGCAATTTTCTTAAATATTTGTGCTAGGTTTTCCCATTTTTCCATTAAGTCAAACTAAAATTAGCATTAAATGTTACATTCCTTTTCTTAGTGCTTATGAGGACTCTGTAACCAAATTTAAAACTAACTTCAGCATTTCAAATACTAATTTGAAAAAAAAATGCACCTACAATTATTTTAAATTATGCTTTACTTGTATTTATAGCATCTTTAAACAACTATATCTAAAAAATAAAATATTGTATATTATAAAAAAAATTAGTGATGTATTAATTTTTATTTCTTACTGTTTTGTAAGGTAAATTTTTCAGTTATTTTTACCAAAATGTTACAATTATAAAAACCAAAATTTACAGATTAAAAATATAAGTGTTTTAAACTTTTAATTTTTCCCCATAGATGAATCAAAGTGGTGGAGAGAAACGTGAAGTGCGTCAATTCCAATTTACAGCCTGGCCAGATCATGGTGTTCCCGACCATCCGACACCATTTTTAATGTTTTTAAGAAGAGTTAGGTCTATGAATCCACCTGAATCAGGGCCCATGATTGTACATTGCAGGTAAAAACTATGTCTTATTTTGGGATGTACCAGGTACCCAGCTAAATAATTTTAATTTCCGTGAACCCAGACCAAACTGATTTTATTGGGTATCCAGTGCTAGGAAAAATTTATGTTTAACACAGTCATGTTTACATTTATAGTAACCTTAAAACTATTTAAAAAAAATTAGTGTTGAAAATCCATGTATCCAATCAATTGCTTAATAATCAAGCAGACATGTTTTGCCTTTGAATTGAATTTTAATTAAGCGAAACCTTGGTTAGATTGAGCACCTCAGAACAGAGAAGTATGTTCTCTAAAGAGAGATGTTTGTTTAGGAGTAGGACATGCATATTCAGAAATATAATGCTGAAAATTATTTTAACTAAATTAACATGATAGTTGAATGAATACAAAATTTGAAATAGGGAATTGCATTGATATTTACATGAAGTTAATAAAAGCATAATGAATAAAATTATATAACTGTTATAGATAATAAAATGTTATAACCTATAAAAATGTTATAACTGTTAAAAAATGATATTTATTTTACTCTCATACTAAATTTGCTTTTAGAAAATGAATAAATGCAATCATCTATTTTTATTTTTTGGTTTTATAGACTCAACATTTTAAATTTAAAAAAAAAGATGGTTAACAACAATGTATAAATATTTTCTTATGCAAAGCACATTAATTTGTCTAATGTTATTACTAATTTGAAAATCATCGGAGATCTATATCCCAGTAAATAAAAGCACATAAGTTGACAAAAAAGAAATAATTTGGAAACATTTGTTTCATTTGTGATGTATATTGATTCATGTTTACATAAAAACAAGCATGTATAAAATTAGCCATTGGTAACTTTCAACTAAATTTTTACTAAAAAGCCTGTTTCTTACTCATTTGCTCGATGAATTCGATTTCCAATCAATCCGGTGAACAGTTCTCATGACAATCTTTAAGCATCAGGCTAACCCTGTGAGGTTTTTTTTCTCTGTGTAATGCAAATATCACGCAGAATTAGCCTTGCTCTTTGTTTGTTACTTAATCGAGGAATTAATTTTAAATTGTGTGCTTTAAATTACTGACAAACGGCGATAGAATCGTTACATTTAGGACAACAAAATTTTTCTCTGGGTATTGAAAAGTCTACTAAGAGATAGTACTAAGATAGTTGTTATTACACGTAAATTATGCTTATGTTTATTGGTTCTGTAACAATTAAACTCCAATAACTAAAACATTTTTCAATTAATATACCATAATTCTATTAAAATATTTTTTTTTTTTATCTTTTGTTTAACAGAAGTTATATTAGTGAATACCATTGAAAGTTTTAGTCAAGCAAATGAATAAGAAACTATTATAAATTCCACTCTTAGCAGGTGTCTCGAATTTAATTTAGAAAGTTTTTTTGAAATTTCATTTAAAGAAATCTAAAAATAAAAACATGTTTTTATTTATTTAGATACCCGACTGCGTAATAAACCCATATTTTACCAGACCTGGTCAGACTAGGTAATAAATCCATATAACATCTAATTCTTAAATTACTCCCTGATACCAATTTGGAGCAGAAATGAATAGGAAGCCCCTACTAAAGTGACAATTATTTATTGTGTTCTCTTCTTATCTGAAAAGTGAAAATTTCATTCCAGCTAGTAAAATATTTCTTTGAAGAAAAAAAATTTCCTCTTCTTTATGCAATGAAGGCAAATGACAACCATAGATAACCATTCAAGGGAGAAAATTTAACATAAGTTTCAGATAAAATGGTTTGGTTCCATTAAATTTTATTCATAGAACACGTTATTCATTGTTTAATTGTTCAAAATATTGTGATTTTAACCTCTGTAGTTTTTACTTTGGTAAATAAATTTAAAGCTTGTAATAGTTCATTTTGACAAAAATATTTTTGATTACAATAGAATGATCTTTTTATAAAATATTTCTTAATTATAATGTAAATAATAAAAACAGTTCAAAATTCATATGCTGCCCATTTGTGGTTTTATTAAAATATCATGCTTTTTTTCTTTTAAATTCAGTTAATTTAAACTATTAGTGAAAATTCTTGAAAATAATATGTTTAATAATCTAGTAATATTATTTTTTTTTAATGTTTGCAGTCTATTTAATTTATTTCTACTTGTTGCGCATGAAGTGCTCTTGAAATTAATTTAACTAATGATTCAAACAATCGGAATTCATTTATATTGAACTGCAGGATCAGGAACTGTAAGCTCCATTAGTGTAAAAAATTTTGAACATGCTACTTCCTGTCAATCTCCACATCAAATCTATGTCATTTGAAATAAAAAATAAAACTCACAATTAAAAAATTAGTCAAGTTATACATTGCCAAACATTAAAGATAATAAGAAGAAGAAATCAGAAATTTAAATTTAATTTTATACATTTTAAGAAAACAAATTGATACAAGGAACAAGAAAAATTATTTGACTGGAATTTAATTTTTAAAGGCAGTTTTTTTTTCAAACTGCAGAATTTATAATTTTTAATTTGTACAGCTTAAAATTATTTTCTGTTAATGTAACTTTGAGAGGTTGAGTTTTAAATAAATGATTATGGATATTCCAGTTTTGTTTTTATCTTATTTATCTCCATTGTGCATTATTGCTATTATCCCTAATTGAAGATTAGTCATAAACTGGAAGCTCAATCCTCCTAGGCTAACAGAGGAAAAGTTTTGGTATTTCCCTCTTAAAAATCTTTCTTAACAGTTAGTTAACTCAAATATAATTTAACTTTACTCAGCTAACTAGCATAGCCCAAAAGAAATGTTGTTTAGCAAGCAATGCAACCATTTAGAAGACTTGGAGCAATAGCGACAAGACACGTTTTCAAACAGTTAAGGATAGTTTTTCTTAAAAGCATTAAGATATTTAATAACCAGAATATTGCTTAATAGATCAATGCTTACATTTGAAAAGTTAGTGGTAATAATGATAAGCCACGTTCTCAAATAGTTCAGCATAGTTTTTGTGAAGCATTTTTTGCGAAACATAAAAAACCCTGTGTATTGTGCTGTCATCTAGTGGAAATTTTAGAACCTTGTCAGAGTACCTATCTGAAAACAGTTCAAAGAGACTATATACTGTCCATATTATCAATTAAAAGAGAAGTTACATTGTCTAGATTTTCAATGAAACATTAATTTTCTTTTGCAGTGCCGGTGTGGGTAGAACAGGTTGCTTCATAGTGATTGATTCCATGCTTGAGAGACTGAAAAATGAAAGCACTGTCGATATCTATGGACATGTCACGTGCCTTAGGGCTCAGCGCAATTACATGGTCCAAACTGAAGACCAGTATGTCTTCATTCACGATGCCGTGCTGGAAGCTGTTATTGCTGGCAGTACAGAAGTTCCTGCACGCAATCTCTTTGTACACATTCAGCAGCTGATGAATGTCTTGCCTGTTGAAGGTTGCAGTGGAATGGAGTTAGAATTTAAGGTACATTCGACTACTATTTTTTAGTAATGCGTAGAATTTAAGGTGCATTAATACTAGTTTTTAGTAATGCATAGAATTTGAGGTACATTCGACTACTATTTTTTAGTAATGCGTAGAATGTAAGGTTCATTGACTACTATTTTTTAGTAATGCATAGAATTTAAGGTACATTCGACTACTATTATTTTTTAGTAATGCATAGAATTTAAGGTGCATTGACTACTATTTTTTAGTAATGCATAGAATTCAATTTACATTTTCTACTATTTTTAAGTAATGCGTAGAATTTAAGTACATTGACTACTATTTTTTAGTAATGCATAATGTTTAATTTACATTTTCTACTATTTTTTAGTAATGCATAGAATTTAAGGTACATTGACTACTATTTTTTAGTAATACGTTTTTGATAAATATATCTGTGTATTATTGTAATATATTTGTTATGTGTATTTTTATGAGCTATGTTAGGGGCTTGAAATTTATAATATGCAACATTTTTCATTTTTGATCATTCGAATTATATCAACCCTTGCTAGTTTATCAGGTAAAATTCAATGTATAATTTGTTCTTAATTATCACAAGCATTTTCTCAACTTATGCTAGGCTGAAAAATAACATCTTGTTTTCCTAATTTTGATTCTTTTTTTTTTAATTGATGATGTAAAATAGATTGAAATTCAAAGTTATGGTTATTCTAGTTATGATATCTATATGGTTATAAGTTATAATAAAATTTATGTTTCAAATAATTCCTATTATCTAAAGGTTTTATTATTAGTATTTTAAGGACATTTAAGGTCTGACAATTTATTGAAAACATATTTCATTATTCTTTAATATTTTTATTTTTGATGGATTAAATACCCTGCATTTCTTAAATTGAAATTTCAATACAAAATTTGATTTTCATGAAAACTATTTTCTCTAATAATACAACGTTTTCAGAATTACAATTTATTTTCTCTATAGTAATATAAATTTGTCAGTGCTCTACAGGGAAATAATTTTAAATATTTTTATCGCCAATATTAATACAGTGTCTCCAAATTCAAAATTATTATATGATCTAATTATAGTATTGATCATTAATGTTTCAATAAATTCCTGTTTAATTTTAAAATGCATTATAGTTTTATTTAAAAGACGTAGAACAAAAAAAAAGTATTTTTTGTGTAGTTTTCATGCATTTAAATAGCGGGTAGCAATTTATAATTTTGAAATCATTCATTTACAGAAACTTGCCAATATGAAGACACAATCCAGCAAGTTTGTTAGTGCTAATTTACCTGTAAACAAGTTTAAAAATAGGCTAATGAATATTCTTCCATGTAAGTTAACTACTTTTTCTCTTGTATAAAATTTGTTTATCTTTGACTTATTGAAAAATATGTTCTTTCAATAGTTTTTTTTCTTTTGTTCCATTTTGTGTTTTTTCTTGCTAATTATGTCTACTTTTTAAAAATGAAGCATTGTTTGTTTGTTTATTTTAATAGATGAAGCAACAAGAGTTTGCTTACAACCCATTAGAGGAGTAGATGGTTCAGATTATATAAATGCCAGCTTCATAGATGTATGTATTACATTGTTTAAATATATGTTTATTGTAATAAATTTCGTTATCTTTTGATGTCATAATGCAATCGTGCATATTACATTGTTTAAAATTAAATTTATTGTAATAAATTCATTTTTTTGGTGTCATAATGCAATCATACATATTATATTGTTTAAATATAAATTTATTATAAAAAATTGCATTATCTTTTGGTGGCATATTGCAATTATACAAATACCATTTGAAACTTGCTGTTCAGAAAAGCTATCTATTATTTTAACAGGTGATAAAATAAAAGATGTTAGAAAAATATGAATATAATAGCTTTGATTTTTAATTGCAAAGCGAAATATTTAATAATATTTTTTATCAATATTTTAAATAATTCTATCAGAAAAACAAACTACAATAAAGAAAAAGTTTAAATTTTGAATTTTATTCACAATTTTCAGTAACTTCGGGAGCGTTTTAATGAATCAGGTTTAATCGATCTGCTTAAAGTACACCAATCAAATTCTCAATTTCTAAATGTATATCTCATATGAATTTTTATTTTGATGAAAAAGTTACAATAGAAAAGATTGTCAGTGCAGAGTGAAAATATTTTGTATTAAAATGTAAAGTTTGCTTTCAAGTCATTTTAATTCATTACAAACTAGTTTATTAATAACAAAAAGGGAAGTACAGTTTTAATCTTAAGAGATGAGTGGAAGTGTTCTCCACTCATCTCTTAAGATTAAAACCGATTAAACTTTTTTGTCTGTTTTTGAATGGTATCATCAAAACTCTGGGAGAGGAACAAGAGAGAAGTCAAAAAACTGATCCACAATTAAAATTTTGCTATTAAGAAAATACTAGCTATTATTTTGATTATATAAAATAGAAGACTGCTAATAAACTTCTAGTAAAAAATATTTCATTTCCTAAGAAATATGAATGCTTTTTAGAAGCAAAGTGTTAGTTTATGTTTATTTTTTCCCAGTTATTTGAGAATTATATGTATCTAATATTTAATAATTACTTTTAACTAAATTTGATTAAATTATTACTTTTTAATTTTACAAAACAATTAAACTAAATGTTAGCTTTCTTTTGCCAAAATGTATACATTTTATATCACTTTAAGAATTGAAATTAAAAATTGGATTAATTATTTACACTTTTTAATAATTTTTAACAAGTCTGCAACAAAATTAAGTCTTCTCAGTATTGTAATGTCTGTCTTAATCTAATTGTATTTTTGAAACAAATAAACTAATACTATTAGAAACTGATCATGGATTATTTTGTTGTTTCTAGGGTTACAAATATCGTAATGCTTATATATCCACTCAAGGACCTCTACCAGAAACAACTGAAGATTTCTGGCGTATGTTGTGGGAACACAATTCCAACATTGTAGTCATGCTTACCAAGTTAAAAGAAATGGGAAGAGTATGAAGTTTTTCTTTAATTAATTCTTTTTTGCAAACTTTAAGGTTCTTATAATATTCCGTTATTGGCTCATTATATTTTCTTACTATCTTTCATAATCTTAAAATATTCTATTTTTGGATCTTAATTTCTTTTCATGAAAGCCTTCAGATTTTTAAGTGCTATTTTTCATTCAATTTTTTTTTCTCACAAACTTGCTGTTTCTTAATTTTTGCTTTTATTAGAATAATTAATCTTATTAGTTTATTAATTATTATATTAGGAACTAATATTTTTTACATATATTAACAAATTCTTAACCTTTTGACTCATATAGAACATTGGTGTCTCTTTTATATTATTTTTTCTAATTACAAGCAAAAATATGTTTTGGTATTTTTTTAATTATAAAACAGTTTAATAGTTACTAAAAAATTTGTTAGATTGTCGGAATTATATTTTTACTAAAATATCAAATCCAAATTATTTATATTCAAAAATGTGTTAATGATTGGGTACGTAAATTAAAGAAATTTCAATGATGAAAAATTGTTGTTTGGAAGTGAACTGTGTTTGAAGAATTTACCTTTAATGCAAAAAAAAATAATTCATTGTTTCATGCTGTAGTTCATTACCATAATTTATTAAAATACTTAATGTATAATATTTTTTTCACTTATTTCGACTAAAATTAACACAAAATAAAAAATAAAAAAAATTTACAAATATATTTAATAAAAATTCTCAATTCTGTCAAAGTGTTAAATTGTTCCATTTTCAATCCTTAATTTTTATTTCTTCTTACTCACTTGCAAATTCGTTCACTCATCCTATTTTCTTTTCTTCTCTTTTACAAACTTTTAAACTCTTAGAATGTTCCATTTTTAGTGCTGACTTGCAGATTAATTCACTCTTCCTATTTTTTTTTACAAACATTTGTTCCATTTTCAGTTCTTTTTTTTTTTTTTTTTTTTTTTTTTTTTTTTTTTTTTTTTTTTTTTTTTTNTTTTTTTTTTTTTTTGTATCATAATACACTCCTACTTTTGTGTCTCGCTAAAAAATTATTAGTATCTTCTACTGTAAAAATGTTGACTACGTTAAGATTAAAAGTTCTGTTTTTCTCTCATCATTTAAGTATGTAACTTCCTTATTGCGTATAATCTGTTTCTACTGCTATCACAGGGATTTAACTACAAATAACCCCTTTCTTTAGGAAAAGTGTCATCAGTATTGGCCAAACGAACGATCTCAAAGATATTTGTATTATGTGGTTGATCCTATCACTGAATATAATATGCCTCAGTACATCTTACGAGAATTCAAAGTAACAGATGCCAGAGTAAGCCATTTTTATTATGTTTTCTGTTGAGTTAACTTTCTTATTAGTGTTTGTAAGTACAGAATTTCGGTATTGACTTTTCATTGCTTGATTAATATTTTAATTTTTTCAGGATTTATTCAAAAAAAAATTAAATAGCTGTCAAAAACTTTAAGTGAAAATGTGTTTTACTTTGATTAAACTTTTAAACTCAACTAACAGAGGATTAATAATGGTTAATAGTGATCGTACATAGATTGATTCATATCTTGTCTTAAGAGACCTCTACTCTCGCTATCTTGGATTCTAGATAAAATTTTTAATTTATGTTTTTTTGTACTTGCCAAACAGCGTAATGCCTTTCAAAAAGATAGAAAATGAAAGGGTTGCTTAATTAGATTAGAAGAAATAACACTTGATAATTTTTAGAACTTCCATAAATTTTTCTCAATACTTTAAAGTAATAAAATTTTGTCGTTTTAAGTAACTAAATTAAAACTATGTTTAAAAATATATAAAAATGGAGAAACGTGTAATCTTATTGCAGTTTAAATTGATGAAAAGCACAATTTGGATGACGCTAAAAAATTTCCTGCAACTTTTTCTGCATAATAAATAAAGACACTTATCAAAAACGTAAATACCTTAATATTTAAATATTTTTCAAACTCTAAAGATTGTAAAATTGTATTGGCATAATTTTGTAAAAAAAAATGAATAGGAATCTAAAATACCTGCATGCTTCATATATAAAATTCTGATTCAGTAAGAGTTTTATATTTTACTTGTATCAGAAGATTGTACCAAATAAAGTATAAATATCCATCATCAGTTTATTTGTAAAAATCAAATAAAAAGGATTAAAAGCCCGTCTCCACTCCTTCTACAGTCGAGTTCGGTCGAGAGAGAAAAGGTCATCTTAAGAGTATCAGCACTTAATGTAATATGTTTAAAATTTATTAAAAACTTTTTATGTTGTTAGGATGGCCAGTCTAGAACTATTAGGCAATTCCACTTCACCGATTGGCCAGAGCAAGGAGTCCCGAAGTCTGGGGATGGCTTTATCGAGTTTATTGGTCAAGTACATAAAACGAAAGAACAATTTGGACAAGAGGGTCCAATCACTGTGCACTGCAGGTTAGTCAAGTTATTTTATTTTTATAACTAATAATATAGTAATTATTTACTAATATGACACTTAACAGCTCAACTTTTTTTCGTAAAGTAAACCAAATTTTTTTCTTCTTAAGAATCAGTGATTTTTATAGATAAATCATTATGGCAATTACAAATGCTCTGAGAAGTAATTATGTTTTGAAATATATTGTAAATAAATATTTCTCTTCTAGTGCTGGTGTCGGTCGTAGTGGAGTATTCATAACTCTCAGCATAGTACTTGAAAGAATGCAATATGAAGGTGTAGTAGATGTATTCCAAACTGTTCGAACATTAAGAACACAGCGCCCAGGCATGGTTCAAACTGAGGTTAGTGTGCTCAATTTTTTTAATACACAAAATGCAGAATTTTTTTTTTCATTTTAAGTCACAAGAAATTATACAAGGGAAAAAAATTTAAAAGCTTTTTTTTTAGCTCTCATCTCTTGAAAGTGCATATATTTTAGTGTAACCTAATTATGTCACTTTAAGTTTTCTTTTAAATTGAATTCCTTTATGAGTTTCAATAAAAGACTATGCATTTGTACTTACATAAATAACTATGCATTTAGACATATTTGGTAGACAACTATATAATCAGCAAAGTGTATCTCTTACTATAAAAGCCCAAAATTTCTTAAATCCTAGTGTTTGCTAGTAAATCTCAGTAAATTTCAACTTTAATCCCAAATGACATTGACTATCTGCTGAACCTCCAACACACGTTCAGAGACAGAAAATTTTGGTCACCTCCCTTTATTATTTTATAAGATATTGTTTGATCTATAATGAGTAGTATCTTGTTATATTGTTACAAATTTATAACTACTATATATCTGTAAACTATATTTGATACTAATTTAGATACTTAGAAAGAAGACATTTTTATTTTTCTGAGCAATATGTTCATTTTCTTCCATTTTCTTTTAATTGGTTTTTAAGATTATCAGTCATTCTTGGGACTCTAATGCATGTATGTTTAATTGAATTACACATCAATCGTACTTAATTTTAAAAATATTTCAGCGTATATGGTACAATCTTGTATATTATAGCATCTGTTTTTTATTTATTATAATGCATGCTAAAATAGTATATTATTTTGTTTCTTGATACTATTTTCTCTATTTTAGGATCAATACCAATTCTGCTATCGAGCATCATTAGAATACTTAGGATCATTTGACCATTATACTAATTGAGAACTTTTAAGTAACAGCATTAATATATATTATCTCTAACCAAAGCCTTGTCTCCTGCATGCTGTCATCATGCTGATCAAAAAAGAAGGTATTAGCTTAAGATGTCAATGTGCACTAGACATTTTTTCATCATCGATAGAACAAATTGGTGCTGATTGTGCAAAAAAAAATTTATGGGGAAAACCAAACGACGTTATGTTTATTTCCGTGATGTGCACGTGTACCCGAGAAACTTATGTTTTGTGGAACCAACAGTCCCTGCATGGTGGATTTGTTTGTGGTACATTGTTCCTTTAGCAAATATGGTATACATACAGCTTGTGTGGAGTTTTGATTGAGTATACACTACATATCCAAGCATTACAGAAAAACTTATGTTATTGAGAGAACATATCATAATGTCTTTTACTTTCATTTTCTGCCATCCTATTTATTTCATTACTGTATCCTGTTTGTGGCTAAAGTAGCATTCTTCAACATAACCTTTGCTCAGATAAACAGTACCATAGTATATATATATATAAGTACTTTTATAGTCATTACAATAGAGTTGAAAGCTCTTATCACACTTGGTAATAGGAGAATTATACAGAATTCATCTAAAGTGCAGCTATTCCCAAACTAGTCACAAGACGTGTGGACCTGGTTTAAATCATGTGGAACAAGTTTTGCTTTTTATACATGTCACATATTGCTATGGCCGACCTCCACCAACTTCTCCTCTACACCGATTAGTTATCCTTATTGTAATTTAAAAAGTTTTAATAACAGAGTTAAAACCAAACTCTGTGCATAGAATTACCCCATGTGAGTTATCTCCAAGGCCTTATCTGCTGTCTTATCAGTTACTTTTTCACTTTAAATCCATACTGAAATTGTCAGTTGATATTTCTCCCCATGACCAATTTGTACTGGCTCACCTCAACTATTTTCGTTAAACTAATGTTTTGGAAAGTTGGTGTTGGTTGTTCTCTTTATGTTCAATTCCAGGGTATTTCTTTGCTGTTGTCATCAAATCATTGTTTTGAAACAATTTTCTTATAGTGCAGTAAAATTGGTATTCATTTCTTTTTTTTATATTAAATTTTTACATTTGAGTGCATTTTTAACTTGAAATTTATAACTGTATCAACGTTTGGATCCTATTTCCTCTCAGAAATCCTAATGAACTGTTACCAAGTCTATTTTGTTAACTATGTTATCAAATGGTTATTTTGATTCAATCACCCTAAATGTGCAGCTTATGACTGGTGTATAAAATTCAATTTTTTTAATTTTAAATTGTTAAATTGAAATGAGTATTTAAAAATAGAAAAGAAATATCTAAAATTTAAAAATGTATCAACATTTGGGTTCTATTATTAAGTGCTGTTCCTGTTACCAAGTATGTTGAGAACTGTTATTATGAAACAGTTATATAATTTATATTTAAAAACAACATCATGAAGCATTGCTGCACTCCTCTTTGCACTGCCCCAGATGTAAGCTTTTAAATATGTTTTCCTAACAAATTTTTTACCATGTGCATCTCTAATTTAGTTTTTTGCATTTTTTTACTCTATAACCTTTGTAAAAGAAATCTAAAAAAGAAATTTGATAATGAGTAATAAATTGAATATTTAGTGACAGAATTCATATTAATAAGAGAGTCATTAACATTAGATGTTTGATATTGGATTTAAGGTGCTTGTGATGATGATTATGATATTTAACCTGTACACTCCTGTCATTGATATGAACTAAATTTAGAATTATTGATTTAATATTAATCGTGTCTTGGTGGCGAAACAATTATGAGCTTTTTTGTAGCTATTTTATGAAAAATAGAATCAAATTTTTTTTGTCTTTTATTGATTTATCTATTTCTTTTTTTAAAAAAAAATTGGTGAAAATTATGTCTTATTTTGTTCTACATTTAGTCAAGCACTAGATTTTATTCTTTTATTTTGTTGCAGTTTTAAAATGCTATAATATTGACTGATCTCATTGTTTATTAAAAGTGAATGTTATAAAGATATAATTTTCTTAGTAAAATTCTAAACTTCATCCATCTGTATTATTATTAGTTTGAAAATATTTTGTCAAAACATAAAATTGTAGGCCAACACTTATTCGAATTGAATATTGTGTAGACAAAACTTTCAAACTAATATTCAAAACTGCATTCATTTTTATTTTATATTGAAAATATTTTCTCTATTATGTATTATTTTGTTACATATTTAATTGAGTACTAGATTTTATGTTTTACATTTCCTGCATTTTTAGAACAATATAAAATTGATTGATCTCAATGTGTTGGATCTCAGTGAAATTTTATACTGAAATTGTCGTCAATGCTTATTTAGATTTGATGTTGTGAAGATAAACATTTTTATGAATTCTAAACTAGATCCTTTTTGTTGTTTATTCAGAAATTATTACTGAACCTCCTACTTAAAATTTGATCAAAGGCAGGTTTCAAAGTACTTATTAGATTGGTATTAGACTTAATTATATCTTATGCAACCATTTTTAAACCTTTAAATCTAATGAAAATTTCTTATTTTATGTTCATCATTGTTATCATGTTGTGAATTGGACTTAATTTCCATTTGTTTTTAAACACATATATTCAGGCGATGAATTTTATAACTCTTTTGCATAGTTAAGGATAAAATTAAATTTATCCCAGTTAAAAAGAGTCAATTTATTAAATGAACTAAATTTTATTTGTAATTATTTTACATAAATTTTAATTACATTATGTATTCTGCTTTTTTATCATTGAGGTTAAATTAATCCTGAATATGAAAAGTTTAGTTTATCAGTTCAATGATTAATATTTTATTGTCAATTACTTAACATAAAACTTAATTGTATTATGTATTCTGCTCATCATTGAGTGCTGTTTCAGTGTTTTTCATACTTTCATTGAAAACGGGTATTATTTCTACTTAATTCCTCATTATCATTGTGGTAATCACTTGTGTAAATATTTTTCTTTCTTTTTTTTAATTGCACTTGTTTGAAACCCTTGTCTATGAAATACTTTTGTCTCTATAGAGTTCTATACTTTTAATAGCACTGAAATGAATTGATCTGTATATATTGTACAGTATTGAATATAGTATATTCCTATTGTGAGTATTTTGGAAGTCTGTGTTTTTGTTTACTGTCTAGTATGAGAGTTTAGTTTTTATTAATTAAGTGTAAAATGAAAAGTGCATTTTTCTCAATAAATGTAGTGGTTCTAAAAGTGCTTGAAATATAGATATTGTGAATAATTATACCTACCACCACACTGTCCTCATATAAATTATTAAAATGCAAATATATAGACATGGGTTATCAGACTTTGCAACAAGCAAATAAACAGAAAAAGATTTGAATATTCAAACCCTGTTATAATGAATTTTTTAAAAAAGAATAAATTAATTGAGTTAACGAAAAAAAAAATTCCCAACATAATATGGAAAGGTAAAAAATAGCATAACCCTATATTTCTTCTATGGAATAATTTTTTTTAATCTAGTATTAAGTGAAAATAAATAATTAAAGTGCCCAAAAGTTTGTTTGCATTCTAACTTCACGATCATACCAGAAATACTGATAACTTTTGATGCAGAATCTGCTATAATCTGAAAAAATAATGAGTTTTTTATTTAAACTTTGTAATTTAACTGTGGCATTAGTTCAGTCCATAAAATCTGAAACTAACTTACATCAAGTGATTTGCTCTTTGTACCATCAATGTGAAATAGTTTCTGTCAGTGTTTTTTTCTAACATTATTTTCACCTACATCTTATATTTCCTTTGCTTATTAAGTACATCATTTACCCTCTAAATTATTGCCAGTTGCACATCTTTTCTCAGATTCATAGAAATAATTTTTTTTTTTTTTTACTAAAAATTCTTGAAGCATTTTGAACTAAAAGTTAATTCCACCCAAATTTAAAAATATATGCACTATAATTTTTAAGATACTGCTAATATATTCATGAAAATAAATTAATATTCACTGTGTTATTGTTAGCTTTAAGAAAAAAAATTATTGAAACGAGTGTAAATCTTGAAAAATATCAATCCATTAGTACAATCCACTGTTAGCCATTAATTTTATGCTGTTGTTTTGAACCAAAAATTATTTCCTTAAAGTTTTTGAACTATCACTGACAGACATCTTAAAACAAATTATTTGTCTTTGTTGCATCTTTTTTAACATTTCTAGTTTATTGAACATTTATAAAGCTTTAATAGAAAATTAAATAATAACTCATAAACAGTGTTTTCAACACAAACATGAGCATAAACAAATGCTATCCATTTAATTCACTGCTTTAGAAAACGTTATCCATACAAAAATAAAGAAGCGTTTCCTACATAAAAATTTCTATTAGCTCAAAATTATTTCTCAAAGTAATCGTTTATATGAAATTGTCTGGAAATAATGTCAAAACAAAAGTTTACTGTAAAGTTCATTATAATGAGGTTTGACTGTATATTCATATAAATAAAAAAATAATTATTTTTCCCCCACTGCCAATCATGTTTTATAACATTTTAAGTTGTATTCTTGACCAAGTATAGGTAGCTTATTTTTTATGTTTGTTGTTGTGATAAAAAGGAGGTAAACCCTTCAAATTTTTGTTTTTACCATATATGTTGTCTCTTTTCAATTATAGAGTATTTTGATATAATTGTTTTATTTGTGAATGACGCTGATCTATTGATCTGTGAAATTTTATTCTGATTATACATTTTTTTCTAGATATGCTATGCAAAGTTATGTAATTTGTGTCAAGGCATTCCATACATTTGTATGCAGATGTCGGGCTGTGTTAACTTCGTTGATTTGTATAATAATAATTAATCTGTAAATTCTTGTAATAAAGGCAGTAATGTGTTTGTGACAATTGCATCTCTGTCTTTTTTATTGTACTTTTTTCTAACCGGAAGTTTATATTCAATTTTTTTAAAAAAAAGTTGAATTTGAAGTTTTTATATAATAACTGGCGTTGAACATAATTCTGGGCTTACGACGATCATTGTAATTTTTAGCCCAACCCAGAAGACCAGGGAACTCCCAGATCAAGCATTTTATTTTATAACCGTCGTTGAACAGCCGACCCAATTTTTGGGTTTATGACTACTAATGTTCAACTGTGTAGCCTTGTAACGTTGAACCCAATCTGGAAGACAAGAAAACTCCTGGATCTAGTATTGGGAGAAATTTTGCCTTCGTGGAGGACTTTTTGATGGAACTGAGCCGCATTTGCATTACAAGGAGGGGAAGACCACGAGTTAGCCTAACAGCAAGGAGACTCTTACCGATGATCTGTCGACCACTGAGGATATTTTTACGTCAGCACTGTGGGCGGTGCAACCCGGATGCGGAATTCTTATTGATGAGCCATCGCTGGGATTCGAACCTGGTTCACCTCATTTGAAGGCGAATGCTCTATCTCCTGAGCCATCGCGACACCCAGATCAAGCATTGTGGACAAACTAGGCTTCGTGAAAAACTTTTTGATGGAAGTAACCAGCATTTGTGTTACTTGATGAGGAAAACTTCCCACGGTTAGCTGGACGGCATAGGAATTCTAACCCACACGATTTATCTAAAACAGATATTTTACATCAGCCCTGTGGACGAAGTGAGCTGGGAGTAGAATTCGTTTCAACCAGTCACCGCTGAGATTCTAACCTGGGTCACTTCATAAACGCAGCTCTCTATATTAAGTTGACAAAAATATTTTATTCTTAATAAACTTCTAATGCAGAGAAAAGAGATGCATAATCAGTTTTAAATGGGTAAGCAACAAAAACCAGATAATGCTTTGTTGAGGACTAATATTAATATGATTAATTGCAAAAATGAAGAGTGTATTTGAATTCAATTGGAACAAATTATGAAATAAAATACATGTATGGCCAATTATTTTTCCTGGAACGCAAGTAAAAAAAATTAAAATTAATAAATAAACTATTTAAAGTAAATAAATCTGGACTGATAATAAGTACAAAAGGAAATATGAAATTTTCTTTTCCTCCAAAAGTTACATTTTATCACTAACATGGGTGCAAGTCTTCCGTCCCCAGGAGGGATTTCCGTCTTTCGAAAATGTTCACGGACGGAAATAAGACTGACTCGAAGACGGGAATCGGAATTATTTTTTTTCTGTCCTTAAAAATATTTTTTAGGTCCACGTTATTGGTCTACTTTCTTATGTCCTGTTGTTATTTTATCAAAAGACAGATGAATAGATATTTTTTGTACAGTATTTAAACTTGATGCATTATGGTAAAGCTTTCTTAGATAGTTTGCATATGTCGAAGGGGTATTGTGTATGTTAGGTATTTCAGTCTTGGCCTTTTTTCCAACTTGCAGTCATGCGAAGAACAAAATTTTTTGTTACTAACATAGTATCAGATTACTGCGATTATAATTGAGTACAGTCTACCATTCAGAGGAAGGTAGAATTAGTTCAACAACTTACTTCTACAAAGCACAGCTGGAAAATATGTTTTTTTCTGTTGCTTTTTTTATATTTTTATTTTAAACCAATTCATGTGTCAAAACGCTTCGAGGGATATGAGCCATAGGTTATGCATCCCGGTTCCATTACAATAAATAATACTACATAAAAAATTTTAAAAAACTAAACAGTAAAAATGTCTTCATTATAACTGGTAAAATTTTAAACTATATAAATCGAATAGGCTTTTATCTGTTTGGTCGAGAGTTAAAATAATTTTCCTTTAAAAATATGATTTGCAATTATTTATTTAAAGCTTTATACAACGAGAGTCAGTCAAGGAAATTGAAACTAAATTTCAAGAATTCTTAAGTACTTTTCAAAAGGATTATAAAAATTTTTAAAAAAAATTTTATTACTGGGAAAATAAACTTTTCGTTTTCCATTAAAATATGTACACTATACAGAGATAAAATATAAACAGTACAAGAGAGTTCATTAAAAAAATTAATAACGAATAAATATCGTCTTTACTCTCAAAAAACACAAGTTTTTAAATATTTTTTGATTGTTTGCTATCCTTCATTTCTAAAAAGTTATGTAAAAGGAGAAAGAGGTATAACAAGTGAACAGAAGACAGTATAATAATAGAATAATCGTTCTCTCTCAGTAACAAGAAGATTACAAAAAACCTAAGATTTCTTAGAAACCACGCAAACATTTGGGTATGATAAATTTTTCGTAACTTATGTTCGTTTAAAGAGCCGGATGATTTATTTTAGGTTATTTATTTCCTTTATAAATTTTCCATTTAATTATTCTTTTATTTTATTTCTGTATGGTGGAGAACCTATTTTAATTTGAAATTTTCTTTTTGCATTACAATGAACATGTTTGAAAAGTTTTTACTATTTCACAAAGTACTTAAAATTCTTGTTCATTTTTTGTTTATGTATAATTTTCGAAATAAATACGAGCAAAAATATCGTTCGATTTTTCTTGTTACAGTAGAAGTTTTGATTCTAGATTTACTTTTCTCAGTGATGGATACTATGCTAATGTTTTTAAATTATATCTGATTATGTAAATTACAAAAAAATTACATTATTTCACCAGCATTTGATACTAATTCAACCAAATACAAATATATATTGTTCCCAAATAAAAAATAATATGAATAGGTGATTTTTTTTACAGCCTTTTTAATGTTAAATGTTTTCTTTTTAAATCTAAACTTTGGTCAAAGTTTATAAAAATATTTTTTAATTACACATCAACATACAAGTCGTTCTACCAAATACTAATAACTAACATTAACAAAATTCTACTTATAAGAGTTCTAGAATATAGCACCTACTTTTATATTTTATGCTGTTGTTTTGAACCGAAAATTATTTCCTTAAAGTTTTTGAACTATCACTGACAGACTTCTTAAAACAAATTATCTGTCTTTGTCGCATCTTTTTTAACATTTCTAGTTTATTGAACATTTATAAAACTTTAATAGAAAATTAAATAATAACTCATAAACAAGGTTTTTAACACAAACATGAGCATAAACAAAGGCTATCCATTTAATTCCCTGTTTTAGAAAACATTATCCATACAAAAATAAAGAAATGTTTCTTACAGAAAAATTTCAATTAGCTCAAAATTATTTCTCAAAGTAATCGTTTATATGAAATTGTCTGGAAATAATGTCAAAACAAAAGTTTACTGTAAAGTTCATTATAATGAGGTTTGACTGTATATTCATATAAATAAAAAAATAATTATTTTTCCCCCACTGCCAATCATGTTTTATAACATTTTAAGTTGTATTCTTGACCAAGTATAGGTAGCTTATTTTTTATGTTTGTTGTTGTGATAAAAAGGAGGTAAACCCTTCAAATTTTTGTTTTTACCATATATGTTGTCTCTTTTCAATTATAGAGTATTTTGATATAATTGTTTTATTTGTGAATGACGCTGATCTATTGATCTGTGAAATTTTATTCTGATTATACATTTTTTTCTAGATATGCTATGCAAAGTTATGTAATTTGTGTCAAGGCATTCCATACATTTGTATGCAGATGCCAGGCTGTGTTAACTTCGTTGATTTGTATAATAATAATTAATCTGTAAATTCTTGTAATAAAGGCAGTAATGTGTTTGTGACAATTGCATCTCTGTCTTTTTTTATTGTACTTTTTTCTAAGCAGAAGTTTATATTCAATTTTTTTTTTAAAAAGTTGAATTTGAAGTTTTATATAATAACTGGCGTTGAACATAATTCTGGGCTTACGACGATCATTGTAATTTTTAGCCCAACCCAGAAGACCAGGGAACTCCCAGATCAAGCATTTTATTTTATAACCGTCGTTGAACAGCCGACCCAATTTTTGGGTTTATGACTACTAATGTTCAACTGTGTAGCCTTGTAACGTTGAACCCAATCTGGAAGACAAGAAAACTCCTGGATCTAGTATTGGGAGAAATTTTGCCTTCGTGGAGGACTTNATATATATATATATAATTTTAATTCTATAGTTGAAGCTAATATTAAGAAATTTTCAGCTTCTTGATAAAAATATTTATACCAGTTATTAATTTTTAGTACAGACCTAATTTCTACTACTAATACTTGTAATTAATAATATATATTTACCAATTAGTAGTATTTCATTAAAAACAAAATACAGCTGTCTGCCACAATATGTTAATAATATAAACATTTATATTTGTTTCTGAAGTTTTTTATTTACTTATTTTTTCAAGGAAAAAGCTAAGAGTATGTAACAGATGGAATTATCCATTTTGTTGAAAAAAATATTTACTACCAATTTTTTTTCTTTCAGATCGGTGTTTTTTTTTTATTATAAACCACATTCTGAAGCCTTGACCGGGCATTGATAGCGTAATTGCCAATTTTAGACTTTAAAAATAGAATTATTTGTTATGGTAGCGATTTGACAATTAATATGACAGTGTTAGCAATTATTCTCAATCCCAGCAATTGAGCTCAATTGTAAGCAGGAACAATTTTAACAATTCAAACAATTAATATCCTTAAAGAACATTTATTCTACTTGTATACATTTATTTAAATTATATTTAAGTAATTGTTTTCAAAAGCATTAAAAATGAAAACTTTATTAAAAAAAGTAAAGAAAATTGCCTCATACATTTAAAGAATATCTCCTGCTAAAATCAGGAGTTTCGGCAATGTTGTTACATCTTGTTTTTCTCCATCATAATAAAACAAAAATGTATGTAGGATTACTCCTATTACTCAAACTTAAATAAAAAATATTATTTGCCGAAAATTATTTTTCATTCTGTGTCAGCTAAAACAATAGATTATTGTTAATTGCGGAACTTTGAACGATTAGTAAAACAATTCAACACAATAATTACAGATAAAACTTCATAAGCTTTACATTAAAAATATATCACGGTGAATTGACATGTTTTTGGTGAAAGCTGATAATGACTTTTTTTTTTTTACTGAGGCTAAAGCTTGCGGAATTTTGTTCAATTCAGCAATGTTTTAATAGTTTCAGCACGAAATAAGTGAAAAAAAGAGGCATTAAAATCAGGTTAAACCAAATTTATTAAACGGAAAATAATGTATTAAAATGCAAATTTTATTACACCTAGAAAAACTTACAAAGCGGAGCAAGTTGGAATTAAGTTCAAATGCAAAACAAAAAAGCTTAAAATGCGGTAAATAAATTTTTCATTTCTTAAAATATCATTCATCGTTATCATACATCATGCGCAAAGTGTTCAATAGATATAAATAAAAAAATACCACAATACAAATGATTAAACCAATGGTATCTCAGTTAAACCTACTGCCCGATAACAAAATTTGAAATGCCTCCTAGAATATTAAAAGTGGCAGATAAATAACAATTTAAGGTAAACTTTATTTAATTTTGTTTGCATTTAAAAAAAACTTCTGTGTAAAATCAATAGGTTATATATACTATTTGTTTAGTTGTTAAATAGCATATTTGAAGTCCCTCAAACAAATAAAATCGATCCCTAGAACGTGGAGAGATCCGATCATTAGCCATAGTCTTCAAGAACATCCAGGTTGGCACACAACTGGCTTTTATAATGTCTGCATGGGACACCGAGTCTTAAAAAAATATATGTATTTAAATTCGAAATTCAGGTTATTTATAACTAAATAAAAACAAACAGGTTCCATCATTAAAAATACAAAACCGAGTTTTGAATTTGATAATCACAAACAAATTTTATAAATTTAATTAAGTCTTTGACTCAGAATTTTTATTAAACAGATTTTTCATACTTTTTTCATTTTTTTGTATAAATTTAAGTCAAAATAAGTGAAAAATAATATACAGTGAAACCTCCAGAAAAGACCACCTCCATGTAACGACCTCCTCTATTTACGACCACTTTTGGGAGGCGCGAAATTTTTTCCATAGACTTTCTGTTTAAGAAAACCTTTACGAGAGATCATTAAAACCTCCACCATTGACCTGGCAAACATCTACACCAAATGCGGAGAAGGTCAAATAAGGAAACACTTAAAAATATCAAAACAAAAAATTTTAACAAAGCAAATAAGTAGATTAAAATGTGTTCAAAATATTTGTGCCAGGCTCTTATTTAGAGAGCTCTCTTTGTCGATTTCTGAAAAAGATCTACAACCTCGTGTAGTAGTCAGAGTGCGATCAGTGATTTATTTTTAGAGTTGAAAGTTATATTAGAAAAAAAAGTTATTTTAGAAAAAACTAAGTATCTCAAACAAATAAGCTTTAAATTTATTTTAAATATTTCTTTCATAATTTTTTTTGTCTTATTTATATATAACCGTCGTTGAATAGCCAGCCCAGTTTTTGGGTTTACGACTACTAATGATCAACTCCATAGCCTTGTAGTTTTGAACCCAATTCGGAAGACAAGAGAACTCCTGGATCAGGTATTGGGGGAAATTAGCCTTCGTGGAGGACTTTTTGATGGAACTAACCCGCATTTGCGTTACATTGAGAGGAAGACCACGAGAAACTTCCACGGTTAGCCTGATGGCCAAAGGACTCTAAACCCATGATCCGTTGACCACTGAATATACTTCAAGTCAACACCGTAGTCGGTGCAAGCCGGATGCAGATTCGTATTGGCCATCCATCACTGGGATTCAAACCCGGTTCACGTCATCGGCAGACGAACGATCGATCTACCCCCTGAATCATCGCTGCTCTTTCTTTAATAATTGGTAAATTTGTTTTTACGCAATTATATCCGTAGAGATTATCGTTATTGACGCTTAAGTTTATCCATCGATCTGGTATTCATGACGCCAACACAAGAGGCATTTCACCGACAAGAAAATGACACTGACTAAAATTAAAATCATTTCCAAAAAATTATGCACCTTCGATAATGTTTTGAAGGTAACCGAAACCCCTAAGAACGACCAACCTCCCTTAACGACAATTTTACTGCGGAGAAGTCTCCACAGAAATTTCACTGTATTTAGCTTTTTAAAAGTTTGTGGCTTTGAAATACAGCATGAAACGGCTCACTTCCAAACAATATTTTTTCAAATTGGCACTTATTTCCGGTTATTTAAATCTAAGAGAAAGTTTTTCATTATTGAAATTTCTTTAATTTACGAAGCCGATTTACTGATAATTTTTTAAACATGAATAAAGAAAAATTTTAACTATTTTTATTCCTATTTTGTACTTTATATTTTATTACAAGTATAATTCCGATAATCTAACGGATTTTTTCAGCAACTATTAGACTGTTTATTATAATTAAAAAATACCAAAATATGTTTTTGTTTGTAATTAGAGTGTCAGAAAGAAAAATATGTATAGGGTCACCGGTGTCCTATCTGCACCAAAGGGATAAATATGCATTAAAAAATAATTAAAGCGGTAAGTAATAATAGTATTATAATTAATTTATAGTAATATAAAAGTATTATAAAAGTAATTAAAACAAAATTTAAGAGTAACTGCAAAGCTCTGTTAAAATAATCAAATGGCATAATTTTTTTTCCAATAACATTCGGTAAAAGGGTCATAATTTCTAGTAATTTCCTCGTAAAATTGATTTTTAATTAAATTTATTTCATGAAAATTTTGCTGTATGTCTCTACTCTGATATTACTTTTCTGATTTTAATAAAAAAAATTAGCATACGATTATGAAATGAAAAGAAATTAAAATTTTTACAGTTAATTTTAAGACCTTTGTTTCATTTTTTCTTTTATTTATTCATTTATTATCATGTTTGTTATTAATTAATTTATTCCTTTATTTATTTCTTCCTTATTTTATTTATTTTTTTATTTATTCTTTTGATTTTATCCTTTTATTTATTCATTTATTATTACTTTATTTAACTATTTACTTATCAATTTTATTTATTTATTCATTTTTTTTATTTATTACTTCCCATAATATATTTCGAACTAAAATAATAAATATTGATTAAAATTCCTATAAATAGTTATTATTCCTTCCCATAACTCTATAACATAAAATTTAGAACTTTTTACAATCGACATATTTTTAATGCATGCGCGCATTTTGAATGAAAAATTCGACATCTTCAACATCAAACTGCTAATTAGTTCAACATCCGTGATTTTTCTTTTTTTAAATATTATCAGCACCTGAAAGCTATATCCGATAGCAAAAAAATCAAGCATCGAAGAACACATTTTGTACCACTTAAATATAAATAAATCTCCCGGCAAAAATCCAAAATAGTTGACAGCTATGTAACAACAAAACACATTAAAAAGGTAGCAAAACTTTAAAGCAACAGTTTCTGAATAAAAATTTCCTTGTCTCTAGAATGTACTTTTAATTTTTGAAACACTAAAAATAAAGATATATACACTAAAACATAAATGTTGCTCTGCTAAAAGAATGTTTCTCTACAACCGCAAAAGTTTTCAGCTACGCATATCAAAACAATTTTTACGGTTTTTCTATTCGCCACTTAAATTCAAAGAACTTACACTATAACCGTACAAGTTGACAGCCATGCCTATTAAAGCATATTTTACGTCCTTTCTATTTGCCTAATATATGGAAGAATTTGCAATACGACCAAACAAGTTGATAGCTATGCATATCAAAACATATTTTACTGCCTTTCTATTTGCTGCGCATATTTAAGAATTTACAGCATGATGTATTTAAGAATTTACAGTTGGCACGAGGCCAGGATAGCCTGGTTGGTAGGGCACTGGACCCATGTCTAACAGTTCGAGGGTTCGATCCCCGCCGTCCGAAGACTCCCCGTGAAGTAAATGGTGACTGATGAGTCTTCCATGCTCCAATGGTGACAAAGTCTTCCATGGTCCCATAAAAAATCAATACCTCTTGGGGTACTGATCAAGGAGTTTTCCTGTCTTCTGAATTGGTTCAAAATTACAAGGCTGCGGAGTTGAACATTAGCAGTCGTAAACCCAGAAATTGGGTCGGCTGTTCCACGACGGATATAAAATAAAATAAAAAAATACAAATTGGCAGCTATGCATATCAAAACATATTTTACGGCCTTTTTATTTGCCTAATATATCAATGAATTTACACTACGACCGAACAAGTTGATAGCTATGCATATCAAAACATATTTTACGGCCTTTCTATTCACTACGTATATCAAAGAATTTACATTACGCCGTACAAGTTGCATACCGAAAAATTTATCAGTACAAATTGGCAGCAATGCTGCATACATCAAAGTATTTTTTTACTGCTGCTCATATCAGAAATATTTTACATACAAAGAAGTACAGTCTGATCCAGGAATGAAGTTATGCCTATCAAAAAATTAATTTTTTTTTCTTTGAATAATAAAATAAATTTGAACTTGTTACGAAGCAAAATTTTAAAGCTGTTCCAAATTTGAAAGTATATCCTACAGAAGTCGTGAATAGACAATTTTCTTTCGCTTTAATTAGTAAGAAAAAATCAGCCAAAAATGCATATTTTTTTTAAGCAAAATGCTCATTAGTTTACCGTCCCCATAATGAGTGATCACCTATTCATGATCTCATTTCCTTTTTACAACGTGAGAATATTGTTTATAAATCGTCTTTCCTGGGACCAGACATTAAAATCTTCAATGGCTATACACACATTTTCGCTTTCGATTGAAAGCGTTTCGCATGCCTGATCATTTTAAATGGAAACAAAAACATGGATTAATAATCCAGAACTACATTCGATGTCTTGTCAGATAGCAAGATACGACGTCATATCCGTCGCACATCATTACACATAATTCTGAAAAACAAGTCGCACTGCTATCGATTTATTAGTTTCTGATGGCCAGATTTTCTTCTCACATGATTGGTTTTTTAAATTGCGTCACAGGGTCATTTCCCAATATGACATCATGTAATTTAATGACAAGGAAGAATTATTATTATGAAATTAAATTAGTGTGCGTTACATACAGAGGGGAAATCTTTTCTTAATTCTACCCTTTTAGTTTAATCACGTTTTACTTTAATGTCAAGCTTAAGGTTAGACCCACGTGACCCCATCCAATAGTTTTCCAGAACGATAGATTTTCTTTCAATGTCATTTTTTTACTAAACTTCAAGAAGAATATTTTGTTATTAAAAAAAAGATCAAATTTATTTATATTTTTAGCAAAATAATTTTATGATATTATAATTTTTTATTTGTTCCTTGAAATGTTATTGAAATAGTATTACCGGCGTTGAAGAGCCGACCCGATTCTGATTTACGACTATCAATGTTTAACCCTTTTGAAGGCCGTGATAAGTATACTTACAACCACGTTTTACCACTTTTAATTTAGGTTTCCATTTTTCAATAACTTCAGCTTTCTTGAAGTGAGTTTGAATAAAATTGGTAAACATTTGTCACTTTTAAAAAACGTATATAGGTTATAAAATACAAAATTCCTTTTGAAGTTTGTAGCATTTAAGGAATTTATTTTATAAATAAAGAAAAATAAAAGTCTGTAAGCTCCTAATAGGTCATGTTAAATATATTTACGACCAAAAAAATGGCATTTTTGTAAACTAAGTGAATTTTTTTTTCTTACAACAATTACTGTTCTTAAAACAATTTCAATTCCGAAAGTACTTTAATTTACCTTTACTAGAAATAAAGGGCCCATTAAAGGGTTAACTCCGTGGCCGTGTAATTTTGAACCAAACCCAGAAGACAAGGAAATTCCTGGATCAAGCATTAGAAACAAACTAACCATCGTGGAGGACTTTTTGATGGAACTAAACCGCCTTTGCGTAACATGGAGAGGAAAACTACGAAAACCTCACACGATTAGCATGACGAAAAGGGGATTCTAATCCAAGATCCGTCTACCACTGAGGATTTTTACGTCAGCGATGCGAACCGGGATAGGAATTCGCAACAACCAGCCGCCGCTGAACATGAGTCACCTCATTGGGCGACGAGCACTCTATTCCCTGGGCCACAGAGGCTGTAACTTAATGATAACATAATTTTTATTTATTCCTTGAAATTTAAATATGCGTTTTTATCTTTAAAGGAAACTTTCTTTTAAAAAAACGAGGTATTTTGCCACCGCATTTTAATTTTTAATCCATCAATGCCCGGTCTCAAAAATGGTTTATACGAGAAAAACAACTACATAAAAAGTACTTATTTGTTTATACCAAGTGGATATTTCTCTCTTCTATTCATCATTTGAGCTCTAAAAAAGAACTATGTCTTGACTTCACATGGAAAGTATAAATATTTATATTATTTATTCAATATGTCTTGTTTCCGATAAAGAAATCCTACAAATGAAACACTTATGCTACTGTTTTCCATTTTTTTAAAGCGAATAAATTTAATAACGAACAAATAAAACTAATAACTCTTTAAAAATAAATTTTAAAGGAAATTCTGGGCACAAATAGGTTAAGATTATAGAAACATCAGAATTAGAACTTTATATAATTTCCCACAATGCCCTTCGTAACAATACATCACAGATTCTGTTGTGCCCCAAGAGATATTTTCTTTTTTAATTTTAGGCAATATAATAATTAATAATATTTTCTTGAATTCATAAAATTACCCTTTAAAATTGAGCCGCTATTGCTCTGTAGTTAAAATATTGAGCTGCCAATTTGAAGGACCGTGTTCAACCCTCAGTGGTGACTTGAAACCCAGACAGTTTCAGAACGATTGTCTATAAAGTAATAGAGGCTAATGCACAGTGTTGACCACATATTTTTATAACCGTCGTTGAACAGCTAGCGCAATTTTGGGTATACTCCGCAGCCTTGTAATTTTGAGCCCAACCCACAGGACAAGGGAACTCGTGGATCAAGTATTTGGAGAAATTTGCCTTCGTGGATAACTTTTTAATGGAACTAAGATGCATTTGCTTTACATTGGGAGGAAAAACATGAAAACCCTCTACAGTTATCCTGATGGCAAGGGGACTCAAACCCATAATCCATTTATCACTGAGGATATTTTACGTCAGCACTGTGGTCGGTGCGAGCCGGATGTGGAATTTGTATCGATCAGCCATTGCTGGGATTCGAACCCGGTTCACCTAATTAGAAGACGAAAGCCTGCCGTTGGTCATGAAAGGATTGAGCCTTTGCCTCCCCTAATTCTCCTTGTCCACAAGAGGTTGTTACGGGAATGCTTTACTTTGATTCTCAAATTTAAATGCGTTTTCTGGCTACCTCATAGATGTTTCATCATTTGATTAAAAAAATGAAAAAATATAGCTCGTATAATATGCTCGTATAATATAGCTCACATAATATGCTTTGGAATATTGCAAAGTTTAAAATAATTTTCTAAACAAAAACATATAGATAAATAAAAAAATGAAAATAAAAACTGTGAACAAATTCAAAATAAAATGTAATTTAAAGATGAACACCCAGAAGAGTGGAAGAATCGGAGCTTACGATGTTATAATTTTATTAATTGTTACATATACATATTCAAACGAGTGCGCGCATTATAAAGTACGACTTATAAGCTCTTGTTGGGTTGAAATATAGATAGCAGCACAAAGATACAATCAGGATTTCAGCAGGATTCGAACCCGCTACATTCACGCTACAGAGGGTTTAGCGGGGAAAACCACTCACCTCTATTTAAGAAAACATGTATAAGATATATGGTAATTTTAATTTGTCTAAACTTAAAACATTGAAGTGGTATCTTAAAAAAGAAAAGTCTCATTAGTATTAATGTAAATTTGTTACGAATGTTATAAACTTATAAGACCTTCGGAAAACCTGTCCCATTCTTTACTGTTAGAAGCTCATACATATGTATAAATAAAAAAACATAATGAGATCATGGATATATATATATATATA